>NC_055996.1:100621126-100942830 GCF_018446385.1 Zingiber officinale
CCTCTCGTATTATCAATATTAAGATGAGCTTTTGACACATTTACAGTTCTTCAAACAGCTCTTGTCCTATTGTATCATCCACTTTTAAAAATCTCAAAAAATATTCTTCTACTTTCATTGGGCTTATAGAAACATAACATATCTTATAACCAAAGTCATTTACTCTTGGTTACTAACATCAAGAGTGCAATCAAGTATTACAGAAAAGAACTTAGCTTTTTTAATGTTTTCTAGAATAGAACTCTTGATTTGAGAAGCTAACAAACATATTAATTCATTCTAAATTTTATGGCTAAGATAATGATGATGTGTATTTCTTTCAATATGCTCCTTCATCACTAAGTCCCACTCAGCAATCATCTCAATAGTAGCCATAAAATTTCCATTGTTATCATCATAAAACTTCTCATTACTACCACGAAATGCTATATTATGTTTAGCGAAAAATCTCACAAGTGAAATTAATCAATGTAATACCTTCCTCCAATGCTCTTTTGCCTTCTTAATTTGATCTTGAATAGCATGATCAATTGTTGTACTCTTCAATAACCTGATACGCAACTCAGACCAACTAACATAATAACTGATATGCTCAATACTTGTCTCATGTTCTTTAAGTCTGCTACTAAGATGCCCCCAATCACAGTATCTCTCATTTGCTAGTTGACTTCGTTGAGGACCCCTTTTAAACAACTTGCAACAAAAACAAAATGCTTTATCAAGTGCTTTTGAATAAACCAACCAATCTCTATGGTGTTTTTGACCATTTGGAAAAATCCGAGTATAGAAATCCAAAGAGAATTGTCTATTTCATTTATCTTTGGGGCATTTTCCTGTTAATACATCTCTTATAGGCCCCTTTTCCACTAATTGATCCTTCCACTTGGGATCTAAATTCTCCCAATTTTTAGGATAAAAAAATGTCAAGTGGAATCGATGAACTTGGGACAGTCGATTCTTCATTCACGACATTAATAACATCATCATCACTTTCAGAATAATTATTTTCAAAGTCTAAGTCATCACCATTTTCATTGCCTTCAATTCCATTCACATCTCCCTCTATATCATTTTCAATGGCTAAGCCTTCATGTAATTCATTACAATTGTTTTTTTGTTCTTCTTCATTAACCAAATCTTCAAGTAATGAGTTTTTTCGATTCTTTGACAACAAATCTGTCGATCGCCCCTCTTTGAGACTCAATAAATTCTTCAACTCTTTTTTTTTTCACTTATCATGGCCTGATAGATACTTCTTAGTATCAGACATTCTAAGTTTCTACAAAAAAAAAAAAAATGATTAACTACTTATTATAGACATTAGACAAACACTTATTATAAAATGCTCATTTTGCTTTAATGACGTTGAATTGGAATTAAAAATCATACATTAAATTTTTAAACTTGTATTATTTGATTTATTATTATTTCAACTAAACCATTTATCTTATTTGTTCATTTACAATTCTCATGAGGGGTTGAGTTCTCTTTTAGAGAACTATCCTAAGTTCTCATGAGGATTTGAGTTATTCAAACGTGCATAATATAGTTAAGTTTTCTAATAAAGCATGGAGATGAGTGTTTACATAAACGATAATAAAATGTTATTAACTCAATTGTTTATGAAAATATACATCTAGAAAATAAAATGATTATTGTACAATTACAGCTAACTGTAGTGAATGCCAATGAATGCATAATGACAAACATATAAGAAATGTCATTGAACTACCATTTCAAAGTGGAGCAACAATCTGGTTTATCAACCTTGGCATTTTTTGGATTTAATGGTAAGTTATCCTTTTTGTTGTAATCTTGAACTTTTACCACGAGGTCTGCACATCTACAAAGTGTCAAATAGTGAGGTTTCATAAAGATTTGCTAGTTGCTATGAATGAATTTTCTCAAGGGCGGTAAAGCATATGGTCAAAATGAATTCCACCAAAATATTAGATTACTAAGTACTAATCATACTGTATTACTGTGTTTGTATCATATATTTTGCAATACCTAAATTACATATTCATAATTCATGGATATTATGTCCTACTGTCCTAGTCTATTTTCCATGTAATGGCACAATGCCAAGTTGTCAAATATTTATTCACTAGATGATGTAATCATATAAACAAAAGACAACAAACTAAATTATATATTTCACATGAATCACATCAGACATGTTGCAGTCTTGCAGAACAAGTCTTTTGATCACATTAGTCTTACATTAATAGCCTATTAATTTGATATCCAAAAACGACATATTTCAGAGAAAAAAAAATTTAATTCGATGATGAAATTAGCAATCAATGGAAATTGGAAAGCATAAGCCAATCAAACATATTTAAACAAAACAATTGATCATAGATGCCTAAGTAAAAATGGAAATCTGATACGCCAACCCGATGCTGCGATAACAGCCACAAAGACCAAAGCTGACTGTGAAATTGTGAATCTGTGATGATGACACTCGAGAGTCGAGATCACTAGGATTCGCGACTTCGCGCGACTAGCGCGTTGTCTACCTCCTATAAAGCCTATCGAGCCTTGGCGTCGGCGTCGACGTCGGCGTCAACACGGGTGAAAGATTCAAAAAGCAAAACTACGTGCAAAAGGCAAAAGGTAGCATCGACGTTTAGGGTTTTAGGGAAATAGAAGCGTGGAGGAATAAAATGTTCATGCTTATTTTGATATTTTTATAAAAAAAAAGTCCATAATATATTATAATTTAGAATTAGATCATTTTTAATTAAATTTTTTTTCATTGATATTGTTAATACTATGAAACATATTAAAATTTTATTTTAAAATTTAAAAAATGGGGCCCACCAAGGAGATGGGGCCTTATGCGTTGGCCCCGCCTTCACCACCTCAAGGTTGGCACTGGGCACGCCCATGCTTCTTTTTTTTTTTCTAAAATAGCATGTATGACTTGAGAGCATCTACAATGGAGTGTTAAATTGATGTTATAACACTCACTTAACATCCCCTCTCCATTGTGAGTGGAGCCCATATTAATGTTAAAAGGGATCTAAGTGAAAGAGAGATATTATTATAATGAGTATGTAGCAGTGGGTCTCATATCTTTTAATGAGGTGACGGATATTATAACGCGTTAACGTTGGGGATGCTCTGAGTGATAAAGTCTCCTTTGGCCATTGTTAGAATAGGTACACCGTCAAATCAGGTTAAATCTCTTCATTCTCTCCCCTCTAGATTTCCTTTCAATTTCTCTTTTGTGTTTTCTTCACTGCTTTTGCAGTGCAATCGTGATTTCACAGCCTCCTTCTTCTTCCTCTGACTTGCTACTTTATGGGGTGATCAGTCCGGCCCTACAAAAATTTTTCAATGATTATCAGGGTAAATCGGGAATTGCTCACGATGGACTAGGGTAACTCGGGAAGAGTTCACGACAGGCCGCTCAAAAGTCCAACATCCCTTGGTTGCGTGCCCCATTTGGAAAAAAAAATTCTATAAATATGTCATAGCTAGAGACAGTGGCGGATCCAGAAATTCATGTATGGAGGGACGATTTTTACATGAAACAAAGGGCGGTATCTCCTATCTCCACTGGTAAAACCCAATACTACTAAGGGTTCCATTACCGGCAAGGGGGAGGGGGCAACCGTCGATGCCACCCCCCTTCTGAATCCGCCCCTGGCTAGAGATCGAACCATAAATACTAAGATGACAACTTAAATACCCTATTGCTATACCATAAATCTTTCTTTTGTCATTTTTTTTATTTATTTTGATTTCCTTCTTTTTTTTTCAATCTTTATGTAGCATCTATTATTAAAAAAATGACTCCATTAAATAATTTAATGCTTTGAAAATATTATTTTTTTTTCATGTTATAAAGGTAGTCTCGTGTACGAAATTCTCAAATCCCAAGGAAGGATTAAATTATATTGTGTTAATTTTATGTAATTTTACTTTGTATTTTTATAAAAAGTTAGTTTTATGATTCCAATTGATGATCTCAAAATCACATGATAATAATTTTATTCTTATCCTAAGACTCACCTTCTATTTTTTTCTCATGTTAATAGCTTGTAAATATCATCTTGACCTGTGTTTGTATGACAATTTTCTCCTGACTTAATGAAAAATTTACAAGAAAAAATATATTTCTTCTTTCTTCCAACACTTGACAAGAGTATCATAGATGTTATAAGACATTCATCACAAAAACATTGACACTAGATAAGATGATAGTTATAAATTCATATGTATTTCATCTACTACATAGACAAACAAACATAAGTATTTCATACTCGATAACCTTTGTAGCTATTTTGATACAACATTAGTTACATGTATACGACATGTATAGGACATAACATAGAGTATTATATAGGTCTCATATAATTCAATCCGATCTTTCACCATCGAGGTGGGGGAGGGGGTGGACCAAATGGGCTTGAATGTCGAAATGATGGCGGTGGGGGATCAAACCGCGAAGGAGGTGGCGGATTTATCCCATACGGTTCTAGAGATGGCGGCGGTGGTGCAAAAGGAGGAGGAGGAGGAGGAGGACCTGGTGGCGGCGGCTGTGGTGCAAAAGGAGGAGGAGGACCTGGTGGCGGCGGAGGCGACGGCGATCTGGACCACTGAGGAGGAGGCGGCGAAGGTAAGGATCTTTGGGGAGGATGATGGTATAGATGGTGGTGATGATGATGCTCCATCTAATGTTTATTATTATTTCTTACTAAGATATGGTGAGGAACACAGAATAAATAACCTACAAGGATCCTTTCTAACCTAATGGTCAATGTATAAAGATTGGTTGGTGTAGTTCATGTGATAAGTTTGGTTGTTAGCAAAGTTCGACTTGCCTTCTTTAGGATTACTTAACGCTCCAGAACTTTCTTGAAATTGATACTTCACAACTAAGTAATTAACTTAGCAATTACATTCAACAAGAGATTTTGAAATTATTATAATTTAGGTTTATAATTCATTTTTATTTCAACATAAGTGCTTAAGGACTCTAATGACAAATTTGTGAGGAAAAAAAACTTTAGTAATTACCTAATAGCTTCAAATCATGTTTAGTGTAATAGGATGACTTTGTTTTGAAGCATTCTTTCACGTCTTACTTTTGTATATAGAAAAAGAATATATATAAAATAAAGATAAACTTAATTAGCTTTATCTTATAGCGACAGTCCAAAAGTTAAATATCTTTTTTTAATGATAACTAAAAAAAAGGCTTTAGATTATGATTCTACTCGATTAATGTAATACAATTGTTTAAATTTTAATAATTATGCAATAAATAAAAATAAAAATTTTACATGAAGTCTAGGGATAAAAAATAATATTTTGAACTATATAAAGATAAATTAAAAAGTAGATAACGCATAAAGGGTTAAAATGAAATTTTAAAAGAGTTTTTGTTGCTATATTTTCTTTGTGCAAAGTCAAAGACCTTTCACTCTTGGACTGATCAGAAGCACCAGACACTCAAGAAATAAGCCGCATCGACTTGGACTCGCCGCACACCATGCAACTCTTTCGACAGTTTCCGAGTACGGCATCGTTCCCAATCATGTAATTGGGATTCTTTTGGCACTCCCCCGTGGATGCCCAATATGAACAATTCTCATTGTAGTCGGAGCACTCCTCGGTTGAGCTTGGTTTCTGCGGATTGTCATAGGACCTGACATGAATCCATTTTGGCGCCGACCATTTTTCACCTTCAATGACAGGGCAGCTACCATGGAGACTGGCTGGATCTGTTGTGCCATTGATGTGAAGGCTAAAGAAGAGCACTGCATCACCCTTTTTAGGTTTCACTGCAAGCAAATCAAAAGCTAAGCTACATCAACTAAACTCTATGATTAACAATTCCAAGAAGCATAAATTCATCGATTGTACCTGCAAGGCCATTTTTTGCACAATCAGACCAACTGTCATCTTTAAACTGAGATGAGGCACCCTGAAATAGTCACAGATAAAGGTTATCCCCCATTCTATCCCAACCAAAATATTTGCTGGCAGTGCTTTACTACCTCTGCTATTGGAAAGACAGTCTCCCCTCCTTTTTCGACATCTGAAAGATACATAAGAACCGTTGCATACCTATGGCCTCCGCGTATTTTGTTCTTTGGATCGAAAAAGTAGTCATGATGTGGTACGTACTTTTGACCTTCTTGGTAGCGTAATACTTGAAGGGCCTCGGCATTTTCTGCTTATAGATGCAATGCTAAGATGATGAAACAAGAAAACTACAAGAATTGCACCATGCAATGCATAACTAGCGCAAGGAAATACCCTCTGGAAGGAAGGTCCATTTGGCAATCCTTTGATCAATTCTTGCAATTACCTCATCCTTGGACCAAAGAGAAAGAATCCTTAGCTTCTTAATGATCCGTAATTACTAATTTCATACATAGTTCCAAAAATAAGAAAAATGAAAAGAATATATATTATACAACGCAACCATCGGAAAAAAAAATAGTTAGAAGATGTCAGTGTGAAACTCATCGGATGATGGTATACAAATCTAGAAGATTCAATTCGTAAATGAATCAACATTTTATACTGTAAGTTTACTCGATGAAAATAGTGTCAAACAATATTAAAGTTTGTTGTTAGTGTTTGAATTATTCTGTAACTCTTGCATCATGTGTGCCCCAAAACCATCTTAGAGCTAAGCAAGGAAGAAAGAGCAGATGGCTGAAATTCTCGTATAAGTTCTTCTTTTCTAATTTATGCCTACTCACTGTTTATGTTGTTTCTTGGGTTTTAACTGGTATTAGTTATAGATGTTCTTTTCTTCTGAAATCAGTGTGTTTGGTTCACAGTGGTCATATGCCATGTAATCCTAATGTCCATGTTTATGTGTTCCATTAAAGGCATATTATCTTCGTAGTCACAGATTATAAAAAATGGCCATATATTACGAGGATGGGATAAAGTTGTAGTTAAGTCACAAGTAGAATATATTAATGGCAATAGGATAAGAAAACATAATACAATCCGGCTCATCAATTCAGTTTATCTAGTTCTGTTTCTTGATTATTTTTTTCTGCCTTAATGGGTTTCTTCACATATTGGAACTAACTTGTTTTCTCCTTGTAAATTGTATATGAGTTTGCAGTAGTCTGTTTGTAACTCTTAGATTGGTAACTTGGATGCACTCTAAACCCTAAACCATGAGAATAGCTAAATTACTTCCAATGGGCGTAAGAGTGGAGTGATGAAAATAATAAAAAAAAATATCTCCAGCTAAAAATGGCCTTTTTTTGCCCTTTATTGCCTTAGCATTTCAATCACAATTCTATATAGATAACCTATAAACTTAGCAAAAAAGAACTTCTATTGAACATAGCTAACAGTGTATGAACAAAGATACAAAATAAAGCATCAACTGTACAAAATGTTTTGACTTGAAGATTAATAACTTTTGGACACTACAAGTAAATTACGAAAGTTGCGGTCGTTTGTTTGATGCACTTCTGAATAGTGAGATAACCTAGAGCTTTAGGCATCTTTTAGTAAGCAAGAATGGACAAAGTACCTGATGTTTTGTAAGAAACGTTCCAAAGCTTGTACGCACGTTGCTCTTGCGACTATCCCCAGATTTATTGTCGGCCACCATTGATCTCTTCATCTTGCTCCTCGCCTGCATCAAATTAGTCAAAACCAAGGAAATATACAGATTCAGAACCATGAAAACATACAGAGATAAGAAAGGGATAGCTTCTTAGTTACCAGTTTAATGATATGGTCACATTCCTCATCGGAAAGGAACCCTTCATAAAGGAAGATCCTGCAGCAAAATTCAAATACATTCTTAATGCATTCTGCCAGAGTTCAAGAACAAGCAATATGAGGATTACTATTCCTGGATGAATATTAACATTTCCTCTAAAAAAAAAAAAGTAGAATTTGATTCCCAATTCAGGCCTTGTAGATTAATATCTAAGTTGACAGCGTTAGTTAAGCATATGGCTTCAATAAGACCTTTCTTCCTTTGAAAGAGTAAGGTTTCTGACGCATTGAAACCAAGAAAATCGAAGTTCAAAGTTAACTTTTTTTTGAGCATTTTGTCCCAAAATTTGCATTGTCAATTAGTTGGGAGGAAAAGTTTGTTGTCTCAATAAGACCTTTTTCCTCTGAAGCAGCAAAGTCTATGACGAGCTGTAACCAAGAAAGGTTCAACTCACTTTTTGTATTTGATCATTTTGTCCAGAGATGTCAATGAGTAGGGAGGAAGAAGAGAAGATAAATTTGAAACAAAACCCTAAATCAAGATGTCAGAACTATGAAACCGTAGTGTACGAAACTAAAAATGGAACTTTTTTGTGAGAGAGAGAGGAGAGCAACGCTAACGCTCACCTGGGACGCCAAGAGATCTGCGTGACGCGACTGGGATCGTCTATGCTGGGCTCGGTTACGGCGAGGGGAACGAGACCCGGGAAGGAGACGAGGAAGAGGACGAGGGCAGAGAAGAAGAAGGCGATGGAAGAGGCGTAGGATCTCATGGCGGCTGCGAAGGCGAAGCGGCGCGTGAATGCTTCATTGTCGTCGCGATGCCGATGGTGAAGCTATAACGGCAAGAGGGCGGAGAGTTGGATCCGGCGGCGCCCACAGTGATCTTAGGCACCCTTGCGATTCCCGCGGCAGAATTTTATAAGGATATTTTTTTTATTAATTATAAAAAAAATATTTTATCTTTCTTTTGCATTCAGAAAATACTCTAATTTCTAAAATTATTATTATTGTAATTACTATGACAATTTAGGTAGCGGTGAGTTAAATGATGGAATCATGAAAATGACGATCGTATGGGTTTAATAAAAATATGAAATGGGAATAGAATAAAACTCATTTAGTTATATAGATTTGACTAATTTTCATAAATTTAGAAATTATTTTTAAATTATCATTTTTAAATTCATAATTTAAACACTATTACATTCCTTCATCATTATTTATGGATAATGATGATTTCTTAATTTGGTAAGTATATAGAATTGAGTAATGGATGAATTGACCCGAGCTCAGAACTAATCAACAAAATTAAATATCCAACTAAAAAAATATTTTTATAATCTTAATATTTAATCTGTACCTTTACTGATTAACCTTCCAGCTAAAATAAAATTAGATTAATGCCAATTTTTTTGTTCATATTAAAAATAATTTTAAAATTTATTAATAAATTTCAGAGATTTATTAAATTATTTTATAATTTAATAAAGATAAGTATACATGCACGATAACTAGTTTTTTAATAAAAAAACAAACAATGTTCTTTTAATCTGTACTGTATAATTTTTAAAATACGGAACTTTAGGTTTTTGAAAGCTTTTGTCAAAAGAAAGCAGATTGCGAATCAAAATAAAAATTTAGATTTAGACAAAAACAAAAACAAAAAAAAAACAAAAAACAAACACGACTTGCAGATTCAACAACCAAGCTCAAATTCAACACCAGCAGAGAAGCACAAACACCGCCGCCGCCGCCGCCGCCGCCACTCTCCCCGTTAGCCCTTCCATTCTCCTTGCAGACGAAGAACTCCCTGAACCCCCTGCATCAGTCGTGTTCTCCAGCGGGCAAGTGTAGTTGCATCGGCTCGGGGGAACGATTCTGTACACGCCGACGCTGCTTAACAGAAAAACATCCTTTCTGTTGTCTTCCCCGAACGAGAACACGTATCCCAGGTCCGGGAGGGGGCTCCCCGCCACCCTGTCACAAGGAATCGGAGACCTCTCGCTGCAACCGAAAGCCATCCTTGTGCTCGTGTAGTTTCCGCTGTTTCCGGGCACCTCAGCGGCTGCCCAAATCGCCACACCGTACAGGTCCGCATACAGATATCTGAAAACGCCATTTGAAGAATAAGAAAGCTAGCAGACTTTATCGATCGCACTGTCATCGATCGTCTAAAAATTGGCTACCTACCTTCCATGCAAGCAGGGGTCCGCCGTCGACCTGTAGACATAACCGCCGGTGATGGACGCGGAGCCCGTCGAGTTGTTGACCTCGGCGTGGGTGTAACCCATGGCAGGGAAGATCGGACTTATGGAGCTGAGTGAAGTGTTTCCGCCGGGCGTCCTTGGCGGTCTGTAAAGATCAGGGCCCTCGTAGACACGCCATCCGTAGTTGCCACCCTTCGTGATCAAATCTACTTCTTCATATGTATCCTGTAAATTCTGCCTTTGTCAATTCCAGAACTAATGAGACCTTAGCTTGTTGAAGAACAATTAAGTGGTCACTAAAGGGAACTGAAACTTTACATCTCCAGTGTCTGCGCAGTAGAAATATGAAGGTCTTTCAGAATCGAAATTGCATCGCCAAGGGTTAGCAAGGCCTAATGCCCATATCTCGGGTTGCAATTCGCTGTCGATCGTGTAAGGATTATCATCTGGAATGGAGTAGTTTCCCCATAGACTTAGGTTGGTTGCTTGATTGTCACCTGAAAGTGGACAATTACAGTTATGTGATACAAATTGATGAGCCAACATAGTTGCAAGAGAAGCTAAAGGAGCTAAATCATAAGTTTATCAAGAGTGTTGTTACTTTGGAAGTTGTTTACGTCGAGCCGCATAATTTTTCCGAGCAATGCTTTCTTGTTTTGAGCAAAGTTGAAGGGATCCCCCTTGCTGCCACCATCCCCCATCATGAAATAGAGGTATCCATCTGCCGGTCCGAACAGAATTTGGCCTCCATGATGGTTTGTGTATGGAAGACCCATAGTGAAGATCCTCCTCACTTCTAATGGATTGGCACTCGTTGCCTACAGCCAAGAAACACAATTTCTATGGCATTTTGCTAGGTGATGAAACAAAGATGTTCGAAGAAGACAGCATACCGTGGAAGGTGTTGTTGAGGAACTATTTACAGTGTACTCGGCCACAACAGCTTGATACTGGCATGGCTGGGCACCACGGTCTGCGCCGAGATTTGAAGGATCACATCCTGCATCGGAATTGCATGAACACCTTCCTGAACAACTCAACGACTGAAGCCTATCGCAGTTGTAGGAGACGAAAAACCGGCCATTTGTAGTGAAGTTCGGATGAAATGCAATGGCCATCATGCCAAGTTCAGTGTCGTAGTGAACTTGATCAGTTAAATCAAGGAAGGGGTTGGTCTCGTCAATCTCCAGTGTTCCTCCGGATCCTTGATCAGGGATCGTCGCCAGCCATATCTTGCCAGCCTGATTCAATACAAAAGCGCGGTTCGAGCCATCGGGGTGGGGGACCATGTTGAGGTAAGATCCATTGGCAATTCTCTCAAGGCACAGGCCTTTGGGAGAGGGTGAAGGTAAGATAGTGTTGAATGAGGTTGAATTGCCATTGAAGCATAGGGAGCTGTCACTCGGAGAACCTCCGAAAGCCTTACAGAAGTCGGTTTCGGATTGCCAGATATCGATGAGCCTGGAAGAGGACACTGGCAATCCTGCAAATGGAGAATTCAGCATAGAGACGTTGTTGCAGGAATCCCAAACTTGTGTACAGAAGTTTGGGTTGGGATTTGATGCCAACGAAGAGGTTGA
The DNA here is from genome assembly GCF_018446385.1 of Zingiber officinale. Taxonomy (NCBI): domain Eukaryota; kingdom Viridiplantae; phylum Streptophyta; class Magnoliopsida; order Zingiberales; family Zingiberaceae; genus Zingiber; species Zingiber officinale. The sequence continues at coordinate 100,632,636 of NC_055996.1, forward strand.
TGAACTGGTAGAGTTGCATAGAGTAGGAACTGTGTCAGGGCTTGGTCCAGTGTCGAATAACTCGGCAGAAAATGGATCGCATCTCTGAAACAGACATAAAAGCAGTGAACAAAGAAACAACAAACAGAAGAAGAATGGCAGTTTTCGGGGGCGAAAGTTTACAGCGCAGACGATGGACTTCATGACGGCGGCGCAGGCTGCGTCGGAGATGTTCATGGACTGGAACTGCCGCCGGAGGAGGCCGTCGTCGGTGGCGTTGCAGCAGCTGCTGCCACTGTTTCCGCAGAAAGTCAGAGTAGTATTCAGAGTCAAAGGTGCCACTGAAAGCAACAAAAGCCCCAAAAATTAGCTTGATATTAAGCAACAAATTAAATCCCAAATTTTTATCACAAAAAAGAGACGGTTGAAAACTTACTCGAATTGGTGCAGAGTTGGAGGGAAAGACACTGAGGGAGGAGGAGGAAGAAGAAGAAAAGGAAGAAGGGAAAAGAAGCCATGATTGCTTGCTTCGTCTGTCTCAGCTCAAAGAAGGATAAGGCAGATCTATGGAAGTCCCTCTGTTCTCATGGTTGACTTTTGGGTAGGTTTACGACGCAGAGAGTATAAATTTAGTAAGGAAGAAAGACAAAAGCATGAATTGAAAAGGAGGAAGCTTCCCAATTTGCGTTGAAATTTGAACAGCATCTGTCGCAGTAGTTGGGAGTTGGGAAGGGTGTGGACAGGATCGAGATCTCGCCTGTGCAGTATCTTCAAAGTCAACTCTCAGGAACAAGGATGGTTGGAAGGTCAAACCTGAGGGAGGATGTCGTATATTTTTTAAATTGATTTTGTCGATGGAAATGGATTTGGCCCCCACGAACGTGGAAGCGCCTAAGGAAGCTTTTTTTGGGAAAAAATAAAAAACGTATCTCAAATTAAGGATAACATCAACTGAGCCTCTTGTTTCTTGAAATAAATAAATAAATAAATAAACTTCTCTTTATAATGTTATTCCCAGATTAGTCTCTGATCCCCTACTGTTGTAGAGTTAATCCGGTAATTTCTATAACGTTTTAATTTATTTAGAGTTAGTTTAAAAACATTAATTTTTAATTAAAAATTATTCTAATTTTATTTATTTTTGATTTTTTTAAATTGTATATCTATTTTTTAAAACCTAGTTGATTCTTTCTTTTCCACATTGAACTCTAAAAATAAAATAATATAAATTAAATAATTTAACAATTTTATCCATTGAAAAAAAATTATATAAAATAAATTAATAATATTTTTAAAAATATATATTACAAATTTGTCCAGGGCCTCGGAACCAGTTAAGACAACCTTGTGTAGAAGCTAGAAGATAGTTGTTACAAGTCCTCAGGGCGTAGCACAGATGGGGAGTGCATGGTTCTGTGGTTGAAAGGTCCAGGGGTCGATCCCCGGGGTGTCACTGCCTGAGGTTAACGTCTCGGCTATGCACTTTCCACCTGTGTACCTGTATTTACCTCCCTCCATATCCATGGGACCGGCTCAGTAGCTACTACAATGTGTAATGTAAGTTTAGGAGGTAAACTTTATGATTTAGAATATCTAAATATTATTATATCAAAATACTATTTACTAATTTAATTAAAAATATTTAAAGTTTGTTAAAATAATTTTAAAATAATTATAAAAGCTTGTCTGATAATAGTGTTTAAATATGTTAAATCTTAAATTCTAAATTTTAAATTCATACTAAGTTATATTAACTAGCTAATAACTTCTACATGGTGTAACAGAACCTTCTTTTAGTGTTCCATTTAGTCACGCTTCTTTGAATATGATAATATTTTATTTATAATACAGATATTTAATTTTTTGAACCAACTAATTTTGAAAGTAAATAATTTGACTCTATAAAAATTTTCATCGAAGCACTCATAGAGACTAGCTAAATAACTAACATTCTTAGAATTATCACGCATAGAGACTAGCTAAATAACTAACATTCTTATAATTATCGTCTGAAAATTACTATAGTATAATGCAACTGAAATTCAACCTTTAACTATTTATTTAAATATTTAAAAAATTTAACCATTGCACCATTATCCTATAATATGATAATATAGAATGGGCCTATTATCAGCCCAACTCATTTATATTTTTGAAAATTAAACGATCTTTGCTTCATTGTTATAGAAAAAAATATTCCATTTTTTAAAACAAATAATCAAAAAAGGATATTTTATTTTTTTAATCTTGAAAATATATTTATTTCTGTCTACAGCATAGAATAAAATTATTTTATTTTATTCAAAATTATTGCATTAAATATTATAATATTAAAAAAATTATTGAATTAAAATTGATCGAACTTAATCAAATAGTTTCAATTTGATTAAAATTATTTCAACACTTTTGTAGTAGATATGACAATAGCTATTACAGCACACTTAAAATAATTTGATAAAAATTTACTGGTATATATTATAATAGTTATCATCTTAAAATAACTGTTCCACGAAACCTGTACAATGTGAACAATTTGATCAAAATTATTGCAGTAGATATATTTACAACAATGCTAAAATTGAATGCTTTTATCATGAAAAATACGATAAAAGCACTATTTTCATTTTTTTTAAAAAAATAAATAAAAGATGTCCTTTTTTTTTCCCAAATTAGAGTAATTAACAAATAAATATATATATATATATATATTAGTTTTAAAGCATGCCAGAGTTCTTTTTCCTGATTTTTTTTCTATTTTAAATAAGATTCCTATACATATAATATTCTTTTGTGTTTTTATTTCTGCATCATATTATTAATTCTTATTAAATCAATTGTTTAATTAATTTCTAAAGTATACATTTAAATTCTTAAGAGTAATAAGTTTTTAATTTATATCTGCTTTTCATAAAACAAAACTGCATAAACTCATATAATTTTTTTTTAAAAAAATGTTTATTTACAATAAAAAAAGTTCAGAATATATCGAATTTAGTTATTGTAACCGTGAAAAATAAAAATTCATCACCATTCAAATCAGACGGTGGGAGTTCGTCCTGGACCGATCGCCTTGATCATCATCAACATCATCATCATCCGCATCAGAAGGCATCATCGTCATCGCTTCCCAATCACGCGCTTCCTGTGTCTCGCATCCATCAAGCCCCAAATCAGCGGCGGTGATCGCCGCCACTCCCTCACCATCGCCCGCTAACCGATTAGGGTTTCCGTCCACCGTCGTTTCCCGCCGGCCGCCGTCTCTCCCTCCGCCTTCACCCCTCGATGTCGTCGGACGCGAACCCCGACAACCTCGTGATGTACGGAAACGACGCCGACCCCGGCCCCGGCCCCGGCCCCGGCCAAGGAGCCATGGAGGACGCCGCGGGTGCGGAGAAGATGGAAGCGGCTCTTGCCGTTTCGTCCGATCAGGATCACCTCACGGATGCGATGGATGCTGCCGCGCCGCTCATGAGCGTGGCCTCAAACCAGCTCACGCTCTTGTTTCAGGGAGAGATTTACGTCTTCGACTCAGTCTCGCCCGAGAAGGTCTGTTCCTTATCTCCCATTTCTGTTCTTCCATGGTGTCTGTGTTCTAAAGCTGGCTCGAACGATAACTTATGTTGGTGCTAGAGAACAACGCTAATGCCGTAGTTTGTGCCGGTGAGCCGCTCCTTGTTACAGTGAATAGTAGGAATGCCGAACTCTTTTGTTGCCTTCTTCTCATGACAGTGCTTCAAGATTTCATATTAATTGTCTCTGATAGAAATGTTGCAGGTACAAGCCGTCCTGTTATTACTTGGGGGAAGTGAAGTACCTACTGGCACGGCTGGTGTGCAATTACCCACTCAGCAGGATGATAAGGTCTTCCCATATTGATTCACTCAGTATTCTTGATGCTAAGGGTTTTCTCTATCCACTGATATTAACCAATGCTTCAGCAGGCTTATGACTATATACTTCGTCGGACAGATATTCCTGCAAAAAGGATTGCTTCATTGATAAGGTTCCGTGAGAAGCGGAAAGAAAGGAATTTTGATAAGAAGATCCGGTATACTGTACGCAAAGAGGTTGCTCTCAGGTATTTGTTTTGTTTGTGATTTTAAGCGAGATCACTTTGGTATAAAATGTAATTGGTTGCAAATCCTGTACCATACCATTGTTTTGGCTCCTTTTGGCTTCTTTATTGTGGTCTTTTGTATGCTGATGTTAGAGGATCTACCACCGCCTACCAATGGCGGATTAAAATTTCAGTTGAATTGGAAATTAGTATGTTTGAATAGATTTTAATCAGCCCTAAATGGAGTGACATTTGGACCTAGGATTGATTAATTAGATCAGAAGAACCTTTCTCATTTTAACTTTGTTTTTCTTTTCCAGTTATTAGAATCTGTTCTAAACAGCTTGGAGTCTTGTTGTCAAGGATGAACTGATGGAACACTGATGTGCTAGGAATGTTCTGCTTTGGGAAGAAGTAAACTATTAGGAGAATGGCACCACACGTTAAATGAAATTTATGTTTTTCATTTTTCATGCATCGTATGACACAATGGAGTTACATTATTGTTCTTTAACACTTCCGCAGAAGCCCGAAGGAAAAGTTCAAGTCAAGGAGAAGTAAATATATCTTGTTATGAAAAGGGACGTTTGTCTATATTATAGAACAACAATGGGTTATCTTCAATACCTATTTCTAAGAGTATCTCCATCTTACTTTTTCTCAATATTATGTTATGTTCTTCCTTACCACATCAACAGCCAGTTCAACCACAGATGTGTCAATCAGATTGGGATCTGATCAGTAACGAAGAATGAGTAACACCACAGTTGCATCCTTAAGAATTGAGCCTTAATTCTATTTGATTTTTTTTTTGAAAACATTACTGTGTCATAATTGTTATTTATTTTAATTGAAAGAGTTCTTATAGAGGGTTCATCCACCATGTATCAAGTATTAGGAATGCGTATATTTTATTAGACCATTTTTGTAGGAGTTTAAAAAGAAATGTAAACCCTGTATATGAAATATTTCCACATTAATAATGAAGCAAGTTTAGTCCCCAACAGTTAGTTCTCCCTTGTCTTCTTCCAAAAATATCAGGATTCTCATCTCTCAATGGATCTAGGAATTGTGCATCTCTCATCTACCAACATCCAAGATATCCTCCCATAGTATTCAATACTGTTTTTCTGGCCTTCATGTAGATTAATGTAGCGGCCATGGAAATATGTTTGGCCACTCTGTGATTTCGATTTTTTGTTGTTGATGATTGAACATATTGGCATAAGTGATTTGGAAAGATATTATTTTTTTGGGCATATATAGTGCTTTGATGGAGTGGTTTGTCAAGTATTCAGTACTACTTAAAGTATGATAATTGCAATAATTGAAGTTATTCTCCATGCAAAATGACCTGGCAGGATGCAGCGAAGAAAAGGTCAGTTTGCAGGCAAAGCTAATCCAACGGATGGAGCATCAGCTTCATCATTTGTTGACCCAGATCAAAGCTCAATTCATGAAGATCCTCCTAGAGAATCAAAGTAAGTTGCAGATGAATCTTTCTTTCTTTTCATAGTGATTTTAAAATTTCATTCTAAGTACTTCAAAAAAGTAGATAAATTTGCATTTCTATCATCTTGATTTCCTGGGCTGTTCAGATGCCAAAACTGTGGGATTAGTGAAAAGATGACTCCAGCCATGCGTCGTGGGCCGGCTGGACCAAGGTCGCTTTGCAATGCTTGTGGATTAATGTGGGCAAACAAGGTCTCATTGAACATTAATTTTCTCTATTTGTCAAAAAAAAAAGATTTAGTCTTCTTCAAAAATTACTAAAGGGAGAAAATGTGAACCACACAACTCCTTATCTAGAATGTGTGACTTTCCATTGATTCACTTAGTGAAGGATGCATGAGTTGCTACACTTCAATACTTATTCCTTTTAAAGACATTTTGATAAGGTCCTCTTATATCTGCACATTTTGAACCTTTTAGTAACAGGATCGTCTGAAATTATCCACTTGACTTCATCTTGATTCTTGTATCTCAGTCACATGTGGCTCAAATATATATATTTTTTATATGGCTACTGTTATCTTGCTACACAATATTGTTCATTGTGATCTAATTAATAAAATTGACTAAATCATGCTAACTTTCATCTATATGAATAGTATGGGATGAATAATATTACCATTAATGCCATGTTTGTTGCTAAACTGTAGTTCTGGCGGTTCTTTTTTGGATTTTCTGCCATTTCAAACTTGCATCATTTTCTGTAAGTGTTTGTTTTGATGTGACTCGTGCAAATGTCACCCATATGAGCATCGATCTTAACTCTATCTGTAATAGTACTTTCTAATTCTTATTAATTAATGTTAAGAATATTTAAGGACATTAATTCAAAAATATTAAAACTTTGTTACGTATCAATCTGACCCTACAGAGTTTGGACTTCTGACTTATAATATATCTTTTAATATTACATTCTGTCATAGTTGATTAGTATTCTGATATTGTTTATTTTACTATGTATCTTATGGCATATCAATGTTGTATTTGAATATCGATATGAAATTTAAGCTTTGTTGTCTCCCAAGTACCTATGTCAAGGATCAGATACTTTTGTGTTAAGTCCTCGATCCCCACTTGTTGAAATGCTGTTTTTTTTTTTCTTGAATACACTTTATAATTTCAACTGGTCCTCTATGAATTTATTACCTGGAAGATTTTTCCTTCTAATTCTCGAGGATACAACATATAAGTCCTTGTTTCAGATGCTAACCTTACTTGATCTTATTCTCTGCAGGGGACTCTGAGAAGTCCACGAGCCAAAATAGGTACTGCAAGCACTGCCATTCCCACTGAGCTTGTAAGCCCTTATTTGAATTGAGTAGCTAAAAGATGTGAAGGTGGCCGATGCTACACTGTAAATTATGCTCTGTCCTTATCTCTTTTTTTTTTAAATTGTTTTTCAGGGTCAAACAATTGACTCAGAATTGGTTATTATCAACAATCAACATGCTGATGCATCTAATACTCATAGTTCTGCGATCTCCAATACTGAGATGTGAGTATAAAGTGTGTTGAAACAACTATAACTAAATGCTAATCACTAGTTACTTTTGCCTGTCCTTTTTATGGTCGAAGAGTATCAAATTTGATTGTGTTCCTACCAAATTATTATGCAGAATAGGAGATGGTGTAGAGTTAGATGCAGAGCAGGCAGACATGGTAGACGAGCTAAAGGCTGAATTATGATGATATAAATGTTATGTCCAAATAACAAAGTTGATCTCTGCACCTCTAGCTTTTAGATTTGTTATGAGCTTATAAATCAGTGACATAGGAAGCTGGTCATATACGCAGATGAACTAGTATGGATGAACATCCTGCTTCTTTCAGACCTCTTCTAAAGATTCGAGAGTTAACATCATTCGCATCAGGAGTTCTATTCATTCCAGCTGAGCCTTAATCTTTATAGTTGTAGTTCGACTAAAACTTAATTGAAAATTCTCTTGTATCCTCTTTTTGAGTAATATAATCATCATGTTTAATGTTAATCGAATAATTGTCAGATTTTAATGACTCTTGGTTTATAGGTTGTAGCAATCTCAGAATTGAAAATGTTTCATTCATTGTTTGATCAACGACAACTCGGAAGTTTTAGTTCTGGTTTTATTTGTCACTCGTTGTTTGGATTGAGATTTGTAATGAATAAAAGGAACGGTGACGACCCTTTGTATTATCCATATTATTTTTCTCCTCAAGGTAAGAGATATTTATTAGTATGACTAATAGTTTGCTTTATAATGGAAATTGCTGTTTTTATTTATTTATAATGAAAAAGTGTTTTCAAGAACTTGATCTATCTACTTCTATTTCCAACAGCGTAGTCCAATATTTACGCTTGATACCGGTGTACATAATTTATCTATGGAATCGGTTAGAATTGAGTTTTGATTTCTGATTTAGCCTTATTCAATGTTAAAACTCCGATTGAAACTTATGATTTTTTTTTCCATGTAACATTTTCTGATTACGTTTTCTCTTCCAATAAATCATTTCCCATCTTTTATTCTGTTATTGAAGTCAAAAACCCCAATGGACAAACAACTCTCCAACAAAACTTATCAATCAAGTGGCAAAACCAATGACCAAGCACGTCCAAAATACTCCAGATGCTTTCCCCCCTTAAATAGGATTTTCCAATGATAATAACTACACATGTAGGTGAAGAGCTATTAAACCAAAATATATTCATTCATATAATTGGTTCGAATTGATTATCATCTAATGATCAAACTTTAATGTTCATAAGTTGGAGGTTTACCCTGGTAATTTTCATGAAATCAAACCAATTAATCCCAAAATTAATTGATATAAGTAACAATTTTCAATTAATCCCAAAATTAATTGATATAAGTAACAATTTTAAAAAAAAGTTGGAGGTTGTTTGCTGCAATAAGATGGAGGTTGTTGCCCAGGGTAATGGTATACTGACAAGACATTTTCTTAATTTTTCAGACATATAAAGATCGAGTCTTAACCTTGACGAATTACTAAATGAATTTTTTTAATAGACAATTAATGTAAGAATGTTAGGTTGATGAGATGTTCGCTGTGAGTGCTTTTCGATTTATCCTGGTGACTGATATAAACTTTCGTGGGTTCAAACTAATCACCTCAAGAATTAGTTGGCAAAAGCTAGATACCTTATGCTAACTAAAACAAAAGTTGGAGGTTGTTGCTCCCACCGGTTTAGTTAAGTTGGTACTCGGGTGAGGAGTTGTCACAATTAGTCTTGGGTTCAAATCGTAAGGTTTACCTCGTGCTAGGCCCTCTCACCTAGGAGCTCACTCAATTGACCGAATGAACCCTCGTGATTTACTCCCTTCCAATGTGGTTGGAGCGGTCTTAGAGGGGCTTTGGGACAGTGATTATCATATTTTTCACCCCAATAAGTTGGAGGTTGTTGCTCTCGGGTTATGTGCAGTAGTAACACACTCATGCAGTTTCTCAAGTATTTATGGTTTAATTCTCAACTATGACGTACTCTAGGACATTTTCTTCAAATGGGATAACAAACTTGGGATATTAAGTTGCTAGATGGCCTATTACAAATACTTCCAAATTTACTCTAATAGTAGATAAGAAACATTTTTGGAGCTAAATCAGTAATTTCCATGATTAGTTGGTAAGAGCTAGATACCCGATGTTAACTTAAAAAAAAATAGAGGTTGTTCAATGCGGTCAATGGTTTGATTTGATCGGTCAATCGTTAATGTTCATAATTTGGGTAGACAAGTCATGAGTGAGTTAGTGTGTGAGAGGGAGAAGAAAGCCATGTTAGACAAACCTAGTTCGTTTTGATTTATTTTTTTTTATTATTATTTTTAATACAAGTCTCTTATATTCAACAAATCTGCCGTAATTGCTGCTGATGCCTTCCTCATACTCATCTTCATCATAGTTGTCTTCTTTTTCCAAGTCAACCCTGTGAACCTCTTCCCCAGACCCACGCCACGATTCTGTTAATAACCAGTCGTCTTCCTCCGCAGTCAACTGTGCATACATTCGAACTGCCTGATCGAATCGAGCACCTGCCTCGGATATTCCCCTCATTTCTCGCTGACTCTTCCCTTATTTATTAACACTCATCCTCCAATCCAATTTGTCTCCCCCCATCGCCAAAACAATCAGGCATGGGGCAGAAGAGGGGAAGAGGAGCTGCACACGTAATTACAGCTTTCCTCTCGCTGGTGGTGATGGCGGCCGGCCGCAGTGAAGCGGGGGCGACCAGTTCTTACGTGAGGACGCCAGGGAAATCCGAGGACATGCCGGCCGACGCCGATGTCTTCGCCGTGCCTCCGGGTTACAATGCTCCTCAGCAGGTGCGCTGCTTAATTTTAATGAAAGACATGGTAATAATTTTCAGCTGCCATTTAAAAAACGAAAGAAAAAAAAAATCAGACAGGAGATTGAATTTGATTGATTTGTTCTTGTTTTAACATCATTTTCTCCCTATAACTATGTTCATGACAATCTACATATTGTTTGCTGTTCATAATGTGAAAAATATGATATTTTTTGCATTCAGTTTCATTGAAACTTCCCTTGCCGTGAACTTGCACCATAAGTCCACAAGTCTAAATCTTCATCAGTTAGCTATCTTCTTTCTTTTTTTCTTTTTATTTTCGAAGGTACACATCACCCAGGGGAGTCTGAAGGGAGATGCAGTGATCATTTCATGGATCACAGTGGATGAGCCTGGATCGAGTGTGGTTCATTATGGCACTTCTCAACAAACCCTCAACTACACTGCCAAGGGCAAGTACACTACCTACAAGTACTACAACTATACATCAGGATACATCCACCACACAACTATCAGGAAACTGAAGGTAGTAAGTCAATTAAAAAAAAAAAAAATCAAATTTCAATAATTAATGTTTAAATTGGTACTAAGTTCTTCTTTACTCTGCAGTATGATACAAAATATTACTATGCTGTTGGAGTCGATCACACAGTGAGGACATTTTGGTTCACAACTCCTCCTGAAGTGGGTCCAGATGTACCCTATACCTTTGGCCTTATAGGTTACTGATCATTTTTTAAAATTTGCTTTGGTATCACAAGAGTATTGTGAATATGGCTGTTCAATGGTAATACATCTAACTAGTTATATGCCTTAAAACTGAGTTTGATGTGCAGGGGATCTAGGCCAGACTTTTGATTCAAACATCACACTCTCGCATTACGATTCGAATCCAAACGCGCAGACTGTGCTCTACTTGGGTGACTTGTCCTATGCCGATAACTTCCAGGATCAAGTCAAGTGGGATAGATGGGGTCAGTTCATCGAGCGAAATGCAGCCTACCAGCCCTGGATTTGGACTGCAGGGAATCACGAGATAGAATTTCTTCCTAAATGGGTATAATCAAATTTTTTTTTTTTTTTTTGAGATTTAGGGAATTATAAGGAATGGTGTTGATTTGTAGGGTGAAATCGAACCTTTTAAGTCATACTCCCACAGGTTTCATGTACCCTACAAGGCCTCTAATAGCACAGCTCCATTTTGGTACTCCATTAAGAGAGCCTCTGCCTACATTATTGTCTTGGCTTCTTATTCAGCATACGGTATGATTTTTCTTTGTAATATATGACAATTTATGTCCAATAATTATAATATCTCAGTTATCAATAAATGACTTTCACCCTCCGCTATGATTGGAACTTGGCCGGGGTCGTCAACCTTATGGAGGTCAACTTCTTGACTCTAGGGCCCTATGGAGGTCAACTTCTGCAAGTCACTCATCCCTTTCTTAGACCTAGACTATTCCCTAGGGAGAAAAGAATCTAGCAAATAGGGATAATTTTCTAGTTTTATCCTTGAATTTCCATAACAAAAAGATTATGCATCTTACTAGGAAAGCAAACATATCAATCAATTTACCTATAACAACAACAACAACAACAACAACAAACTACTTCCTACCACAGCAAAGACAAAGAAGACTACCAAGCCAACATTTTTATCTACCATGTATTCAAGCGATTCTAAATAGAATGATAAAACATTATAATAGAGCAAAATGAAACATGGCAAATAGTTTATATTTGATAATCTTCGATAATTATTTATTATGGTTAACATACTATTGCACTCTCTGCCCTGATAGGAAAATACACTCCTCAGTATCAGTGGCTTTCAGATGAGCTAAAGAAGGTGAACAAGAGTGAGACGCCTTGGCTGATAGTGCTGATGCATGCACCATTTTACAACAGCTACAACTACCACTACATGGAAGGAGAGAGCATGAGAGTCATGTTTGAGCAATGGTTTGTGGAAAGCAAAGTTGACCTTGTCTTTGCTGGCCATGTCCATGCCTATGAGAGAAGTGTAAGACTCTCATTCATTAGTTTTTGGTCTTTCAAAAATTTTTAAAACAAAAACTTACCAGTATTTAAGAATATTAAGTGTCGAGTCTGTTGCAGTTTAGGGTATCGAACATAGCATACAACATCACAAATGGAGAGTGCTCACCCATTGCAGACCAATCAGCTCCTGTTTACATCACCGTGGGTGATGGAGGAAATATCGAAGGCCTTGCCAACAAGTAAGAGAATAATAACTACATGCATTTAGTGACTAAATGATCAAGAAACTCTTATTATTATTATTATTATTATTATTATTATTATTATTATTTTCTATGTGCAGCATGACAGAGCCACAGCCAAGCTACTCTGCTTTCAGAGAAGCCAGTTTTGGGCATGCCATCTTGGAGATCAAGAACCGAACCCATGCCTATTACACTTGGCACAGGAACCAGGACGGCAATGCAGTGGCCGCTGACTCAACATGGTTTTACAGCAGAACCTAACATTAAAAAGATGGCAAGGATCCGGAGCTATGAACCAATATGCTGGTGTTTTCTTCAAAAATAAATAAATAAATATGATGGTATTTCATTGGCCATTTGTTTTTTTGTTTTTTTTTACATTTTTATTCTGTTTTGTGATTTCTTCCCTATCAGCTGGGTGCATTTTGTGGTCGTCTTTTGCTATCATATCCTAGTTGTTTGTCTTATAATTTGGTTGATCGTATGTTCAGTTGATTACATAAATTACACTCATTCAAATAGGTACTAGAACTAGTAGTCATCCTATTATCATGGACATAATGTTATAAAAGGATACCAACTCAAATATTCTAAACATGTTCATACGATGCCTTAAAATGATAGTAGAAGGGAGAACAAGATGCAACACAACAAGAAAGTGAACGAGAAAGAAGAGACCCACCAATTAATTTAGGTTGATAACTTATTGCATAATATCACAAATTCATGTGCATGAGTGAACAAAACAAAAGGCATCCAAACTCCATATAACGTTTGAGTTTCTCTGAGTCTAAAGATTGAAATGTTGCTAACTTTTTTGCAAATTTTTCAGTGATTTACCTCATTACACCAAAGACATACATCCATATCATCTAAAACACAAACTGAACTTTACAGTGGAGGGACCTCGGAGATTTTGAACAGTTTTGAGAACTCAGTAACTTTTTTTTTTAAAAAAAATGCAGCAATAAATGTGATGAAAACAACAAGATCCAGCCATACACAATAACTTATTTAATTATTGTTTACGATCAAAAGTTAAGCAGCTAGTTATAACATAGGCCCCGATCAACGAGGGGCCCCAGTATGAATTTGTTCATGAAATTAAAACAGGAATATAACTCTCAGCTTCCATATCTCTAGCAATTTTTTCCTATTGATATTTACTAGACATCACTGATATAATTTCTGAGATCATGTGGGGAGAAGCATTGCTACCGGCATTGTACTTGTCAACAGAAAATGTAGATACTACAACAAAGAGCAGGTACAAGGATCCAACCGAAAATTGCATGGTCCATTGCTTGAAGCAGTACTTGTGTTGTCAAACTAAATGGTCAAAGACAGAATGACTGTCATAAAGCATGTGAGAACAATGTTGTATGTTGCTAATGAACCTTGCACATGGATATCCTGCAACAATTGCAAAGCAAAGGAAGAAAATTAGCAAGTCCAAGTAATGAAACCAGAGTTCTTGATAATGCAAATAAATATTAGTAATTCACATGTCTCAATAGTGACACTTCGAACCTCTAAATTAAGATTCACAAATATGTAATGAAATTCTCAACCTCTACATTATGCCTCAAGGCCTAGTGATTGAAAATGGTGACAAAGTTGATCAACTGTGTTGTCTCAGTTGCTGCTCCAAGTAATTTTCCTCAACAATCAACTGGAACTGTGACATTTAAGTCTTCCACATGTTAAAGATTATTGTCAAATAGAGCACTATAAATACAATAACATGTGAATTTCCATATTGTTTGGATAGAGTATGAATGATGGATTAAAGATCCAAGAGAACAACACTAATTGTTTGTCACACTGTTGACATTGTTCTAACGTAGATGTGGCTATTTAGATAATGCGCCAGAACTTTCAGATTCCAGACTGGCTCACCTCATCTTGGTAATCTAAAGACACTATCAGGCGTACCACTTTTTTTGGTTGGTATAGTAAGTTCCTAGTCAAATGGTAAATTATATCCTCTAAAGTTATAACTTGATTCATCAATTATGCTTGAAGTATTATTGAAGTGTCTGATTATAGATTGCATTGGTTTTGTTTTAACATATCTTCAGCATTGCAACTTCTTCAGTGTTTAGCAAGGCATTCGGGATTCTCAGTTCCCAGAGACAATCTTGTTATAATTTTCTTTTAAAAAACATAAATAATTTATGAAACATTGAACACATGCTACCTTCAAAGTTAAGTGAGATGGAGATGCAGATGAAGACTTCAGTCCAGAATAGCCAATATCATACGCTATGCTCCCATTTGGCTCGAATAGCCCATAGTGTTTCTCAGAATTCGCTCCAGTCTTCGAATCCTCATTGAACAAGGCAAAAATATATGCTTTAACCACGATTTTTGGCCTAAGTGGTGTCCCTTTCTTCTTGAAAAGGCGCTTACGAAGATTAAAATTGTAAGTCCTTGCATTCTGGAGGTTAGCTCCTGTTTCATTGTCAGTACTTGCAGAAGCCCATCCGGTCTCTGATATCCTGACTTCCATCTTGTCATATCCAGCAGCTTCCAGAGCAGCATAAGCGGCATCTATTTGAGCATCAAGCATGTTGTCATAGTGTAGATCAGTCTTTGGATCATGCACTCCATTATTGGACAGGAAAAGAGCATAATTGATATCAATATTCTGAGGGTCATATGTGTAAGCCAAGAATGGATATGCGTTAAGATAAAATGGACTACCAATCTGGGAAAAGAATTCCAGGATGGGCTTCATGTAAACAAGGACATCATCTTTAAAAATGCACGATGAGGGAGGAAAGGAATTAGCAAAAACAGCCTGTGAATGTGGTGTTGACAACTCAATACTGTCTGCTAATTGTAGACTCTTGAGAGCATTATAAACATTCTTTATGGCACCAACAAGAGCTTGAGCAAGTTCCTGATCAGTACTTCCCAACACTTCATTCCCCACTACAATCCCTCGGATACGGGTATCAGGCAAAAATGATTGCACATTAACCTTGATCCAGCTAACAGCATGTTCTTCATTGACACTCATTTCTCTCAGATACCCATTATTAATTGCTACAGTCAAATCAAGCCCAGACCCTTTGAATGCATTGAGCACACTGGGATCTGCATCATAGATTCTCACATTCTTTATCTTTGCTGCTTTAAGAAGTGTGACCACTCTTTCGGGTGATGGTAAATTGTCTGCAATCCTGCCATAGTTTATCCCGTAGGTTCCAGTAAATGCCAGAACCTTAGCTGAACCTTTATAACAACAGAGACAAACAACTTTTTACTAAGACAAGTTTGCGCTTATGTTTAGAGAAAAATAACATGAGTAGCAAACCATCTAGTACTAAAAAATATAAGTTAGTTTATATGCTACTTTCATCCAAAGAATCAAAGTCAAGAACTGCTAGCACAATATGAATTGTAAGATTTGACTGCTGAATTAACGATATCAATCACCATATCCTAATTAGAGTTCAATACTTCTTGAGTTGAATGCCAACTATTCCTTACTATTTGTCTGATGCAAAGTTAGGATCCACGTTCCCATGAATAAAAACTCATCAAAGGAAGAAGGAGAAGAAGTGATAAGAAGAGTCTTTCTGCTCATCTCAATAAAAAAAATGAGAATCTAACAGAAAGAAGAGGGAAAACGAATCATAATTGAGGCCGTGTAAAGTTACATTGAAGCAGCAAGAAAACGAATCATAATTGAGGCTGTGTCAAGGAACATTGAAGCAGCAAGAAACTAGTGTCATCTCAAGGCGAACTGGCGCCGCCCCTAAAAGTCGAAATCAAGTGACGAAATTGAGATAATTTGCAAGCAAATGAGAAAGTTGAAGGAGAAGAAACCAACCACAAAGAAGAGATACGCACAGGACGCAGAAGAAGAGCATCGGAATCCTCATCGCTTCTTTATTCACAACAAAACGCAGGAAGGGGGCGACAACGCCGGCGAAAACTCCAAGCGCGGAGGTAGAGGCCGATAGTACCCTAAGCAGCGACAGGAGTCAAAATAATAAATGCTAGGTTTTTGCCTCATCCGGAGGCATGCCATAGACCAGATTCCCGTACTCCTCAGCCAAATCGCGGTCGCCGCCACCAGAAAAACCACCGGAGCACCACGAATCGAAACAACAGTTAAAAAGAGAGAAAGAGGGAGAGATCGGACGCGTTCGAATAAGCAAATCGAGCTTCAGATCCACCGCGACGTCTTAGATTCTTGGTTTCTTGGGTTGGGTCATGCAGTGGCGGCCGTTACTTCGTAGACAAGTAGCAGGCGGCGGAGGCGTCGTGGATTGAAGGCGGCGAGTGAGAAAGCGATGGTGGAGCAATAGGCGGAGGAGGAGGAGGAGGAGAGGAAAGGAGGGAGAAGGAAACGACCGCGTACCCACCACCTCCCTCTCAAAGTTCCACCTCACACACCGCCGCTTTCGCGATCATCCGGTCCGCGTCGTGACTCACCACCAGCACCAGTGGAAACCGATTGGAGGATCGTGAATCCATAGCGGCACCAGCAAGCTTCACTTTATACATTATTCACCCTGGACATTGAAGAATATCAAAACTCCTCCCTAGAAATTTGAAATCTGTCATTCCGAATCCTACCGGGCACCGGCTACCGCCTACCGTAGGAGAAAATATTTCACTCAACCCCAATTTTTTTTTCGAAAAAATCACTTCACCTCCTGCAGTTCAGCAAGTCGCAACTTCATTTATACAAATTCACCCGATAATTTAAAGAATATCAATTCCACCCCTGAGATTTTGAAATCGGTTCCCTTTTACCGCTGAGGAAACATATTTCAAATATCACCCATTTTTATCCCCCAAAAGAAAACTTCAGCATCGCAAAGGAATATATTAACTGTGACTATTTAAAGTCAACTATATAAATTTTGTTTCACCATTAAATAACAAAGAAAACGTATCAGACGAGCACATCTCCATTGAATTGCAAGTAAACATTAGAACTTGCCAATAGCTTCTAAGGCATGATACCAAAAGGCCGAGGACTTGTTATGGGAATCAGATGATGTGCTACATCCAAAAGATTTTCCAGGTCAACTTTAGGGTAGTGCTGAAGGAGCTTCAAGTTCGATATGAAATCGCCGGACAAGAGATCGCCTCTGACGCATAGCAACATAGCGCAACAGACTCGCAGTAGCATATCCTGCATCGTGCTAAGTTAAAGTGAAAATGTTGCAAAACTTGAATGATGCTTTTGAGGTCAATGGTACTATGGAAGTGTAGTTAAGGCATCGAAGGGCACCTACTTGCACCCCGGAAGGATGGCTGAGAAGACAATCCCATATCCTCATGATAGACGAGAGTTCAAATTCCTGGGTTAGTAGCAAGGTAATCCACCTGAATGCATAGAACTGAGGATTCATCTGCACGTGAAAAATGGTAGATAAAATACTATGCTATGTGCATTAAAATAGTTAAGCAGTTCACATGAACAAGACACAAAATAACCTTTTCTTTTCTTATGAGCATATATGGAAAAAAGAAGGCCTTCTATTTCGGCGAAGGTGAATTTCTAACCCAAGGCAAGCTTGGCAACAACAATTAATGGTTTTTTTTCACTCTCAACCAATCAATAAGTAGTCTGCACGAGCTACCAATAACATGTCCTAAAGAGAAATGGACAAATGAAGCATTGGATCATTATCAAAGTCTTTAACTGCTAATTACTGCCAGCATATTTTACATGCTTGATTTAAAGCACCTTAACGTGCTCATTATGTTTTTGCTCTTTCTAGACAGCGGCGCCTTATAATTTGATAGCTTTGTTACTTTTCAACAATACACCTTGATATCCTCCATTGGCTCTCAACTTTCCAACTCTTTAAATCCACATAGATACATATTGTCTCAATCATCCTTTAATCTGAGTATATTGTTGACTTCTTGTTGTGATACATGGCATACATGAATTAAACTAAAATGCTGCAGCCGATGGATGTGTTTTGAATCTTACCATCCGAGCAACAATGTCTGACTTCTTGACGATTGAGACACAAACATTATAGAATCTCCATATGACAGCACGGAAAATAGAAGAATGTGATTTATCAAATACCTTGGAGTTATCAAGATGTCGCCAAAGTTCTTCATCATTGGCTTTAAGAAGTTGAGAAAAATGCAGGAGAGTAGAATGGATTCCAACAGAGCTATTATCTAGTTGTTGACAGAAATGGTCCACAGAGCCACTCAATAGTCGAACAAAGCATTCGAAACTATCTGCTTCAACAGCTGACTGAAAAAAAATGCACAAGAAACACCCAGTCAGCTTCTTGAGCTCGCAGAAGAAATATCAACTATGCACCCATCAAAAATCAAAAAAGAAAGTAGTTTCATATGTGGTTCCAACAAATTGCAATTCACTATGTCAATTCAAGTTCTCTTAAAACCCTAACCAATAAAGGTACCAACGTCTAACATAAAGTGGCATGATTTCATTGATATAAAATCAATGTTCATAATCTAGACATGAAAAACTCATACAACGATATCAAGGTGACAAGGTCTTAGTTGAGCAATAGTTTTCTAATTTTTGACTGCTTAAAAGAAAATGTAGTAAACAAAGGAAACCTTCATTATAATCGACAGTAAAGCTGAAAAAAAAACAGAATTAAATTATGTAGTATGTAGTGTACTAGCAGCTTTCTGAACGAAGAACCAAGCAAGAGGAAGGTTCACCTACAGCATCTTCGCCTTCTGGGTTCATACGAAATACATAGTATAGCAGGGCTAAGACCTCATTCATTCCTTGCACATAACCAATTGCTGGATTCATTTTAGCAAATAGAAGAAGAATATTCCTCATAGCCTCCTGTCATTGAAACATGATATCCAATCATCTAGTTGATGAATTAGTTGCTAAAATCATAGATCATAAAAATAGCTACTAGGTTCTTCCTGCTAAAGGAGGAATTGCCAGAGAAAAAGTTCAAATCTTGATGTGTTCGGTGGAGATCGCGATCAATTTGCTCAACAATCTCTGCGTCCTAGGTAGCATAAAAAGCTTAGCTTCGATTGGCAGTCAGCTTAAATTACTGACAAAACAGGATAATAACCTGGGCAAATCAAAGTACCTTGAAATATTGATTCCAGAAGCTACCATTTGCAAGGCATAATGGATGGTCCCCATTTGAGATTTCACGCCGGCAAAGCAATCCACCAGTATCATTATCTTGACAATGTCTAGTTGAATTTACCAACTCATCCTCAGCGGAATGTTCTGACTGGCTAATGAAACTTATAGTTAATAAAAAATTATAAGCTAAAGTTTTCCCACAGAGATAAAAGCACAAAGATGATCAGGAGAACTAGTGATAAGGTCGACATGTAAAAAGGTCAAACACTCACAGGATTTACTAAATGTTCTCTTTTCAGTTCAGAAAATCTTAATCTGTTCTTGACAAGTTCTTCTTCCCATAAATGTTTCTGAGTGGGTAAATAGCCCAACAATAACTGCTTCACCAAGATAACGAAACATACGTCAGTCTAAAAAAAAGCAAATTTACAAATTAGACAGAAACTATCAACAAAGACAATGGATTTCTTCTGTTGTAGTATTGATGGGTAACAGATTTGAATCACAGCATGGATTATGAGCATTCTAAATATGGGAAAGATGCATCTTGTTCTGCAAATCATAGAGCTGCCCTTTGTGTTACTAGATAAACTGTGTGATTTAAAGGATGAACTTCTAGTTGGACAAGCCTATTGCCTCATAATGGGAAAGGAAATAAGGAATTAACCCTGTCTAGATGGCTAAAGTCTCGGAGGGCAAAAAATCCCATTGAAATGTAGGTTTTCTCCTAGCTCCTCATTCAAGACAAACTTCCTTGCAGGATGTTACACGCTTCATGAGTTCTGTTTGTGATTTTTGTAGCATGGGTAGGCACTTGACCATTTTCTAAAGGTTACCCTATCATATAAGAGGTTTCACACTCTTCTCTATTTGTCAAACAGCTGGAATTTTCTTCACTCCCTCCGACTTGAGCCAGAACAATGTTCAAACCCAGTGGTTTCATCATTAGCAGTCACACCAAAGTGGTGGCCACCCATGTAGACTTCTTCCTTTGCTGTGCAGATGTTGTATGGTCTCATCATCAGAACTGCATGGTCGATTTGGACTAAACGGAAGAAAGGACTGAACATGTATCCAGGCATTCTGCCACAGATCATAATTTGTTGATTTGTTCTTAATGCAAGTGTGTGCCCCCCATGAAATAGTTTTGCACCTTCACCTTAGACATAGTTCCAAAATACCTTCAAAACATTGTTTATAAGAATGGTTATAAATCTGCTAGGTGTCTAATTGTCCAATTCAATCTTCATTTGATGTATTCTGAGTTTCATCTACAGAGATTGCTGAAATTATATCTAAAGCAGTTGGACCATATCATCGGATGTATGCACAAGAATTGCAAATCGTATATATACATGAAGACCTACATTTATGCATATATTGTAAGAAAATATTAAATTGAATAGAAATAATAGGGTAAAACCTTCCAAACAATTGAGCGGAAATCTCTATCAAGGTCACCACAGCAGGCAATTGATTGCAACACTTCCAAATTTATGACATTCTGGGAAAGCTGTCAAAAAAAATTGTTTTATGGAAATAATCAATAATGTCCCTGTATCCAAATAACAATATATCCTTAACCTGGATATACTAATATTCATGTGTTCATTCAAATCCTGCACAAGCAATAACAATAGTTTGGAAGATTTCTGACAATGAACACTTGATATTGGAAAACTTACAAAATAAAACATATGTTTCTAAGCTATCAAAAAGCAAGCAAGATAGCAAAGAAAATGATATGTTACAGCTTTAGTATGTTAGGTTGTATGTATTTGAAGTTAGCACATAAGAAACTGTTGATTCAGGCTAACCAGATATCTAAAGCATTCTCAAATTAACTTGAAGCTAAATAAGTGATGGCTGATCCTGAATACAAATATAGATACGAGTGATCATGTGTTGGTATTATTTTTGTGAATAAACATCTATGTTAAAACTATCACGAAAACCAAGTTGGAAATTTACATGGACTAATATGAAAATATGATTTTATTTCCCATCATGTTGTATGTACATCTCACTAATTTAAACGGTTTAATGAAGTGGCAAGTTTACTGCAGAAACGCAGTGTTGGATGGGTAGTAAAGAAAGTTGGAACTTTCATGTAAAAATAAAATTGAGTTATTGCTACTTTCCCATGTTGTATAATAAATTCATATAAAACATGTCCAGAATCATCATGCCAAATCACTGAGAATATTGATGTACCAAAGCGGACGCGTACCATAATCCTGTAATTCGTGAGAACGAGTGGTTGATCTTTCAGATCTATGCGTTATTCCTCGAGAGCCCTTTCAATTATCTCTAGATCTTATTCTAGTAATGGGATTTAGAATATGGGAACATGATACGCAAGATCCGGAGACCATCACCCTTAAATAGATAATTCAGCAATTACCTCCTATTATTTCTGTTTTAGTCCATCATTAAAATAGAAATTGTACTTTTGGCCTCTACCCATAAAAGGCCCATATCCTATTAGATACATTAAAGCCCAATAACCAAAACTTTAGATGATAACTTTAATTCGAGCTTAACTTTACTGAACAACCCACAACATGTAATCTCTCACATATAAGCCCATACAATTAATTGATCCAACAATCTCTCACTTGGACTATATGTGTACCTTATGATTATGTGTTGTGAAAATAACCGTACGAGCTCAAAAATGTTGTATTACTGAAATGTATCTATTACCAATCTCGTCCATCAATCATGTCAATACAAGATCAAAGCAGACTTTGTTACACTCGTGATAACTCGACCCATCAATGGTCACATGTGCCAAAACAATTGAACGACATGGACTATGATATGGATGTGTAGAAAGGAAACTTCACACAATATGATCATAACGTGCCTATTTCCAACTGGTCCAACCTTAAATCTTATTGAGATCAAACTTTCACCATAATCGGAATGTAAATAAACTGAAACTTCATTTCTGCAGAAAGTAGCCATAAATATATATAACTGAAACTATCTATTACATAAAAGCATTTAGAATAACAAACTCCCACTTAAGTCTAAAAATTCTCAAATGACAAAACACCCGTATGAGTAGTGTGCTCATGAAACAATTTGGGTAGAAGTCCCTTTGTTAGTGGATCTGCAACCATGGAGTTTGTACCAATATGCTCAATAGACAACTAACCATTCTGAATTCTTTCTTTAACAACTAGGAACTTAATGTCAATATGCTTTGACTTTGTTGAGACCTATTGTTATTGGAATATAAAACTGCTGACTTATTGTCACAATGCAACTTCAGTAGTCTTTTAATACCATCAACAATGCGTAGTCCTGTGACAAAATTTCGCAGCCATACCCATGATTGGATGCCTTATAACACGCTATAAACTCAGCTGCCATGGTAGAAGATGCTACAAGAGACTATTTAGCACTCTTCCAAGAAATGGCACCTCCAGCAAGGAGATAAATATAGCTCAATGTAGATTTTATACTATCTTGGCATCCAACAAAATCGGAGTCAATATAACCAATGATCTTAAGCTGATCCAACCTCTGATACATGAGCATGTAGTCTTTTGTTCTCTGTAAATACCATAAAACTCTCTTGACTGCTTTCCAATGTTGTATTCCTGGTTTGCTTAAATATCTTCCCAACATCCCTGTCACGTATGCAATATCTAGTCGTGTACAGACTTGAGCATACATTAGACTCCCCACTGCTGATACATAGGGAATCTTCTCCATTTCCTTTTGCTCAAAATCATTTTTAGGGCACTAATCGAGACTAAACTTGTCTCCCTTAGCTATAGGGGTATCACCTGGTTTATCCTCTAGCATCCCATAATGCTTGAGAACCTTTTTGATATATCTTTTATGTAATAAAACAAGAGTACCTCGAGAGCGATCCTGATGTATTTGGATGATGCATCACCAAGATCTTTCATCTCAAAATTCTTAGCTAGAAATCTCTTGGTTTCCTGCAATAGTTATATATCGTTACTAGCAAAAAGTATATCACCAACATATAAAACCAGAAAAATATGTTTACTCCCACTGAACTCAGGGCTGGTCCTGACTTTTGGGGGCCCTTGGGCAAAAAGAGAAAAGGGGTCTCTATAGGAATTTTTTTATTTATGTACAATTTAAATATAGTTTAATAGAAAAACTTAAAAATTAATATATTTTATTTAAAATATGATAAACTCTATACAAAATATATTTGTCAAAAATTTTCAAAAAGTGCAACACCATATAAAATATGTTTTCTAAGTTTCTCTAAAAAGTGTAATACCTACAAATATAAAAAAAATAAGTATGAAATAATCATTGAAAAAATCTATATCTTCTAGAATTTTGAGAAGCAAAATCATCAATAAGGTTTTCAAAATTAAGTTTTTCTAACACCTCATTTTCGATATATAGAATTATCAAGTCATTTACATTCAAATCATTATCATCATTTTCTCTTAATTCTTCCTACTAATTCGTTGAATGATTATGATCATCATTTTCTCTCAATTCTTCCCGCTCATTGATTGCATGATCATTTAGTTCTTCTTGATTACTTAATTGTTGCTCATTTGTTGCATGATCATTTAGTTTTTCTTGACTTTCTTCTTATAATTCATCAACTGAATCTTTAAATGAAGAGATAGTTTTAAAAAACTTATGAAGAACACCTTTATGAGTTTTAATAATCTGTTTCACTACTTTTCTTTTATTTCTTTTCTGCTCCAAGATTAATATTTCTTTGGAAACATATTTATACTATTAATTTCAAGTGTAAAAATAAAATACACAAAACCAGCAACAAAACTAACAATGAAACAAACACAAGCAGTGAAAATAATAGTCAAAGAACAATAAAGCCTAGTTTGTACTTGAAGCAATCGATATAATCTATTATATGATGATTAAAATTGGGATGATTTATTTAAATTCTTTTAAATCTATAAGAAAAAAATATAAAATATTGGTTCCAATATAATATTAAAAATTAATATTGAATATTGACAATAAGAAAAAATATAGATAAGTAGGTAACTTACGTTGTAAGTTTATATATTGATGAATGATGAAATTAAAATTTCAATTGGAGAATAAACTTTTCTGATTTAATTAGAAGAGATTAAAAGGAGAAGAAGAGAGGAAATTAGCGTTCAGTATTCATATTTTACTCTTTAGAGTCTTATATAACTTCTGTAAACAAATTAATGAATAAAGAGTTGTACAAGAAACAAAATCTTGGAAAGAGAACAAAGAATCTTTTACCTTCCTTCTTTTTTCTTTCTTTTCTTTTTTTATATTTTTTTCTTACATTTTAATAGAAAATATATATGTTTTACTTTTATTAAAATAATTCAACAAAATATATATATATAGACCTTTATTAAAATAATCCAATAAAATATATTTTTTTAGGTTTTTATTAAAATAATTTAATTATATATAATATATATTATATATGCATATCAAATTTGGGGGCCCCTAAAAACTGAACTTATGGTATACACAATCATCAACTATATTCATCTAAAAATCGAACGAGATGATCGCTTGATGAAACTTAAAATACCATTGTCGAGACACCTGTTTAAGTCCATAGATGGATTTCTTGAGTTTGCAAACCATATTGTCTAGATTTCAGGACACAAAACTTTCTGACTGCATCATATAAATTGCTTCATCAATGTCACCATTGGGAAATGTTGTCTTTACATCCATCTGGTGTAACTCAAGGTTGAAATGTGGCACTAATGCCATTATAATTCTAAAAGAGTCTTTCGAAGAAACCGGAGAGAAAGTCTCTTTATAGTCAATGCCTTCTCTTTGAGTAAAATCTTTTGCGACAAGACGAGCTTTATACCTTTCCACATTGCCTTTCGAACCCCTCTTGGTTTTAAATATCCATTTGTAACCAATGGGCTTCACACCTTTAGACAATGGGACAAGATCCCATGCGTCATTGTCGTCCATGAACTTTATTTCCTCATTCATGGCATCAGTCCACTTGAGAGAGAACTTTCCATGGCTTACAGAAGTTGATAGGATCATCTTCCATCAATCCAATGTCTACCTCATGTTCCTGAAGAAAAATAATGTAATCATCTGACACTACATTTCTTCTCTCTAATGGATCTCCTTAATGGCATAGGTTCTGGGGGTGATTGAGTTTGTTCATTTTGGATATTGTCTTGAATAGGAAGATTTCCAACATTGTCTTGATGTATTGTGTCTTGGTCAGGGGCAGGAACGAGATCCTGATCAATGAACACCTATGGGAATATTGACAAATTCCTCATCAAAGACAATATCTCTAACCGTATCTCCTCCCACAAACTTAACATCCTTAAAGAACCAGGCATTTCCCGACTCAAAAATCGACTTAGTTGTGGGATCATAAAATTTGTACCCCCGGATCTTTCGAAGTATCCAATAAAATAACAACTAACTGTCCTTGAGTTCAGTTTCTTTTCAGAGGATTTATAAGGTCTTGCCTTAGCTAGACATCCCCAAACTTGCAAATGCTTAGGACTAGATTTTTTTCATGCCCAAAGTTCATAAGGAATTTTGGTAGTTGCTTTAGTGGGAACCCTATTAAGGACATATGCTGCAGTCTTTAGTGCTTCTCCCAGAGCGATTCAGGTAAGGTAGAATCAATGATCATACTCCTCACCATGTCCTTAAGCGTTCTATTTTGTCTTTCAGCAACACCATTCATAGTGGGCGAACCCGGCATGGTGTACTGTGGGATGATATCACATTTCTCTAGGAATTTAGTAAAAGGTCCTGGACGTTGTTCACCTGAACCGTCATATCTATCATAGTATTCACCACCACAGTCAGATCTGACGCTTTTAATTCTTTTGCCGAGTTGATCTTCAACTTTAGCTTTATACCAATGAATGTGCCTTTTCATGAATGAGATAAATGAAGTCATATATTGAAAAATCATCTGTTAACATTATAACATACAATACTGTTGACCATTCCATGAAGCCGAAGGGAATGACCCACAAATATCAGCATGTATAAGTTCTAAGACGTCTGAAGTCCTGTTAGCTTCAAATCTCCTCTTATTAGTTTGTTTTCCTTATATGCAATTAACACAAATATTAAAATCTATAAAATCTAAAGGATCGAGAATTTCGGTTGACACAAGTCTCTGTATTCTCCTATCGGAGATATGTCTCAATCTCTTGTGTCATAACACAGCTGAATTCTCGTTCATTAATTTTCTTTTAGTGCCTTTACTAGTTTGCAGGGATTCATTAAATGAGGCAATAGTATCTAATGAATAAAGATTATCATTATTTAATAAAGAACCAGAACCAACTAAATTTGAATCACGAAACAAACTGAATATCTCATTTCCAAAAGAACAAGTAAGACCGAATTTGTCCAAAGCAGAAATAGAAATCAAATCCCGTCGAAATGACGATACAATAGATGTTTCAAATACAAATAAATTCTAGTTTTTAACAATAATCTAAATTTCCCAATTGCCTCAACTTGAACTTTGTTGCCATCACCAACATAGATGAATCTTTCAGCATCATTTGGTTTTCGGCAATTCAGACAACCCTGCATAGACACACTGATGTGAGTTGTTGCACCAGAATCTATCCACAATATGTGTCTAGGCACTGAAATTAAATTAACCTTAGAACAAACCATATTGAGAAGCATACCTTTCTTAGCACGCCAAGCGTGATAATTACTGCATTGCTTCTTTATATGCTCATCACCACCACAAAAGAAACAACAAGAGCTTTGAGGATCAATTAGACCTTCTATGGATCACTTGGACCCTTTAGTTGTTTCTTCGGAGACGGTGTATATGCAGCTTCCTTAGCCTTCCTTTTTTGTATTGGTCCCTTCTGTTTTGAAGTAGAGGCAAAATGAGCACTTTCTATCTTATCTTGCTTTGTCCTTTCCTCTTCCTGAACACAGTGTGATATGAGCTTATTCAGATACTAGGTCTCTTTTTGACAATTGTAGCTCACTTTAAACTGATTAAATTGTGGTGGACGAGATATCAAAACCAGATGCACTAGCAAGTCCTCAGAGAGGTCAAGCTTGAGTGCTTTCAATCTAGAAGCAAGATGAGATATTTCCATAATGTACTCTCGTATGTTGTCTTTACCCCTATATCTCATTGAAACTAGATTCGCCAGGAGTGTACCAATTTCAGACTTTTCACTCTTGGCAAACCTCATTTCAATATTTTGAAGGAACTCTTTTCCTCCGTAGACATTGTGCCCCTAAAAGTTTCTGAAATGGCTTTCTTCATGATCATGAGACACATGCGATTCGACCTCTTCCATTTTTCAAACTCCCTCTTTTTATCAAAGGTACTCTTATTAGTAATGGCAGGAGGACCGTCAACCCTGATCGCAAGGTCCAAGTCCATGACTCCAAGAACTATAAGTAGGTTTTCTTTCCATGATTTAAAGTTTGAGCCATTTAACATTGGAATTAAATTGATGTTGGAACTGATATTAGCAAGAATCATATCTGAACAGAGAACAAATAGCCAAAACGATATACATGTTCAATAATTATCCATAAAATTTAATAATCAATAAATTCAAATAATGTAAATCCTATAATAGAATACCAGAAGCTCCATTAATAATCTATCCTTGGACAGAAATTATTAACTTGCAAGTGATATCCTGGTGTAGCAATTAAACACTGATAGTAAATAACATGTCAAATAATAACCTTCCTTTGGGCCGATGAATTATTCACATGTAAATAACTGAATAACCATCACATGCTTATCACCACAAGTGTACATCTAATCCTATTAAATATTCATCTTCCTTTGGGCCAACTAGTATTCATATAAATTACATACATATGACCTGTAATATTTTTAAAATAAATTAACATCTACAAAAGAGGTCACTTTGGTGACATTTTGTTTCAACTAATTCATTTTAAAAATATATATAAAGTAACTGTTAAGACCCTTGGTGACCGGCTAAAGGGGAGGTGAATAGCCCATACACAAAAACAAAACAAAAAGAACCTTTCTGGACTTATAACTTAATTAAAGCACTTGCATAAGACTAATAAAAAAAATTAAAAGGAAAGAGGCACCGAGAATTTACTTGGTTACAATCAGAGAGGTTGTTAATCCAAGACAGATGAAAAAACGCACTAAAAATCTCCTCTGGGCGGAGAAGCTTCTTACAACATTCAAAGCTCACAAAACAAAGTTAAACTCAGACAAACTCAAGCACAAGTGTTGTTACTCTGTAATTCTTATTGTTGTTAGCTTCTGGGAGCAGGACTGCTTATATAACCCTGTTCGGGGTGTCTGGAAGAGTTCTAGGCGCCTAGAATGGGATAAAACTTTATCCCTGACGCAACGTTCAAACGCCATGTCGAATTGGCTAAGAATTCGGTTCCGGGCACCCTGGACGGGTCCAGGCGCCCCGGGGCCAAAAATCAGCTTTTGCTAATTTTTAGTCCCGATCTCCTGCTCCAGTTTCGCTCACATCGGTCCGGGTCTTCCGCTCTGGCTCCGCTCGCTTGGGTGATTTCGGCCATCCGGAATAAGGCTCACCTGAACCCAACTTCCGGCCTTCTCGAGCAAACTTCCGCTCCGGCTTCTCGTCCCTCGGAATCGCTGCTTGCTTCCTTCTCGTTCGTCAACGTACTCTTCCATAGCTTTTCGTCCCTCGGACAGCTGCGTCTTTTGCTTTTCGAGCAATCTTCCGCTCCGGCTTCTCGTCCCTCGGAAACACCGCATGCTCCCTTCTCGTCCGCCGGTGTACTCTTCCGCAGCACCTCATTCCTCAGACACTCCGAGCCCGTCGGCTCTCCCGTACCGTCCTTCTCGCTAGCTGTGTCTTTCGCTCGACTTCCTGTACTCCTAAGTTCCTGCACACTTAGACACAGGGTTAAACACAACAGGACCTAACTTAACTTATTTGATCACATCAAAACTACCTTGGGTACCAACAGTAACCATGTCATTATTTGAAGAAATTGAAAATTCAAATTTTAGACCGTACCAAAATTATGCGATGGGCTAGGAAGTTGAACAGACAAAACCTTTGGAATTCTAAAGTCAAAACCATGAAACCGATTAGAATTCGAAACAACAAAACCTTTGGAATTCTAAAGCCATGATGTGAAAATTAAAATTAAGGTAAGAAATCATAAATTAAATATAGCATACAAGACTGAATGTCATCAATGGGCAATATTTCCCTCCAACCACTAACGCCCGACAGTGGCCAAACGGTAGCCGATTTGCCCGATTTCCAGCGGCTCCAAATCCGAAAGCCATAATTGATCTAGAAAATCCGATATCGAATAATATGTACTGATTCTTTGTGATTTAACATGAATACAAGCTCTAATACTAATTGTTGTATAATAAATTCATATAAAACATGTCCAGAATCATCATGCCAAATCACCGAGAATATTGATGTACCAAAGTGGAAGCATACCTGAAGCCACAATCCTGTAATCTGTGAGAACGAGTGGTTGATCTTCCAGATTTATACTTTCTTCCTCGAGAGTCCTTTCAATTCTCTCTGTATCTTATTCTAGTAATGGGATTAAGAATATGGGACATGATACGCAAGATCCGGAGACCATCACCCTTAAATAGATAATTCAGCAATTACCTCCTATTATTTATGTTTTAACCTATCATTAAAAAAGAAATTATACTTTTGGCCTCTACCCATAAAAGGCCCATATCCTATTAGATACATTAAAGCCCAATAACCAAAACTTTAGATGATCACTTTAATTTGAGCTTAACTTTACATAACAGCCCACAACATGTAATCTCTCACATATAAGCCCATACAAGTAATTGATCCAACATCCCAGACTTGTTCTGACAGCCATATAGGATCAGGATGAAAGCTTTCAGCAATCATTCGCTTCCCACTTATCAATCTTCTTTTTGTGTGAAAAAAAGACTGTGGATAACAACCACTCACGCCAATTCCTTGATGAGGTAGAACATGATAAACAAGAGGCTCCGAAAAAGTATAGAACCTAAAGCTTGCCCATCAGAAGTTACCCGAGACTGAGAAACTAACGACCAGAAGCTGGTAGTCCGACCCAACCACTCCTACCCTATCAATCTACTTTGTTAGGCACTGTAATTTAGCTTTGCACGAGACCTCAGTAGCATAATAGTTAAGTTCCACTTCTCATTAGCGAAATCATCATCAAACCTACATTACACTAGGGCGTTACTTGTTAAGCAGGTAATTCCTATTTCAGATGGAACAAACGATCACTTTTTCGAGTGGTTGGCTTCCCCTTGGATTATTTCCCTTTACCATCAGGAAATTAAAACCCAAATTCTAAAAAAAATAAAAACAACTAAACAAACGCATCAAATTTCCCTGCAAATCACATTGACGTTCTTGTTGAGATTAGGAGGGCAAACGAAAAATCCTTCCTAAACACCAAACTAATAACTAGGACCGAAAGCAGGAAGGAAGCTACCTGGAATTCCAACTCCGATCGTTTCTCCAAAGAAACCTCCTTGCCCTCGATCCTGAAGAGTGTTCTCAACCTAGACGATCCCTCGGAAAAAAACCCGTTCTCCTCACCATCGGTTGGCCATCTTTCCCCATCAGATCTACCTATTCCTAAGAAAAAATGGAAAGTGAGGAGCTCCTCATCCTCTATTTCACCTCCATCGCCGTCGGCATCCTTCTTCTTCTGCATGGTTGTTTTGGATCGATCGGGAAGGCGAGGCATGAAGCTATTGGGGATCTTGAGCTTGCCCTTGAGCGACATGATCGGTTGAGAAGCAGGACCCCAGGAGAGGAGGAGAAGGGAAGACGATGTGAGGTTTTTGGCTCCGCCATGGAGGTGACGGAGAGGGAGGTAATAAAGAGCGACGATGAGGGAGGAGACGAGTAGGTTCGACCGTTAAGTGTAAGAGCAAATTTATAAAATGGAAAAATATAAAAATAAAAATTAAAATAAAAAATAAAAAAATCGAAAGGGCGGCTTGATATCGTTAAAGGGCTTTTATTTATTTATTATCGGATGTTCTATATCAATATATTTTTATTTTTAAAATTATCTTTCGGCAAATTATCGAATTAGTTAGTAGTCATTTTACAATATCCAATTCACATATGAAAGTCTTAAAATTATTAAAATTACGTATTCTGTATCTATTTTATCCTTCTATATTGAATTTATCTCACACGATTGCTATAATATAATAATTAATTTGAGAAATTGTTAAGATTCCTAATTGATACTACACTATAACAATCTATTAAAAAAAAATTCTATTTTATATTTAAAAAATTATTATTATCAAAATAATATATTAAATTGATGTTTGAGAATATAAATATAATAAGAAGAACTAAACGAATACATATGATCTGATTTCATGTTATTCTGAACTTTCTATGTCCATCAGTTGATTTTAACTAAAATAGACTAATGGATCTAAAGATCTCCGAATGACATATAATCAAGTCTTATGTGTTTATCTAATTCTTATACTATATTGAAAACAATGAATTTTTTTTAACATATACATGTTCAAAAAATCATAACTCTTAATATAATATGTCAAATTGATAGATGAACATATAAAATTTAATTTTAAGTCATTCTAAGTTCTTTAGATTCATCTGTTGATTTTGACCGAAATCTACTAATGGACATAGAAAGTTCGGAATGATATAGAACTAGGTCGTATGTGTTCATCTAGTTCTCTATATTATATTCATGCTCTCAAATATCAATTTGACACGTTATATTGAAAGTAATGATTTTTTAAATACGAATCAAATTTTTTGAATACATTGATGTTTAAAAAATCATTGCTCTTAATATAATTGGTCAAATTGATGTTTGAGGGAATGAATATAATTAAAAGAATTAGATAAACATATAAAACTAGTTCTATATTATTTTGAGTTCTCTAAGTTTATCAGTCAATTTCAATCGAAATCAGTTGATTGACTTAGAAAACTTGGAATGATATAAAACCAAATTATATATGTTCGTCTAGTTCTCTTTATTATATTCATTCCCTTAAATATTAATTTAACACACTATATTAAGAGTAATAATTTTTTAAACATAAAATAATTTTTTAAATCTATTGATACAGCAATGGATTAGGAATCTCATTGCGCTGATGAACAATATTTCCATGTAGCAATCAATTAGGATAAAATGTGGAGGAGTAGAATGGTATAAAGTATATGATTTGATAATTTTAAAATTTAAATACATGTTTTAAATATTTCAAAACTTCATCTATGTGGCGTGATAATTTATTATTATTTTTATACTAGTGTAGCAACTACTAATATTATAATATAAATATTTTTTGTGATCCTAACAAACTATATTATAACCGTACTTCATCTTATTAATATTATATTATAATAATATTTTAATTTTGATCAATATTAATAAGAACGACCATCTTGTAATATAGATATTCTATTTTTTGAAACAAGTCAGATATCATATTATAACAACTTTAAATCATAATTATTACAATATAAATAATTTATTTTTATAAATATTAATTAGTATTATATTGTAATATCTAGACATCATTAACTACTACAATTATATGTATGATCCTGTCTAAAACTATGAAGATAATAATTAAGGATGTGATGTTAGAGTTAACGTGGTGAAAATTTCACATAATCCTATAACACAAAAGCATCAGTGTCAGGTCGAGAAGGGGTTCCCGATGTTAGCCCTCCCATATTCAAGTCAATCTCTAACGATCTCAAGAAATGGAGAATTGTAGCTAAAAGATGTAGATGTTAGAGTGTATACTAAAAGCCTAGCTTTTGGTATAAACATTTATCTAGAAATAAGAATCACATTGGTCAAATGTCTACATTTATGATAAATGTAGTTGTTCAAT
Source organism: Zingiber officinale (assembly GCF_018446385.1). NCBI lineage: Eukaryota > Viridiplantae > Streptophyta > Magnoliopsida > Zingiberales > Zingiberaceae > Zingiber > Zingiber officinale. The sequence continues at coordinate 100,665,720 of NC_055996.1, forward strand.
TAATTTATATTGTAGATGACATGGTGTGTGGTGTCACACACAGAAGATCATGTTATCAGTACCTTATAAATTATAAACAGTAGCTCACGACCATGATGGAAAGGAACAAACCATTGGAAGGTCGTAGTGTAATTAGATATTAGTTTATCTTGACTATATAATTACACTAGTACACTCAGAGTGTATTGAGTAGGACCATTAGAGGTCGTTTCTTTTATACTGACTTTATAAAGGAACAAAGACCTCAGTTATTATGGAAGTGTGTGCTCTTAATCCTAATATAATAACAAGCACATATGTTTGATATTTATTTCTTTAATTTATCAATGGGTGAGATTTAGTTCGATGAATCAATAAACCCGATAAGTTGGGAAATTGTATCACTTATAGTGTGTGTTGTTGATTATAGAAGGAAACTGTGTCCTAGAGATACTAGGTTGATAATGTTCTCAAGAGGAGCTCATAAAGATTGTCATGTTAAACCCTGCAGGTGGACTTAGTCCGACATGATAATAAGGTTGAGTGGTACTACTCTTGGACTTAGATATTAATTAAATGAGTTGTCAGTAACTCACTTAATTAGTGGACATTCGATATCTTAAACACAGGGAGACTAACACACTCATAATAAGAAGGAGCCCAAAAATATAATTTGGGATTGGTGCGGTAGTTCAATGATAGTTCTCTAGTGGAATGAATTATCATTGATAAAATTAAGTTGTGTGTTCGGGGCGAACACGGGATGCTTAATTTTATCGGGAGACCAAAACCAATTCCTCCTCTCGGTCCCTATCGTAGCCTCTTATTTGTAGAGTTCTATACCCACCTTCTATACCCACCCAATAGGGGCTGGCCAAAGCTAGCTTGGGAACAAGCTAGGGCCGACCTAGGTATGAATTTGGGTGGCCGGCCCTAGCTTGAACCCAAGCTAGTGGGGGCCGGCCAAATTAAATTAAAAAGGAATTTTAATTTTAATTTTTATTATGTGGAAGAAATAATTTATTAAAGAGAATTTAAATTAAAATATCTCTCTTATAAAAGATCTACAAAAGATTAAAGAAAGAGATTAGATCTCTTTCCTTATTTGTAGATTGGTGAGATATTTTATTTTCTCTTTAAAATTATTCACATGTTGATAAAATTAAAATTATAGAAATTGCCTTTTATCAACCATGAAGAGATTTTTAAAGAGAAATTTTATTTTTTAAAATTTCCGAAAACAAATTAGGAAGTTTTAATTGTTGATTGAAACTTGTCCAATTTGTTCTCCAATGATGTGGCCGGCCAATGTAGATTTAATTGAGAAATTTTATTTTATTTTTCTCAATTAAATCATGTCAAGGAAATTGAGGAAATTTTATTGTAATTAAATTTCCTAATTTGCCTAGGCCAAGGAATATAAAAGAAGGGGTGAGGGTGCCTTCATGAGAGACAACCTCTATTATTTTTCTCCCTCTTTTCCTTGGTGTGGTGGCCGGCCCTTCCCTTTCTCTCTTCTCCTCTTGTTGGCCGAAACCTATCTTCTTGGTGGAGCTTTTGTTTGTGGCCGGATCAAGGAAGGAGAAGAAGGAGAGAAAGCAAGTCTCATCTCTAGCATCCCTTGGAGCATTGGTGGTGGCCGAAATTCTTCATCCTTGAAGAAAATTATTGTGGCCGGCCATCCTCTTATTTTCTTCCTCTTTTGTGGTGGCCGAAACCTATCTCTTGCTTGGAGTTCTTGTGGTGGCCAGATACTACTTGGAGAAGAAGAAGAAGAAGGAGAGAAAGCTTGTATCCCTTGGAGCTTGGTTGGTGTTTTATTCTTCGTCCTTGGTGAAGCTTCTTTCTTTGTGGCCGAACCTAGCTAGGAGGAGAAGAAGGTGGTTAGTGGTTTCTCATCTCGGAAGATCGTTGCCCACACAATGTCCGAGGTTAGAAGAGGAATACGGTAGAAGATCAAGAGATTTTCTACAAGGTATAACTAGTAATTTTTCTTTCCGCATCATGCTAGTTATTTATGGAAATAATACCAAATACAAGAGGCTTACGTTCTAGAATTTCGAATATGTTTTTCGATATTGTGTTCTTTTATTTTTTCTTTTCCTTGTGATTTGATTGTTCTTTTTGGTTAACCTAAAGTTATTTTAGGAAATTAAATATTAGATTTCTATAAAAAGTTTTGTCTAGTCGGTGGTGGTTGCTCCCATATCCAAGAAGGTCATGTGCCTCGCCACGTCAGTACTGGGAACCAATTATGGAAATTAATATTTAATGGAATTAATAACTTAAGGTGATTTGGGTCGAACGTGTTAAGTTCCGCAGGAGATCCAAGTCAAAACCTAAAAGAACAAATAGATTAAGTTTTGGATCAAACGTGTTAAGTTCCGCAGGCGATCCAAAATTTAATTTAAAAGAACACATGATAGCTAGGAAAAGGTTCAGACCTTTGTATAAAATTTTTGTACAGTGGAACCTCTAGGTTTTTCGAGTAGCAACCAACAGTAGAAAATAAAGTTGTCCATACCTCTCTTGTAGATGTGAACCTCCCTTTTATAGCGGCATTGTAGTATTCATGCACATATCTGTTGGTTAGTCCTAGGAAAACGTATCGGTTCCACTATACAAATTTTTTTTTTACAAGTGTCAAACCTTTCCTTAAATAACCTATTGTGTTCTTTAGAAATTAAATTAGGAATCGCAGACGAAACTTAACATCATTGATTCCAAATTTAACTTAACTGTTCTTAATGGTTTAGATTTGAATCGCAAGCGGAACTTAACACTATTGATTCAAATCTACCTAAGTTATTAATTCCATAAATATTAATTTCCAAAATTGACTTCCAGGACTGCATGGTGAGGCACATGACCTTCTTGGATATGGGAGCAACCACCACCGCCTAGGCAAAGCTTTTTTAGGAAAGCTAATATTTATTTCCTTAAATAACTCTAGGTTAACCAAAAAGAACAATCGAATCACAAATTTGAAAAAGAAGAAAACACAAACTCGAAAAATAAATTCGATAAACTAGATCTAATTATCTCTTGTATTTAGAATTCTTACAAAGAAAATAACTAGTATGATGTGGAAGAAAATTACTAGTTATACCTTCTCTTTGTAAGCTAATAACCTCGAGATCTTCTGCCGTATTCCTCGCCTCGCCTTGGACGTCGTGTGGGCGACGATCCTCCAAAATGAACACCACCCAAAAGAGTCCTTCCTCTTCCTCTAGAATTCGGCCACCACCACCACCAAGGAGAAGAGAGCAAAGGGAAAGGGAGAAGGGAGAAGGGAGAAGGGAGAGGGTCGACAACCAAGGGATCTCCAAGCAAGAGAATAAGAGTTGTATACCATGAAGCCCCCTTACCCCTTCTTTTATATTACTTGCCCAAGGCAAATAAGGAAAAACCTTTTACAAAAAATAAAATCATCCAAGAGTTTTTCCTTTTCCTTTTTTATTTTTCCTTTTCTTTCCTCTTGATTGAATCAATCATCAATCAATGGTTGTGATCAATCCTATTTGGTTTAGGATTAAGCTTGGTCGGCCCCTTGCTTGGGCACCAAGCAAGGTGGTCGGCCACCATATTTTAGGAAAAGAATAATAATTTTTTTATAAAATTTTACAAGAGAAAAAATTCTTATAAAATTTTACAAGCTCTCTTTCCTAGAGTTAAAAAAGGAAAGTTTTAAAAAATTAAAACCATGTTTTAAAATTTAAAACTTCTCTTATAAAATTTCTTTTTTTAACATGATGATAGAAAATTTTAATTTTAAAATTTATCTCCCTTTTTTCTTAAACCATGAGGATGGTTAAAAAAGAAAAGTTTTAAAACTTTTAAAACTCTTTATTAAAACATGTGGCCAAAATTCAAATACGGAAAGTTTTTAAAATTAAAATCTCTCTTTTAAAACTTATAGTTTTCTACAAAAAGAAGATTTTCAAAATTCAAAACACCCCTCCTATTTGAATTAATCTTGTGGCCGACCCCTTCATTCTTGGTCACCAAGCAAAGGGCCGGCCCCTATAAAGAGGATGTGGCCGGCCCTTGCTTGGTCACCAAGCATTGGGTCGGCCCACTTCTTGGACACCAAGAAGAGCCTTACATTTGGATGGACTTGAGGCTATAATGAGGCTACGACAGGGACCTAGAGGAGAAATTGGTTTTGGCCTTCGATGAGCTTGAGTATCCCGTGCTCGCCCCGAACACACAACTCAAGTTCATCGATAACAACTCATTCCACTAGAGAGTTATTACCGCACCAATCCCAAATTACATTATGGGATCCTTCTTATCATGAGTGTGTTAGTCTCCCTGTGTTTAAGATTACGAATGTCCACTAATTAAGTAAGTTACTGACAACTCACTTAATTAATATCTAGCTCCAAGAGTAGTACCACTCAACTTTATTGTCATGTTGGACTAGGTCCACCTGCAAGGTTTAACATGACAATCCTTATGAGCTCCTCTTAGGGACATTCTCAACCTAGATAACTAGGACACAGATTCCTTCTATAATCAACAACACACTATAAGTAATATCATTTCCCAACTTATTGGGCATATTGATTTATCGAGCTAAACCTCACCCTTTGATAAATCAAAGAAATAAATATTAAATATATGTGCTTATTATTATATTAGGATTAAGAGCACACACTTTCATAATAACTAAGGTCTAGTTCTGTTCTTTTACTAAGTCAGTACAAAAAGAACTTACCTAAATGATCCTACTCAATACACTTAAAATGTATCAGTGTAATTTATTAGTTAAGATAAACTAATACTTAATTACACTACGACTATTCTGATGGTTCGTTCCTTTCCATCTTCGTCATGAGCAACTTATTTATAATTTATAGAGAACCGACAACATGATCTTCTGAGTGTGACACCACACTCCATGTTATCTACTATATAAATTAATTGAACAGTTACATTTAACAAATAAATGCAGATATTGACCAATGTGATTCTTTTATTTCAACAAATAAATATTTACAAAAGCTAGGCTTTTAGTATAAACTCTAACAATCTCCCACTTATACTAAAAGACTAAGCTGCCATATCTGTTGCCTTACATCTGATTCCCCTCCCCTCCACATGCCGATCAAAAGCTTTCACCGGAAGGGCCTTTGTGAAAGGATCTGCTAGGTTATCTTCTGATGCAATCTTGGCGACGACAACTTCTCCTCGCTTGACAATGTCTCGTATCAGGTGGTACTTGCGCTTTATATGTTTACTTGCCTTATGAGCTCGTGGTTCCTTCGAGTTTGCAACTACACCGCTATTATCACAATAAATTGTGATGATCTTGGGCAAACCAGGAATCACATCTAAGTCCATTAGAAAGTTCCTGAGTCATATAGCTTCTTTGGCTGCCTTAGAGGCTGTCGTTAGAGTGTATACTGAAAGCCTAAGCTTTTGTAGACATTTATTTTGAATAAAGAATCACATTTGGTCAAATTATCTACATTTATTTGTAGTTGTTCAATTAATTTATATTGTAGATGACATGGTGTGTGGTGTCACACACAGAAGATCATGTTATCAGTACCTTATAAATTATAAACAGTAGCTCACGACCATGATGGAAAGGAACAAACCATTGGAAGGTCGTAGTGTAATTAGGTATTAGTTTATCTTGACTATATAATTACACTAGTACACTCAGAGTGTATTGAGTAGGACCATTAGAGGTCGTTTCTTTTATACTGACTTTATAAAGGAACAAAGACCTCAGTTATTATGGAAGTGTGTGCTCTTAATCCTAATATAATAACAAGCACATATGTTTGATATTTATTTCTTTAATTTATCAATGGGTGAGATTTAGTTCGATGAATCAATAAACCCGATAAGTTGGGAAATGGTATCACTTATAGTGTGTGTTGTTGATTATAGAAGGAAACTGTGTCCTAGAGATACTAGGTTGATAATGTTCTCAAGAGGAGCTCATAAAGATTGTCATGTTAAACCCTGCAGGTGGACTTAGTCCGACATGATAATAAGGTTGAGTGGTACTACTCTTGGACTTAGATATTAATTAAATGAGTTGTCAGTAACTCACTTAATTAGTGGACATTCGATATCTTAAACACAGGGAGACTAACACACTCATAATAAGAAGGAGCCCAAAAATGTAATTTGGGATTGGTGCGGTAGTTCAATAATAGTTCTCTAGTGAAATGAATTATTATTGATAAAATTAAGTTGTGTGTTCGGGGCGAACACGGGATGCTTAATTTTATCGGGAGACCAAAACCAATTCCTTCTCTCAGTCCCTATAATAGCCTCTTAGTTATAAAGTACTATATCCACCTTCATACTCATGTTGTAGGGGTCGGCCAAGCTAGCTTGAGAACCAAGCTAGGGCCGACCAAGCCTTAGTCCATGGGTGGCCGGCCCTAGCTTGAACCCAAGCTTAGGTGGCCGACCCTATTAAAATAGAAAAGAATTTTAATTTTAAAATTTTCTTATGTGAAAGATATAATTTAAAAGAGAGATTAAAAATTAAAATATCTCTTTATAAGTTTCTACAAAAGATTAAGAAAAGAGATTAAATCTCTTTCCTTATTTGTAGATTGAAAGGATTTTTATTTTTCTTTGTAAATTATTCACATATTGAAAAATTAAAATTATAGAAATTTCTTTTTATCAACCATGAAGGGATTTTAAAGGGAAATTTTATTTTTTAAAATTTTCGGAAACAAATAAGGAATTTTAATTGGTTGATTGAAAATTGCCTTATTTGCTCTTCCATGAGGTGGCCGACCATGACATGTGTTATTAGGAAATTTTATTTAATTTTTCTTAATTAATTCATGTCAAGGAAAGTTAAGGAAATTTTATTGTAATTAAATTTCCTTATTTGCCAAAGCTAAGGATTATAAAAGAGGGGGTTGGGGTGCCTTCAAGGTGAACAACCTCTATTATTTTTCTCCCTCTTTTCTTCCTTGGTGTGTCCGACCTCTTCCCTTTCTCTTCTCTCCATCTTTGTGGCCGAACCTCTTCATGCTCTTGGAGTTTTATTTGGTGGCCGGATCTTAGCTTGGAGAAGAAGGAGAGAAAGCTTGCATCCCTTGGAGTTTGATTGGTGGAAAAAGATCTTCATCCTTTAGAAGTCTTGCTTGGCCGAAACTTGAAGGAAGAAGAAGAAGGTGCTAGGTGGTTTTCGTCTCGAAAGATCGTTGCCCACACAACGTCTGAGATTAGAAGAGGAATACGGCAGAAGATCAAGAGGTCATTATCTATTAAGAAAGGTATAACTAATATTGTTTTCTGCATCATGCTAATTTTATCTCCATGTAAAAATACCAAATACAAGAGGCATGCGATTCTAGTTTTTTCGAATTAGTTTTCGAAATTGTGTTCTTTTATTTTTTCTTTTCCTTGTGATTTGATTGTTCTTAGAGGTTAACCTAGGGTTACTATGGGAAGGTTAAATATTTAATTTCCTTAAAAGGTTTTGTCTAGTCGGTGGTGGTTGCTCCCATATCCAAGAAGGTCATGTGCCTCGCCATGTAGTACTGGAAGCCGATTTTGGAAATAGATATTTAATTGTCTTCGTGACCTAGGTGATTTGGATCGAACGTGTTAAGTTCCGCAGGAGATCCAAGTCTAAACCTAAAAGAACAAATAAATTAAACTTAGGATCAAACGTGTTAAGTTCCACGGCGATCCAAGTTTAATTTAAAAGAACACATGGTAGCTAGGAAAAAGTTCAGACCTTTGTACAAAATTTTTGTACAGTGGAACCGTTAGATTTTCCGAGTAGCAACCAACAATTTGTATCAGAGCTAGGGTTTTGCCTCTATATATTTGGTATTAGTTTAATTATGCACATGTCATACATAATTTAGGCAGGATAATAGTAGGATGTGCTAACTTTGTAGATGCATGATCCAACTATTATGACTTATAGTTATTATGTGTGTGATTGGACTCTTGGACATGTCAAAGGCATTTTATTGTGTGTGCATGATTGTATTATAAAATGCAGCAGGAGCTGTAGTTAGTTTTATTATGATTTTATTTTTTGATCTAGATACATATACATTCCTTCGAGGAATATAGGATTGAAAAATATAAAATTCTATTTTTGTCGCGAATCGAATCTTGCAAGGCATGGAACCTTTTGAGGACCAGAGGCGCAGCGGAACAAGGAGCAAGATGGATGCGACAACTAGATCCGGTGGCGGTGGCCAAAAATGACAGCAGCTAGGGATGGCGACACACGGAGGACAACAATAAATTAAAGTCATAATAGTTGAAAATTAGTTTTTCTATTTATTGCTTTTATGTTGTGCTGTGTGTGCTTGTTAATATGCATGTTAAGTAGGCTAGCATAGTCAAAATTTCTCATTTTAAATAACTAAGTGGGAGAGGGATTTTAAATAAATTCCACGGTCTCCATTACTGGTTTGTAAGTGATGCAAACAAACTTGCGCGTTGGCTCTGAGTGCCTTCCTCCATATCGGATGAGTTTGTTTGTGGATCACTAGATCAAACTTCCATTTTGGATGACTATAGGAAATTAATTAAGAGCGTGTGATCTTCCCCATCGGAAGGGGCACAATCTTATTAATGGACTTAGTGTCAAATAATTGTATACACTTAGGCACGTCTAATAGTATCCTCCCCATCGGAGTCACTGCTATTATTCGTGTGACCAAAGGAAACCAACTATTAATTTTATTTGTCAAAAAGTTAGGTTGACAAGATAATAAAATTAATGGGCTAAACTCTCCTTTTACAAATGTTGAATTTGTATACGTCCACACTATTGTGGCATACAAAATTCACGGTGTTTTGAGGTGTTGGTTAATTTAAAATAGTATTGTTTGAGGAATCAATATTATTCTAAATTTAAAGTTCTGACCAAAAGTTATTTGTGATTCTTAGGATGACTTTCAACCCACTGGCTATTATACTAAAAGAGAACAGACTTACTGGTCCTAACTACATAGATTGAAAAAGGAACCTAGACATTGTTCTTACTGCTGAAAGCTATAAGTTTGTACTGACTGAGCCTTGCCCTGATGCACCCACTGGAGAATCTACCCAAGAGGAGATTGAATATCATAAGAAATGGGTAAAAGCAGATGTGATGGCACAGTGTTACATTTTGGCTTCAATGTCAAATGTATTGTAACATCAGCATCAAGATTTATCAATAGCTTATGATATTATGAACAATCTCAAGGAACTCTTTGGTCACCGGGATCGGGCCTCTAGGCAAGAAGCCATGAGAAAAATAATGACGGCCACCATGCAAGAGGATACTCCTGTAAGGAATCATATCCTAAAGATGATGGCTTATCTAAATGAAATACAAATCCTTGGAGGAGAAATTGATGGGGAAACCCAGATCGATATGATCCTCCAAACGCTACCTAGAAGTTTTGAGCAATTTCACCTGAATTACAATATGAATAAAAGGGTATATTCATTGGCGGAACTACTGACAGAACTTCAGGCAGCAGAAGGTTTGTTTCGTCACAATTCTCAGATTCACTATGCTGAAAATGGTTCTACTTCTAAACTGAAAGGAAAGAAGAAGAAGAAACAAGTTAGCTCAGCAAAGAAAGTGAATAAACCTCAGAGTACAGGACCTAAAGCTAGAGTGAAGAAGTCGAAGGGCAAGTGCTTCATCTGTAAGCAGTCAGGGCATTAGAAGGCGGACTGTCCTCGTAGGAATCAAAACAACAAAAGTATATCTCATGCTCTGGTTGTTGAAACATGTTTAGCGGTGTTATCTACCAGCACCTGGTGTGTAGATACGGGAGCCACTGATCATGTCTGTAATTCTTTGCAGGGGTTCCAGGAAACCCGACGACTATATGAAGGAGAGATAATCGTCTACATGAGCAATGCTACTAAGGTGGCGGTTGTTGCAGTGGGAGATGTCTACTTATCTTTTGATAGAAATAGAAAATTGATTTTAAGAAATTGTCTTTATGTACCCAATTTTAGAAAGAATTTAATTTCAGTTTTAAACTGTTTTTGGATGGATATTCTGTTTCCTTTAATAACAATGTAGTTATAAAGAGAAATAAAGTGATTATCTGTTCTGGTGCATTAGTTGACAATTTATATACTTTAAATCCAATTTCTCCCACAAAGCAAAATATGGAAATTTATAACACACCTTCTAACACTAATAAGAGAAAACAACCTTCGGAAATGAACCAAGCATATCTTTGACATCTAAGGCTTGGTCATATTAACTTAAGTAGGATTCAAAGGCTTATAGCCGATGAACTCTTGGGTTCATTAGAGTTGGAAAAATTTTCAACTTGTGAATCTTGCTTAGAAGGTAAAATGACCAAGAGGCCTTTTAAGGCCAAGGGGTATAGAGCCAAAGAAGTGTTAGAATTAGTTCATTCTGATTTGTGTGGTCCTATGTCTATCCAGGCGAGAGGTGGTTTTGAATATTTTGTCTCTTTTAAAAATGATTATTCAAGATATGGATACATTTACCTAATGCGCTGCAAGTCCGAGTGCTTTGATAAATTCAAATAGTATAAGGCTGATGTGGAGAAACGACTAGGTAAAAGTATCAAGACACTACGGTCTGATCGTGGTGGCGAATACCTCTTAGGAGAGTTAAGGAATTACTTATCAGAGGCCGGGATTCAATCCCAATTGTCCGCACCTGGTACACCCCAACAGAATGGTGTGGCAGAACGAAGGAATAGGACTTTTATGGAGATGGTTAGATCGATGATGAGTTATTCAGAATTACCAAATTCGTTTTGGGGATACGCTCTGGAAATGACAGCGCACATTCTGAACTTAGTACCTTCTAAATCAGTATCTTCTACTCCCACAGAATTGTGAAATGGGCGAAAGCCAAGTCTAAGACATATTCGGATTTGGGGTAGTCCAGCACATGTGCTGAAACCAGATGTTGATAAGTTAGAATCTCGTATAGAAGTTCGCGTGTTTGTGGGTTATCCCAGAGAAACGAAAGGTGGTTTATTTTATAGTCCTAAAGACCAGAAGGTCATTGTTAGCACCAATGCCCAGTTTTTAGAAGAAGACTATATAATTGATCACAAACCCAGTAGCAAAGTTATTCTAGAAGAACTTAGAGAGGACACGTCTACTTTAGTACCAACAGTACAAGATAAAGTACCACAAGAGACTGCAACACGTGTCACACATGATACACAACCACAGACGGTGCCTCGTCGTAGTGGAAGAGTTGTGAGGGAACCTGAGAGATTCATGTTTTTGGGAGAGTCTTCGGACTTGATCCCGGGTAAACATGAATCTAATCCCCGAACATATGACGAAACACTCCAAGATATAGATGCAGCATCTTGGCAAAAGGCAATGAATTCTGACATTCGATATCTTAAACACAGGGAGACTAACACACTCATAATAAGAAGGAGCCCAAAAATGTAATTTGGGATTGGTGTGGTAGTTCAATAATAGTTCTATAGTGGAATGAATTATTATCGATAAAATTAAGTTGTGTGTTCGGGGCGAATACAGGATGCTTAATTTTATCGGGAGACCAAAACCAATTCCTCCTCTCAGTCCCTATCGTAGCCTCTTAGTTATAGAGTACTATATCCACCTATACCCACCTTCATGTTGGTGCAACATCCCTCAGGTCAAGGTTGACCTGGTTAACCAAGCTGAGTCTTGGTTTGGGTTTAGATGTTTGACAATAAGATATTGATCGAAGAAGAGTCAAGTAGGTCAAGGTTGACCGGATACTTGACTAGGAAGTCCTAACTGGCATGTTAGGCAGAAGGAAGTCCTAGTGAGTGAAGCTAGGCAGAAGGAAATCCTGGTGAGTGAAGCCAGGTGAAAGTCCTAGTGAGTGAAGCTAGGCAGATGGAAAACCCTAGTGAGTGAAGCTAGGCAGAAGGAAATCCTGGTGAGTGAAGCCAGGTGAAAGTCCTAGTGAGTGAAGCTAGGCAGATGGAAAACCCTAGTGAGTGAAGCTAGGTGAAAGTCCTGGTGAGTGAAGCCAGACAAAGGAAATCCAGATGGATCAAGGATGATCGGACATCTGGTGTTTGGAAGTCCAAGTAGGTCAAAGGATTGACTGGATACTTGGCAAGGAAGGAAATCTAGATGGATCAAGGATGATCGGACATCTGGTGTTGGGAAGTCCAAGTAGGTCAAGGGAGTGACCGGATACTTGACACGACGAGTAAAAGTCCAAGTGGGTCAAAGGGATTGACTGGACACTTGGTGGGAAGTCCTGGCAGGTCAAGGGAGTGACCAGATGCTAGGCATGATGTACCAACAGGTCAAGGTTGACCGGATGTTGGTTAGGGAGGTTTGGGACTTGGTTTTGGGCAAAAACCAAGTTCTGGATCGATCCGTGGATCGATCCAGGCTCTGGATCGATCAGTGGATCGATCCAGATTCTTCCCAGCGAACAGAGAGCTTCTGGATCGATCCGTGGATCGATCCAGAGGTCCTGATCGATCAGCCGATCGATCGGGACGATGCTGCTTCGCGCGATAAGCGCTGGATCGATCCGTGGATCGATCCAGGCGCGTTTCCAGAGCACAGAGGCGCTCTGGATCGATCCGTGGATCGATCCAAAGCCTCCCCGATCGATTCAGAACATTTGAATCGATCGGGTTCCGACCGTTGGCGTCGATTTAAGCTACAGGCGTGCGATGGCTGCGACATCTCTTTACGATCTCTTCTCCGATTCACTCCAGATCTTTCGCCAACTTCTCCACAGCGCTCTCAAAGATCAGATCGCCAGTTCTTGAAGGATCTTGGAAGCTTTCCAAGTCAAGAGGCGGATCAAAGACAAGAAGAAAAGCTAGGGTTAGGGTTTTCTGTACTCATTGTAAGCTTTGCGCTTGTATTTAGTTTCCCTTTCCTTTCTTCTTGTACTGAGAGTCTTGTAGGGCTTCTCCGCCCTCGGTAGTTACCGAAAAGGAGTGTTTTCATAGTGGAGGGTGCGTGCGTGGTGTGGATCCTTGGACTAGTCACCTCTTGTGAGGTGGATACCAAGTAAACCAACCTTGTTAGCGTTGTGTGATTTGTTTCTGTATTTTCCGCTGCACATCTTAGAAGAAACGAGCAACGCCGAGCAACGAGCACGCGACGAGCTATTCACCCCCCCCTCTAGCTACTTTTGGTCATAACACTTCATACCCATGTTGTAGGGGCCGACCAAGCTAACTTGAGAACCAAGCTAGGGCCGGCCAAGCCTTGGTCTATGGGTGGCCGGCCCTAGCTTGAACCCAAGCTTAGGTGGCCGGCCCTATTAAAATAGAAAGGAATTTTAATTTTAAAATTTTCTTATGTGGAAGATATAATTTAAAAGAAATATTAAAAATTAAAATATCTCTTTATAAGTTTCTACAAAAGATTAAGAAAAGAGATTAAATCTCTTTCCTTATTTGTAGATTGAAAGGATATTTTATTTTTCTTTGTAAATTATTCATATATTGAAAAATTAAAATTATAGAAATTTCTTTTTATCAACCATGAAGGGATTTTAAAGGAAAATTTTATTTTTTTAAAATTTCCGGAAATAAATAAGGAATTTTAATTGGTTGATTGAAAATTGCCTTATTTGCTCTTCCATGAGGTGGCCGGCCATGACATGTGTTATTAGGAAATTTTATTTAATTTTTCTTAATTAATTCATGTCAAGGAAAGTTAAGGAAATTTTATTGTAATTAAATTTCCTTATTTGCCAAAGCTAAGGATTATAAAAGAGGGGGTTGGGGTGCCTTCAAGGTGAACAACCTCTATTATTTTTCTCCCTCTTTTCTTCCTTGGTGTGTCCGACCTCTTCCCTTTCTCTTCTCTCCATCTTTGTGGCCGAACCTCTTCATGCTCTTGGAGTTTTATTTGGTGGCCGGATCTTAGCTTGGAGAAGAAGGAGAGAAAGCTTGCATCCCTTGGAGTTTGGTTGGTGGAAAAAGATCTTCATCCTTTAGAAGTCTTGCTTGGCCGAAACTTGAAGGAAGAAGAAGAAGGTGCTAGGTGGTTTTCGTCTCGAAAGATCGTTGTCCACACAACGTCTGAGATTAGAAGAGGAATACGGTAGAAGATCAAGAGGTCATTATCTATTAAGAAAGGTATAACTAATATTGTTTTTCGCATCATGTTAGTTTTATCTCCATGTAAAAATACCAAATACAAGAGACATGCGATTCTAGTTTTTTCGAATTAGTTTTCGAAATTATGTTCTTTTGTTTTTTCTTTTCCTTGTGATTTGATTGTTCTTAGAGGTTAACCTAGGGTTACTATGGGAAGGTTAAATATTTAATTTCCTTAAAAGGTTTTGTCTAGTCGGTGGTGGTTGCTCCCATATCCAAGAAGGTCATGTGCCTCGTCATGCAGTACTGGAAGCCGATTTTGAAAATAGATATTTAATTGTCTTCGTGACCTAGGTGATTTGGATCGAACGTGTTAAGTTCCGCAGGAGATCCAAGTCTAAACCTAAAAGAACAAATAAATTAAACTTAGGATCAAACGTGTTAAGTTCTGCAGGCGATCCAAGTTTAATTTAAAAGAACACATGGTAGCTAGGAAAAGGTTCAGACCTTTGTACAAAATTTTTGTACAGTGGAACCGTTAATCCAAAATCACAAACTGGAAACTAAATCTGCATACTCTACTAATCAAGATTCTGCATTCTATGCTACACAATTTCTGCATACTATGCAAACATAAATTCTGCACTATAATACTTAACCAAATTGCACTATAATTTTTTAAAAAAAACTACATTATAAGTTCCACAAAAAAAATCTGCACTACAAGATCCACCTAAAATCTGCACTATAAATTCCACCAAAAATCTGCACTACAAGATCCACAAAAAATCTGCACTATAAATTCTACCAAAAATCTGCACTACAAGATCCACCAAAAATCTGCACTATAAACCCTAAAGGAAAAACTATCCGTGCCCCCTTTATAGCACAATCCGAAATCCACAAAACTTCAAAAGGAGCTGCTTTTACTTTCTTTTCCATTGCACAATACCAAGTTAAACTTGTTGAAATGTTACTATTGTAACGACCACCCTTCTTACTACTACTATACTCTAAGGATGACCGTTACTTGACTACTAACTCTACTTAACCGGTATGATTGTTAATCAAATGGAAACCCTACCGAAAAATTTCGGCAAAGTCTCTCCTGTACCGGTGACCATATTCAACAATACATGCAATATATACTCAGCCACAAGCGGCTGGAACACATATCAATCAACTACGCAGTTAAATAAGTATCAAACACACCAATATCTACTTACTAAACTGAACTCATCCTACATGCAACCTAAACAGAATAATCTCAAATGACATGAACTTAAAATACAACTCAAATGTTTACAATAACTAAAATGCGGAAACTAAAATTAAAACTTCTTTCCTAGTCCCAAGGCTTCCATAGTCCTGGCATCACACATCCTTCGAAAACCTCCTTGTCGCCTTCCTTTCTATATCTTTTCCTTTCCTGTATCTGCAGTAAGAGGAAGTGTAGTGTATAAGCAAAATTTGCTTAGTAAGCGCTATCTAACTCATAAAAATCTCGATATGCATGTAAATATATCTATAACATGAACTAACTGAATGTTTACTAAAGACTACTCATGCTCATCTAATAGAAAAGAATCAAACAGGCTGAAATGCTAAACATGTAAGCAAGTCTAACATAAACATAAACATAGACATAGGCATAAACATGAACATGACTTGAACATACTTGCATGCGTACTTATAAACCTACTATTGTGGTGATCTAGTTGCACTTAGCAGTACCGTGACATAAGTTGTTGATCAAACAACTACTCTAGCGCTAGGTTGGTAGGGGTCCGAACTTAGGACCGGAGTTCCCCTCTATTCTGGCGCGCTCACCGGGCTTAGGTCCCCGGATCATACCACCATC
Source organism: Zingiber officinale (assembly GCF_018446385.1). Classification (NCBI taxonomy): domain Eukaryota; kingdom Viridiplantae; phylum Streptophyta; class Magnoliopsida; order Zingiberales; family Zingiberaceae; genus Zingiber; species Zingiber officinale. The sequence continues at coordinate 100,681,599 of NC_055996.1, forward strand.
CCAGAATATATCTTAATTAATTCTGGCGCGCTCACCGGGCTTAGGTCCCCGGATCATACCACCATCTCAGAACATATCTTAATTGATTCTGGCGCGCTCACCGGGCTTAGGTCCCCGGATCATACCACCATCCCAGAACATATCTTGGTTGATTCTGGCGCGCTCACCGGGCTTAGGTCCCCAGATCATACCACCATCCCAGAACATATCTTGATTGATTCTTCTAATAAAAGAATGCTTCTTACAAGACTGAAATGTTTAAACAAATTCTAAAAATGCTTAAACAAAAATCTGCATATTAAGCTTATCTAAAATCTGTATACTATACTTATAAAAGTCCGCATACTATACTTATAAAATCTGCATACTATACTTATAAAATCTGCATACTATTCTGCAAACAAACTTAACAAGATTCTGCATATAAACTTTAACAAAATCTTTAACATGCTACCATGGAAATCAGAAGAAAGGAAAGCAAATCACGCATGCTATTCTTAACCTCTTCAAAATACTAATTCTGTACATAAAGCAACCATCTTTAACAAAATCTTCAACCAAGCTAAGCCTAAGGAAAAGTTACTGCTGCTATCAAAGGTTAACTCGTAATGTACTAAAACATGCAAACATGTAGGGGAGCTATACTGTCATTCAACATATGGTTCACAAAACAACTTTTGGAAGAGACAACTAAGAGCTTGTACACATGAAAGGGGAACTAGAATAAAATCAACCCTACAGCATAATTCCGTACAATACTATTAAGCTATCCCAAACTAAATCGAAAAAAACATAAACCTGACACCAAATCATGATCTCATTAACTCAATTTCCCACATGCAGTACATGAGACTAAATGAATCATCATCAAACCACATCTCTACCTACCATAACTCGACCAACAATCAATGTCAAGGAACTTCATGGTGGAAATACCAAAATCATCCAACACCACGGCTGTAGTACTCCAAATTCAATTCTGTGAACACAAATCCCATCTCAAGAAAGCCATGAAAACATAAAAACCGAGACCTTTCACCCAAATCGCATGCTTAACCGATACCCTTTATTTTTCTTTCTTTGAAATTCACGGCAGAAGACATCAAGAACACTGCCCTTACAACATGCTTCGAAATCAAGGAGAAAACAAGAATCCGAAGACAAAGAAAGCAAGGAAACTCACGCAAAACTTCGGGAACAAGGAGAAAATCAAGGATTAAACGTCGGAGCTATCTTACTGCAGGTGAGTAGCAACTTACATTGCGTTCTTAGACTCTCTACCGAAGGAGAAAAGGCTTCTAGGGTTCGGATAGCTCGAGTTTCCCAGCCTCTCCTTGCGCCTATAGCTTCTTCTCGGTGAGAGGATCTCGGGAAGGTGAGGAGCTCTCGGATGAACCTTGGCCGGCCGCCGGAAAACTATGCCCTAGCCGCGACTTTGTCCTCCGCCCGAGAAGTTGCCGTCGTCGCCGCGTGAGAGAAGAAAGGGTGAGGAAGGAATTTAGGTTTTGTGATTGATCCCTAAGTTCTTCCTTTTAATACTCTAAGGTTTCTGTTAACTAGTACTACTTAAATATATTTCGATATAAGCTTAGTTAAGAAAAGTTCGGCTGGTCTGTTGGTGGGTTGCGTTCTGCTTAAGGCCCGGCTCCCGGGTTCGAAACTCGACTGCAACCTATTTTCTTCTTATTATTTCTTACTATTAAATTCTATTACTTAAATAAAATTATTCCTTTATTTAATCAAGTAACAACTGCTAGCCCAGTTTGTTAGTCAGGTTTTGCTCGGGTCAAGGGTTTCGGCTTCGATCCCTCAGCCACGCACTTTTATTCCAATTTATTTTAAACGCTCCAACTACTGCATATATACATTTCGCTCCATATAGGGTTAACAAAAATCGTGTAGCTCAGCTGGTCGGGCTGGTTCGTTAAGACTCGAGTTCGGGTCTGTGATCTTGGTTTCAAAACCTGCCTTCAACACATATTATTATTATTTTTTTTTTACTTCTTCCTCTTGATAAAAATATCAAACGAACTCCAAAAATTCCATAAAAATACTCTAAAAATTTCTAAAAATCCCTAGAATTTTTCTAAAGCATTTCTAGGTCTTTTAGGACTCCAAATCATGAAATTTAGGGTGTTACAACTATAAACTCTAAACAATTTGAACTAAATTTCATGGCAACTGAAAGCTGCACGTGCTCACAAACAAAGAGGAACTACTTCATCATGTATATCTGCTCGTGCACATCTACAGCAAAGGAAATTACACAGGCTCAACTAATAGCTAATGGGAAACTACTCATGCTCACAAACAGCAAAGCAAGGAGGAACTACTTCATCATGTATTAGGAACTAATAGCAGAAGATAACTACATATCAAACCTAAACAATTCCTCCTTTATATCCTTAATGAAACTCACGGCAGATCATCAAGTACTTTGCTCCCTATATCATACTTTGGAAAAAAAACAAGAAGAATCAACTTCCAAAAGCTACTCCTACCGCAGGTAAGAAGCACTTACTTATTCTTGCAGTTCTTGGACTTACAACCAAAGGGGAGCTTCTAGGGTTCCGGAGATGTGCTTCATCAACGATCTCTTTGTATCTACTTGCTCTTCTCGACGAGGGGATCACGAAGGTATGAAGACCTTACGGAGAAAGGTGCTCGCCGGCCGCTGGAGATGAAGCTAGGGCTTCGTTTTGTTTTCGCTCGGGCAGAAACGCCGCGCGCGAGAGAGAAGGGAGGGGAAGAAATTAGGTCACGGCAATAATCCCCTTCTCCTCTTAACTTATCCTTTTATAACTCCTAATATTTCTGTTATCTAACTATCCTTTAAATTATTTCGCTATCTTTTCTAAACAGCTCGGCCCGCTTGGGTTCTTGGTCAGCCGGATTCACTTAAGGTTCAGGTCGGAGGTCGCGGGTTCGAATCTCGGCCGAATCCCTTTTATTCCTATTTATTTTCTGTTTATTAACTATTACTTAAATAAATTTCACTCTTCCTTTAATCAGCAACGCCTGCTTGGGCATTTGGTCAGCCGAGACAACTTAAGGCTTTGCTTAACCGGAAGTCTCCGATTCGAACCTCGGCTTAATTTCTTTTTTTTTTTTTGCAACTTGTTTCTTTTGGTAAAAATACCAAACGAATTCCAAAAAATACATAAAAATACTCTAAAAATTTCTAGAATATTTCTAAAGCATTTCTAAATATTTTTTAAGTGTTATTAGGACTCGGAATGAGGAAATTTGGGTCGTTACAGGATGACTATCTATTCATCCCCTCTAGTTGATATCAGGTCCCAACAATAATAGGCAAAATTGTCAAAAGTATACTAAATACTATAAAAATAAAAATTATTAAAAATAATAAAATAAATATTTAGAGTTCCGATCTGAAATTTAATTTAATGGTTACAATTCCATCCGATAATAAGGTGGCGTTTGGTTCTCTCCTAGGAATCGGAATGGGAATGAGTATCATAGTATTATGGAATGAGAATATGTATGAGCTTAGGTATCATTCCTAAAAATAATGTTTGGTTAGTTAAATATTTTCAATCGAAATGAACTTAAATTTCCTTTTTTACCCTTAGAGGAAAATAAGAGAAAAAATTAGATGGAAGATAAAGTTGAATGTGAGAGAAACATATGATGAGAGAAAAAGTGTAATGGGAAAAAATGAAGAGAGGGAAAGTGTGATGAGAGAAAATGAGGAGAGAGAGCGTGATAGGAGAGATTGAGAAGAGAAAAAGTATGATGAGAGAGAAAGAGTGATGGGAAAAAATAAAACGAGAGAAAATGTGATGAGAGAAAATGAGAGATTGAGAAGAGAAAGTATGATGAGAAAATGTGATGAGAGAAAAAGTGTAATGGGAAAAATGAAGAGAGAGAAAGTGTGATGAGAGAAAATAAGGAGAGAGAGAGTGTGATGGAAGAGAATGAAGAGAGAGAAAGTGTGATAAGGGAAAATATGGAGAGAGAGAGTATGGTAAGAGAGATTGAGGCGAGAGAAAGTATGATGAAAAAATGAGGAGAGAATGAAGAGAGAGAAAATAATGAGAGAGTGTGTGTGTGATGAGAGAGAATACAGAGAGAAAATAGTAGATAATGTGTGATATATGAAAGAGAATGAGGAGAGAGTGTGTGATGGAAGAGAATAAAGAGAGAGAAAGTGTGATGAGATAAAATATGGAGAGAGAGTATGGTAAGAGAGATTGAAAAGAGAGAAAGAATGATGAGAGAGAAAGTATGATGACAAAATGAGGAGAGAATGAAGAGAGAAAATATGAGAGAGAATACAAAGAGAAAATGGTAGAGAATGTGTGATAAGAGAGAATAAGGAGAGAGAAAGTATGTTGAGAGAGAAAATGTGATGATATAATGAGAGAGAAAGTATGATGTTAGAGAACAAGGAGAGAGTGTGAAATGAAAGAAAAATTGAACAAATATACTAAGAGTATTTTCGTCTAAAACTTAATTTTTATTCCTATTCCATCAAAACCTAATGGAGGGGTGAGTTTCATCCATACCCAAATTTTTGAATTTCATTCTAAAATCTTGATTTCATTCTCATCAACCAAACACAAGATTTGGGAATGAATCCATTCCCTCATTCCCAAACTTCTAAATCAAACGCCACCTAAATCTAAATAGCTAAATGAACTTCATTTTAAACAAAACATCATCTTATTCTCATATCCAAATATAACTTTTTAAAATTTAGAAGATCGGTTTAGATCGAACCTTTTAAATATTGCTCCCTTTTTACTAATAACAAGGGATTGAATCCACTAAGGATTTATGCCTTCTTTTATGTTTACATGAGTCATGACAAATAGCAACTGTGTTCTTTAACCTATTATCATCATCCTCACAAAGTCATCATTATTTAATGTGCATTCTTTTTAAAAAAATATTTAAAATAAATCTTCATCATTGTCCGTATTGTTATCCTTTGATTTTTTTATGAAAATAATTAGATCACTTTGCAGGTGGATTACATTCATTATAAAAAGGACAAGTGCTTGTCAAGATTTGAATGATTAAATGATTACATTTTCACAAATATTTTATCTTCCTCTTAATTTAACTTTTTCTCACAATTTTTTTTTATAAAACTTAGCTGCTACCAATTTCTATCAAGAAAGAGAATAAAAGTTATTAATTTAATGACTGTTAAAAAAAATTGATAAATTTTCTCTGTGAAATGAAAAATAAAATTAAAGTTTATAAAAAAAATAGGAGAAAAAAAAGAAAGAAGGTTCCAGTTCCACACAGTTACACTTTGCACATTGATCCAACGAAAACTGAAAACAAGAACATCGACAAAAAGAAACCCCGAGAAACTGTGACTTTAATTCATTTGCCCCCCGAATTTTATACATATTTACGGAAAGCACTCACTCTTCTGCCCCGATTCAGCGCCGCCTCGGCTTCGATCGGTGGTGGCGCCTCGCCTTGCCGAAGATGCCGCAGAGCCCGCCGCAGTGGGCGTCCGGAGACGGCGGATCCGCGGCCGCCGGCACCGCGTTGGCGCGGAAAGCCTGCCTGCCTCCGTCTCCGCCGTTGCCGCCGCGGCGGCGATCGGTGGTGGGTCCGACCGTCCGCGAGCGCCTCAGCTCCCCTCCTGCATCTTCGTCTGCGTCGGGGTCCGTGGAAAGGAACCGCTCGTCCCACACCAGCCCCGACGAGCCCGATCGCCGGAAGGTTGTGGCAGATCTCTGCAGCTCCGCCATCTTTTTCTCCTTCCTTTCTCTCCTCTCTTTCTTTCCTGTTATGACTTTTTTGGCGAGGACTCGCAGAAGAAGAGGATGAATCAAGTAGTGACGCGTCTTATCCTAATGAAAGCGACAGCTGACGACGACATTTTTAGAGGCGTAAAAATTCCTGTTCGATGATGTCCTAATTTGGCATCTTATTAATTTTAATTTTTTTTTTAAAACCCCACTGAAATATTATTATCGTCGAAACACTGGATGCTAACGAATGTGAGCCATTACTTTCAAATGGTGCTGGTTACCGTGGATGAAACTTGAAAGGACATTTTGAATTAATGAAATTATGGAGGGTTTTTTGAAAAGGCAACTAGAGTGAGTCCAGGCCCCAGGGTATTTCAAAAATTTCCTCTAATAATTTCTCACTGTTTATTCTTAATATAACAATAAATAATACCAACTCGATAGAAAATATATTATACATTAATTAAAATATAATAGAGTTATTAGTTCCACAAATTTCATTAAAAGAAATATTAAAATAGATTTTAAAAGCGGCAAGTGAGTTAAACAATTGCCGAAATTTACCAAAGAATTAGGGTGAAAGAATTAACTATATTGAATTAAACTGATAAAACAAACTATTTAGGTAGAATTATCTTTATTCAATTGGAAGAAAAAACATCGCCATTTTACAAAAAAAAAAAAAGGGCAATTGGAAAAAAGTCAATTGTGAGGATTAATTAGTGAGAAAAGGTCAAATTGCACATGGTTTTGCTTAATTTATATGTTACTTAAATTTATGCAGTAGATTTTGCGTGGACGATTTGAAGTCTTTTTAATGCAGTAGGCAAGTAGTCATCAACATTGTTTTATTATTGCCAGAAGTGCTATTTACGGCTATTAATTCTGGTATGATCAATTTGATCTGAATTGTTCTCTCAACCATTATAATAAATTAAGATGAATTCATAGAGGATGATTTATCAGTCCATCATCATTAACTGTTAAATAAAAAAAATATCCATTAATTTTCAATCCTTAAATATCCAAAAAATTTAATTTCATTGATTATCTCGTTATGATACTACAGTGATATATCATATTGTCATCTAAGTACATATGATTTGATCTTCAGTTATGATATATTTATAGAAATTTTTTTTTCAAATGAGGAGTACAACCAAAGGAAACTTGACTTCTGAACTAATCGTCATGTGTACTTACCGATTTATTCTAATAACTGATGAAAAATTTTTATAGGATCAAATTAGTCATCCTAAAACTAAAAATAGTTAATGAGATTAACTAGATTAAATATCTAAGAAATTGAAAAAGCCTTTCCTACATTATTTGGGATTGGGTCAGTATAGTTAATGAGATTAATTGAATTTAAATATATAGGGAATTGAAAAGGCTCCTCTCTACTATTTGGTATCGAGTTAGTGTAACTGAATTTAAATATCTAAGAAATTGAAAACGCCTCCCCTGCACAATTTTCTCGGCGCAACATGAATCCTTTAAGTCTATCATAAATAATAATCACACATTCATAACAAATTATTATGAGCAGAAATAAGCTCAGTTTTAGTAATGCTTGTTTATTATAAAAAAATACTTAAAATAAATAAACTTAATACTGCTAAACTCAATTATATATATAAAATTTACGATAATTTACCGTACCATATAATGAAACTTCACAAGTACCCTATTTTATAATTTATTAAAGGACACATTTTTTTTTAAAAAAAGAATCCTTAGGCCTATTTCAATCTCAAATCAAAAAAAAAATATATATATATTTTTTACTTGAAATGAACCAAACTAAAGGAAAAAAATATTAGTTATTTCATCGAGTACTTTTATCTTCTTTAAAATTTCAGATTTGTATCAAACAAATAGCACTGTATTTCTAATAACCTATCGAGTTGATCCATTTTTTTTCTTTTCTTTCACATTGAAGGTAGCGGTTTAGAGGTTTAGGAATAAGGGAATAAATTCATTTCCAAATTTTATGTTTGGTTGATAGGAATGAAATCAAGAGTTTGGAATGAAACCTAAAAATTTGGATATGGAAGAAATTCACCCTCTCCCTTGGGTTTTGATAGAATAAGAATGTGAATTAAGTTTTGGACAAAAATACTCTTAGTATATTTGTTCAATTTTTCTTTCATTTCACACTCTCTCTTTCCTAGTTATCTTTCATCATATTTTCTCTCTCCTTATTCTATCATCACACTTTCTCTCTCAACATACTTTCTCTCTTCTCATTCTCTCTCATCACACATTCTTTACCATTTTCTCTCTATATTTTCTCTCATTGCACACTCTCTCTCCGTATTTTCTCTATCTTCATTCTTTTCCATTACACTTTCTCTCCCATTACACACTCTCTCCTCATTTTTTCATCATACTTTCTTTCTCCTCAATCTCTCTTATAATTCTCTCTTCATTTTCTCTCATCACACTTTCTCTCTCTTCATTCTCTCACATCATACGCTCTCTCCTCATTTTCTCTAATCACACTTTCTCTATCCTCAATCTCTCATTTTCTCTCATCACACTTTCTCTCTCTTCATTTTTCCCATCACTCTTTCTCTTTCCTCAATCTTTCATTTTCTCTCATCATACTTTCTCTCTCTTATTTTTTTCCCATCACTCTTTCTCTCTCATCATATTTTTCTCTTCTCAATCTCTCCTATCATACACTCTCCCATCATTTTCTCTCATCATACTTTCTCTCTCTTCATTTTTTTCTCATCACACTTTCTCTCTTATCATTCTCTTTCATCATATGTTTATCTCACATTTAACTTTCCCTCCTATCTAATTTTTTTTTTCTTATTTTTCTCCAAGGGTAAAAAAGGAAATTTAGGCTCATTCCGATTGAAAATATTCAACTAACCAAACATCATTTTTAAGAATGATACCCAAGCTCATACCCATTCTCATTCCATAATACTATTGTTCCTGTCTGGAATATGAGAAGACGAACCTGTCGGTATGACGTGTCTGGAAGGTTGACCACATCCTCTTGACCCGGTGGTGAGCTGTCCTCTACGTTGACCGGATCGTCAGAGGTCCTCCTCCGGTCAACTATACCTGCATCCAGCGACCGGGTTCCCTCGGTCTCTGGTACCTCGGTGCTCGAGGCGAATCCCACAAATGTATGAGTACCCAGATAATAATAGAATAGTAATAAAATAAACAGATACCGAGTACGTACCCTGGCCCAGGGGGGCGCCCTCGGATGGATGGATGATCTAGTCGTGGTGCTGATCGAGTCATCGTGCGGCAGCATGTGCTCTGATGCGGCAGGGGTCCAAGGAGACGGCTCGCAGGTCGGCAATGGTAACAACACCTCGGCGGGAATATCACAATGGCTCATAGGCCGGCGTACAGCGCGCAAGCCAGATAGTGCAGATGACTCACAAACATGGTAATGGTGTGACGAATGAAATACCACGGCCCGATGGCCGGACATAGTCTCGGCGCAATGGCCGGAAGAAGCAAACTGAGTCCGCCGGATGGCGGCTGTCCCGTGGGGCGACGGAGGAGGCTATCCGGAGGCGTCTGCAGCGGCACTCGCAGCCACTATAGGCTGCGGTGGGTGTCGGAAGGAGCGAGGGCAGCGGCTATCGCTGGAGGCGACACCCCCTGCAGGCGTCGGCGGCAGCGATGGGAAGCTCCGGTGGCTGCTGGTAGAAGTGTCAATGCCCCCTGGAGCGCCGGCAGTGGTATCCATAGCCGCCGGAGGCGGCGTGAGGCAGTAGTGATGGCTGCCCGGGGGCGGCGGCGCGTGCTGGTGGCAACGTCGCTCACTGGCGGCCACGGGAATCGGCAGCTGTAGTCGCCGGAGGCGGAAGTAGCGCCTGTCGGAGGCGGCGGCGCGTTCTGGTGGCAACGGCGCTCGCTGACGGCGGCAGTGGTGGCGCTCCTCGTCGCCGTCCACCGGGTCTGTTGGGTGATGCCGTGAGGAGAAAGGAGGGTGGTGGTCGGAATCGCCAGGAGGAGAGGAAGGCAGTGGTGGCCGGCGCCGGCGAGAAGCGAGAAGGGGAGAAAATGCTTCTGTCCTTGCTCCGTTTGGCGGCGACGGCTCTCTCCCACGAACCCAGCCCCCCTTCCCCAATGAACCGTGATCACCCTTTAAAGCCAAAACCTAATTTGATTCCAAATGTCTAAAATGCCCTCCACTTTCCTCCTAATTCCTTCTCTGCCCCTTTCATATCCGGATCAACTATGATACGCATTCCCATTCAGATTCCTAGGAGAGAACCAAACGCCACATGAGTTTTGATCAAAATGATTAATGATACATAAAGTGTGCAAATTTGTTCTAAATTTAAATCATTATACTCTTGATGGTCCTCCAAATTTATGTTCTTATAAATTTAGGGTCATTCATGCTGCAGTGCCGTGACAATGAACTCCAACAATTTTCTAACACCGATAGTTTGAGTCACAATTACGGTGCACTGTAGGATGATTTATGTTAATTATATAATTTATCAAAATTATTTGTTTATAGTTTTGAGGACAATTTAGTCTTTTACCTTTTTTAGTTTTGGGTTTAGATATAGTCTTTTACCTTTTCAATTTAGAGTTTAGATTTTTTCTTATAATTAACTATATAAAGGTCTTGTACTCTTTATTTCTCAATCAATTTTGGATTTAATAATATAGTTAATTTTTCCTTCTCTTAATTTCTACATAGTATCAAAGTCAGGTTTTCCTCTCTGGCCTAATTTTTTTTTCTACCGTCCCCTATTATTGCTTTCTGTTGTTGCTGCCATCTCCTACTGCTGCTATTGATTTTGGTGTCGTCATCTATTTTCTGTCTTACTCCTGCTGATTTCAGCGTCGACGCTCTGTCCTACCGATTTCAGCGTTGACATTCTTTTCTGCCGATTTCGACGCCAACATTATTTTCTGTCGATTTTGGCATCAACGTCCTACGTTGCCAATTTCGGCATCGGCGTTCTTTTCTGCCAATTTCGGTGTTAACGCCCTATGTTGCCAATTTCAGCACTGACACCCTTTTCTACTGATTTCAGCACCGACATCAGTTTTTGTGGATATACACATGTGTATCATTACAGTTTGTTATTCTGAGAATTATTCATTCTGTCATCATGCCTGGTCATGCAGATGCTTCATAAAAATCTGATTTTGCTTACTCTTGTTATTCTCATTCTTTTGCTTCATTTGTTGCATCTATTCATTGTCTTTCTAGAGCCTGTATCCTATAGAGAAGCTGTTTGTAACTTTTTTGGCAGAGTACTATGACTGAAGAACTAATTGCTTTACATCAGAGTCATACATAGAATTTGGTCCCATTGCTACCAGGAAAACATGCCATTGATTCTCATTGGGTATATAAGATTAAAACTAAATTTGATGGATCTATCGAACGATACAAAGTTTGTCTTGTTTCTATAAGTTATTCTCAGAAGTATGACATGAATTATGAGGAAACATTTGCTCCTGTTGCAAAAATGATATTGTTTGTACTCTGATTGATGTTGCTTTTGTTTGTCGATGGAGAATATCTCAAATGGATGTCAAGAATGTATTTCTAAATTGTGATCTTCATGAAGAAGTTTATATGACACCTCCTCCTAGTATTTCACACCAACCTGGTGAAGTTTGCAGGCTTCGTAAAATACTTTATGGTCTCAAACAAGTACCTCGTATTTGGTTTGAGAAGTCCTATACGGTAATTACTTAGTTTGATTTTCATCCTAGCAATCATGATTCAGCATTGTTTGTCAGATATATGAGTGTAGGTCGTATTCTTTTATCATTATATGTTGACGACATGATTATTACTGGTGATGATTCTGATGGAATTGCTTCCTTGAAGTCTGAGTTGACTCATTGCTTTGCTATGAAAAACTTGGGTATACTACGCTACTTTTTGGGCATTGAGGTTGCTTATTTCCCGAAAGGTTATCTTTTATCTCAGTCAAAGTATATATCTGATCTGTTTGAGCGTGCTCATCTTATTGATAATAGAGTTGTTGATACTTCTATTGAGACTAATGCCCGATATTCTCCATCTAATGACTCACCTTTGCCGGATCCTAGTTTGTACAAAACTATTATTGGAAGCTTAGTTTATCTCACCGTGACTCGTCCAGATATTGCGTATGCTATTCATATGGTTAGTCAATTTGTCGCTGCACTAACTACAGTTCATTGGACTGCTATTCTTCGTATTCTCAGGTATCTTCGGGACACTCAATTTCAAAACCTTTTATTTCCTTCTACTTCATCTCTTGAGCTACGTGTATACTCTGATGCGGATTCGGCTGGTGATCCTACGGATCGCAAATTTACCACTAACTTCTACATTTTTCTTGATGATCCCTCATTTCTTAAAAGAGTAAAAAGCAAGATATTATTTCTAGATCTTCCACAGAAGCTGAGTATTATGTCACGACCTCAACTACTTGTGAGATAGTTTGGTTGCGTTGGTTGCTTGGGGATATGGATATCTCTCTTCATCAAGCTACTCCGTTATATTGTGATAATTAGAATGTTATTCAAATTACGTGCAATTCAGTTTTTTATGAGTGGACGAAATATACTGAAATTGATTGTCACATTACTCGCCACCATCTTCAGATTGGTACCATCACATTGCCTTTTGTTCCTTTAAAGTTACAGATTGCTGATATGTTTACCAAGACTCATTCCACTTCGCGCTTCCCATTTTTATCTGACAAACTCTCAATGCTTCTGGTTGTAGCATCGTGAGTTTGAGAGAGGATGTTAAATTATATAGTTTATATTATATAATCTATTAAAATTATTTATTTATAGGCTTGAGGATAATTTAGTCTTTTACCTTTTCAATTTTAAATTTAGATATAATCTTTTATCTTTTCAGTTTAGGATTTAGATTTTTTTTCTTATAATTAACTATATAAAGACATTATACTCTTTATTTCTCAATCAATTTTGAATTCTATAATATGATTAATTTTTCTTTCTCTTAATTTCTATAATTTCTTCCCATAAAATGAAAATAATGAAAATCTAGAACGTTGACCGCTGAATGCCAAACACAGTTACTTTAACATTATAGTTATCAAATTCACTTAAAAAATAATCACTATAGTCTTCATTGGACTCTTGATTTTGAACATATAAAAAATTTAAATTAAAATTATTTTAATTAAAAATAATTAAATTAAAAGCTTTAGCATTATAAAAAAATATTTTAATTAAATTTTTTTATAATGATTTTAATGAAAATTAACAGTTTTAGCATTATAATAGTTTTGAATATATTTATTATAATAATATTGAAAATGTATTTGATTAAGTTTAAAAAATAATTAAATTGAAAAGAATATTTTTATATAATAATATTTTATATGTACTATTTTTATTTTACATTATTACAAAGTTAATTAAAATCACTATAATAATATTAAACAATATTTTAAAAAATAAAAATAGAATAAAGTGCTATTTGGATATTTTTAAAAAACTAAAGTTGCTCGAGCATAGTTAAGCTTTACTAGGGGTGAGGAGTTACTCCGCTAAATCGATCAACCCATTTATATCAATCCGAATCGAATCAAAAAAAAAATCCGTCAGATATAAGGCCGGATGTAGGGGTTCTAATATTGTATTATCCGATCTAGTAGGACTGAATAATTTTTTATCCCAATAATCGAACCAACCCGATCCACGATCACCCTTACTTGTAGCAAATACCGTCAATAAGTTACTACACGCACGTTATAGTAGTTACTGTCGATAAGTTATACATGTTGTAACAGTTACTAGTGATTAGTTGCTATGTAATGAATAATGTCTATTATCATTTTAAAATATTTTATTTTTTTGTTATTTTTTATTTATATTTTATATTTCATTGGATATAGGATCGGATATCCAAATAACTGACAATCGTCATATATCTGATACATAATAACCATCGAATATAGGACCGGATATAAATCTTGATATTATATTATCCGATCTAGTAGATCCTAATAATCGAACTAACATGATCCACGATCACCCCTAAGCCTCTGTTTGGATAGGGTGAGGTAAGGTTCATTAATGGAAGGGGATGGAAGGGGAAGGGAGGGAAAGGAAAGGAAAGTAATATATTTATCTTACCCTTGTTTGGAAGGGAGGGAAAGTTTATGTGAGAGGAAAGGGATGGAATGAAGGTTAAATATACAAATTTACAAAAATATCCTCTTATTTTTTTAATAAATCTGCATGTGAAAAAATAAATAAGGATATAATTGTAATAATTTCTCCTTACCCTTCCTTACACCCCAATTTGGGGTGTAAGGAATTTCGCTTATTCCCGACCATGCAAGAGGAGGCTTTACCCTTCTCTTCCCTTCCCCTTCATAGCTCACTCTCTCTCAAACAAGGGTAAAAATTTATTTTACCCATGTTTATCTTTTCCTCCCCTTTACTCACCTCCTCCCAAACAGAGGGTAAGCTTTACTCCTTAGATCGCACTTTTCAGGTCGGGCTCCGAAGCACTAACGGGTCGGACCGTGACCAAATAATAACGGATCGAATATTCTGGAAAATAAAGGCTTTACTCGGCCGGCCGCGGTGTTTCAACTCCACTTCCATCTTCTTCTTCTTCGAACCACCGCCGCCTCCGGCTCCGCTCCTCCGTAGCGGCTTAAATCCGCACCGAAAATTTTCCGTTCTCTTGGACAGCTCCACAAACGGCCCCGAATGGACTATCCTCTTTGTTGATCTACAGGCGGGTAATCTTATAGGAGTGCTCCTTCCGCAACGCCAGTTCCGATCTCCTCCTCCTCCTCTTTCGTGTATCTGAGGTGGGTTGATCTGAAATCCCTTGATTTCTTCTAGATTCATACTATACTTGATTTCTTGCTTTTCCGAATGTGGATGGAATTGTTTTAGTTATAGGTTTATATAATTCTCTTCTTGTTGATAGCTTGATGGTGTTTGTGTTTGATGCATGTTTATTTATATTTTTTACTAATAAGACTTGCAAGTTTCAATTTCATGTTCAATATACGCTTGTCGGCCTTATGTAGTTGCGTATTTGGAGCTTTATTGAAATGTACAAAATAAAATTTTATTAAATATAGATATAATTTAGGATAAATATAACTGTCCTTAGAAATAGTTTACATCCACCTCATAGCGAATAACCTTATGGAAACAATATATAAATTTTACAAATTTAACCAATAAATAAATTGTAGAGTGGCATCCCTAGCTCTTCAAAGATTTTATGTGGATAATTGTTAATCTTCTTTAAGAAGGGAGATGCTTGATAGGATAATTCAACATTGTTTTCTTACATTGCTCCTTTACTGTAAGAGATGAGAAAATGGTAAGCTGAACGGTTAGGTCATTGGGGTCTCTTATTTGTGGAGGTAGACTAATTTTTATTGTGGAGTTAGCAAGAAAATGTCAGATGGTTTTGCTTATCCAAGTGCATAATATGCCCCGACTCACAATTGTGTAATCACAATGCAAGCGTAATCTGGTGAACTGTTGCATATTCAAATTGGCCATATGCAAGCTCATGGATGACATAGTCATGTATTTTGTTAAAGGGGGTGTCCTTCAGGAACAAAATTTTAACTAACAAGTTAGTTTACTATTCAGATATCAATGCTTATACAAGGTAATTGATCCTGTCCGAACCAGAAGTCAAAGGACGCTGGGGACGTGGCGCTCCCTGCTGGATCCTCGAGTGCTCCGGCGAACCTGCAACAAAACCGAGCCGGGAGGGGTGTCCCGGCGACGACCCTCCGACGCTCAAGTCAGGCGAGGAATAACAAAGAGGTGGCTTCAGAGATTCAGACCAGCGTACCTCCGGTGAAGAAATGGAGACCTTATATAGACCTCTCGAAGGAGCCTGGGCGCGCCAATCAAAGCAATCACCTGCTTTCGACCATGCCCAGGTATGGGTCTGTCAGAAGGGCATCCATAAGGCCATACCGCTACTGTATCAACCTCTCCATGATGTGACGGCGAGATCCTCCATCGTGCAATCTTGTGTACGGCATAATCATCATGCTTCTACGACATCCCATATCCCGAGCCGAACGAATAGGCCGCTCGGCTAACCTTTGAATCTCGCCTTATCCTCGCCGAACGGACCACCTGCTCGCCCTTCGGTCCCAATGGGCAGACACCCGCCGGCCATTCGGTCCTCCCCCAAGGCGAAACCCAAGCCCATGGTCAGTTATCTCGCCCGCCACCGCCTTAATCGCTGACGCGCCATTACCCGCTTAGTCGCCCTCCATCCGTCCTCAGCCGAGACCCTTGAAGTGGGTCCCCATTCTTACCGCGGATCATTTGCCTTCCTTCAAGTCTAGTCGAAGGAGGCGAGTCCGACCGACCGGACTATGTGTCCGAGCGGGCGGTCGTCGCCTTACCGCCGCTTATAATATCCCTTGAGCCGCTCGCCCTTCGCTTTGTACGGCTCTTCGTTTTTGATGTCTTGGCGCTCAACGTGGATGTTTGCTTGTCTAAATCTTCTCGAAAATCACGCAAACTTTTCATTAAGTCGAAGCACGCGCGGTATGGGCGCATTAATTGCGACCGGTGACAGAGCGCCACGTGGCTCTTCTCGCGTGGCGGTGATGATCCGTACTATGGGACGCCGATTATTTTGAAATGGACGGTTAGATGATGACCTCGCCTCTCGTGACTGCATCCGACGGACGAGGCCGACCAGCCTCGTTCGCATAAAGCCTTTCCTTTCGCATTCTCTGTTTCATCAAGGCGCCGAAAATGGCTGCCTCATTCCGGCTGTCCTAGTTCTTGCCTCTTGGTGGTTTTCGCTCGGTGATTCTCTCCGCTCATCTTCCCTCGCAGCTTCTCCTTCCTTCGTTTGGCCTTTCCTTCGCGTGGAACTCCTTTCGCCCTCGCTTGCGAACTCTTATCCGCCCTCCGCTTCCGAGTTTCTTTCGCTTCCTTCTTTCTTTTCTTGGTACTTTAGTCACGGCGAGCACTTCCGCACCCGCTGATGTTCATGGTCCCTGGTATATGACCATGGAGAGTCGGTTTGATGAAGAGGGCGCTCGGCGTTTCGGACGTACGGGATCCCGGACGACCATGAAATAGTTATGACCCGACCGACCGCCCCATAACCCGCCGATCGGTACCATTTGTTTTTTTCTCGACCAATTCCAGGGCGGCCTTAGATTTCCACCCATCCTTTTGTTTTGGAAGTTTGTAATTATTTTCGCATCCCGCTCGGCCAACTTGTGCCGAATTCCTTTAGGCTGCTGAGCGGGGTGGTCGTCCTCTTCAGGCTGCACAGTATCCCACTCGACCCCTAAATATTCCACTACTTCTTCTACCCCAAACAATCCGAGTTGAGTACTTTTATTTTCCAAAGTAGAATAGGCTTCAAATTTTTTGAGAATATGCCGACCTCCAACAAGCACTGGAATTCTTCTATATACGACTTCCCGAGCGGCCAAGATTCGTAACCAAACGGCATCAGGCCGACTCGAGAAATTCGTATAATCCAAATTTACCTTCACGCGCAAACGGTTGTCGGTCGGTGAACAAAATCGACCTTGCTTCTCAAGGGGTGTTGTACATTTTGGATTATCTCCGTTCGGAATCTCCCCACCGCACGGGTAAGGACTCTTACTCCTTCGCCTTTTTATCTAACCGATTTTAATTTTTCATCAGTGAAGTCGTGGCGCCAAGGCTCATCGATCATCCGAAATCGAAGCCGTGGAAATCGAGGCGGCTACAAAAAGAACTCACGAAGGTGGTCTCATCCCCACCGCCGGCAGACGCAGAGAGGGGGCGCATCCAACAGAAAGTTGCCCAATCCGCCTAACGAGGTCGAGGCGGATCCTGCTTCCTCCGCTCACCGAGCCGGAGTCCCCGTGCCGGATTCACCATCGAAGCTCGGCGGAACGTCAAGAGACTCCACCTTCCGCCACCCAAGAGGGCGAACCACAGCGCCGATCGAGATCGCTTCTCCGGATCGCACGCCGTCGCAGATCGGGACCTCCGGTCTCGCCCATCGCACGACCCTCCGGCTCTCCTCCACGGACTGTCGCCACGACGGTCACAAACTTCAACCATGGGAGTCCTCGCCAAGCGATCGGTGAAGAGGTGCCCGCCACCCGACCATCAAGACTACCCTTCGATTCCCATCGGAGGAATATTTATTGTCTGCCGACCGCCATCAAGCCCGTTCATGAAATAACCTCGACGGGTCCGCTCGCCAAACTTTTCGAGGACGCCCAGATTCGGGTGGCCCTCATGACGCCCAAGCAACTCGGCGATAACCATATGCAGCAAGCCACTCGGTAGGTTCGTTTTTCTTCCTGTGCCGTGCCACTGCTCGGTTCCTGATTTTGTTATTTCTCTTACAGCATTGGGCGGAGCAAATCGCCACTAGCCATCGGCTGGCCGAGTGGAGGACCTCATGGAAAAACTTCAAGTCTCGGGGTCCATCGGCCGAGCGGGAGAAACAAGCCCGTGAGGCCGAACAGAAGAAGGCCGCCGACCGGCTACAGAGGTGGCTCGACTTGAAGGCTCGGTGAAGAAGCGCGACGAAGACGTGAAGCGCCAAGATAAGAAGCGGGCGATCGATATGGACAAATGAAAGTTAAGTCCGAGCCCTAGATCGCGATCTAAGGAGCCGAAGCCCAAATAATCGCCGAACGGATGGGCGCCAATGAACGCACTAAAGCGGAGGTCGACTGAAAGTTCTCCAAGATTCACTTATTGCCTCCCGGGCGCTCCGAAAATATAAGGAGGGAGAGCCGAGTCGCCTAGCGGCTAAGAATACCTCCGCTCGGAGCGGTTCGGCGCAAAATTCGGCAATCTCTCAACTTTCGCCGAGGCGGTCAAGGTCACCATGGCGTACTTGAAGAAGGGGGGGCACCTTCCTGCCGACCGAGCATTTCCTCTTGATCTGGCGGCTATGATTGACGATATCCCGGACGCCTTTTTTAATTTTGAGGACCCGGAGTGAGGCGTCCAAGTACTTTCAGATTTCATCCGCTTTGCGGATGTAAAATTTTGACGCGCCGTTCGCATAATGTTGTTTTCCTTTGCTTGTATTTTGTTTGCCCTTCATTGCCCCTTTTTAGTTTGTTTGGTGCTTATTCGTAGAATCGCTTAAGCTCCACGTGTTTCCCACTGACCGATCGGGTTAATCAATCGACTCGTTTCCTCGAAATCGTTTAGCGCTTGGATATTCTAATTGCAGTATTGCAAACCGACGGCCGATCGGCCTTAATCAATTTAGTACTGCGAACGCTCGTTATTCGGCGTCCTTAGTTCCGTCCAAGAAGTTCGATAGGCGCGGTTCGCGATCTTTAACGACGGAGCTCGCCGGCGCGGATATTTATAGCCTATCGGCGCGGCTCTCGATCTTTAACGACGGAGCTCGTGGCGGCTCTCGATCTTTAACGACGGAGCTCGTCGGCGAGGATATTTATAGCCGCGCGGGCCTCGATCTTTAACGACGGAGCTCGTCGGTATTCCGCGCCGGTACGGCTCTCGATCTTTAACGACGGAGTTCGTCGGCGCGGATATTTATAGCCGGTCGGCTCTCGATCTTTAACGACTGAGCTCGTCGGCGGGCCGGTTGGCGCGGCTCTCGATTTTAACGACGGAGCTCGTCGGCGCGGATATTTATAGGCGGCCTCGATCTTTAACGACGGAGCTCGTCGGCGCAGATATTTATAGCCAGTCGGCGCGGCTCTCGATCTTTAACGACGGAGCTCGTCGACGCGGATATTTATAGCCGGTCGGCGCGGCTCTCGATTTTTAACGACGGAGCTCGTCGGCGCGGCTCTCGATCTTTAACGGCGGAGCTCGTCGGTCTTCCGCTCGGACGTTTATAGACGTCGGATCGTCTCCCGGTTTCCCGGTTGGAGGGTTTATAGACGCCGGCTCGTCTCCCGGTTTCCCGGCCGGAGGGTTTATAGACCCCGGACCGTCTCCCGGTTTCCCGGCCGGAGGGTTTATAGACGCCGGACCGTCTCCCGGTTTCCCGGCCGGAGGGTTTATAGACGCCGGCTCGTCTCCCGGTTTCCCGGCCGGAGGGTTTATAGACGCCGGACCGTCTCCCGGTTTCCCGGCCGGAGGGTTTATAGACGCCGGACCGTCTCCCGGTCTTTAACTGAGCTTGCATATATAAACCTCCCGGCCGAGCGGCTCGGGGGCCTTCGGATAACCAGCTTGGGAATTGAACCTCCCGTATGTGGCCGGCCTCTAAGAGCCTTTCTACTTCCGCTCGAATGATAATATTCTGCTCGGCGCTGAAATCTCTCCTCCTTTGTTATACTGGCCGAGCGTCCGGCCGGACGTGAAGCTTATGTTGGGCTATGCTAGGGGAGACACCAGGCAGCTCATGCGTCGACCAGGCGAAGACGTCATGATTCATCTGGAGGCATTTGACCACTTCTTCTTTCTGTTCGTCCTCCAGGTCGGCGGCAATAAAGGTTGTAGCCTCCGATCGGCTCGGATGGATCTGAACCTCCTCCTTTTCATCATAAATTAAAGCAGGAGGTTTCTCGGTTATGGCGTGTACCTCGATCCGTGGAGCCTTTCGCGCGACGCTGGATTCGGCTCGGACCATTTCCACATAGCATTTCCGAGCGGCTAACTGATCTCCTTGTACTTCACCGATTTTGTCCTCGACCGGGAATTTGATCTTCTGGTAGAACGTTGACACAACAGCTCGGAATTCGCTTAACGCCGGTCGCCCCAGTATCACGTTGTAGGATGAAGGGGAGTCGACCACCACAAAGTTTGTTGTCCTCGTTCTCCGGAGCGGTTCTTCCCCTAAGGAGATAGCTGGTTTGCCCAACCGGCAGAACCTCATCGCTCAGTAAACCCGCAGAGGGGTTGTCATGCGGCACTCGGCTCGATCGATTCAGAGTTGATCAAAGGCCTTCAAGACGATGTCGACCGAGATGCCGGTGTCAATGAAGATACGGTGGATGGTGTAGTTGGCTATCACCGCTGATGATAAGGGCATCATCACGCGGCACCTCAACTCCTCAAGATCCTTGGGCCCAAACCGATCTCGGTCCGCCGCTTCTTGGCCGCAACCCACCTCATGGATTCGTAGCCGCTTGCTTTTCTCGCCTGTGAATCTCCTCCCGGCCCACCGCAATAATATTGATTTCTCCCCGGGAGGTGTTGTTTCTGTTCTCCTCTTCCCGAGCGGACTGCCTAGGTCGCTCATTGGACCTTCGAGAGCGATCTTCATGCCTTGGAGGGAAACGCTGTTCGGGAGATCTTCTATATGTTCGCCGACCGGACTCTTGATGCCGCTGCCGGCGGTCGGGTGAAGGCGATCGACGAGGGCCACCCCGTCGTACGGGATGGGTGATTGAAGGCAGGCCCCGACAGTCGCGGGTGTTGTGGGAGTCAGTATTATGGAAAGAGCAAAACATTGGGGTCCATACCCTCTTTTTCTTCATCTTTGACCGCTCGGCCGCTACCTCTTGGACCACCGGGGACTTCGCATGATGTGCCCGGGATGCCTCAACTCTTGGTCCTCTTGGTCCTCTTGGTGGCTGATGGGTTGGGCCGGACGTTCGGCATGAGTTCCCTTCCGTCGGGCAGCCTCCGCCTCTTCTACATTTATATACTCATTCGTCCGGTGTAGCATGTGGTCGTAGTCTCTGGGCGGTTTGCGAATGAGCGCGCGGAAGAAGTCCCCTTCCGCGAGGCCTTGCGTGAATGCGTTTACCATTGTCTCTGAGGTGGCTATGGGGATGTCCATTAAACCACCGTATATACGCCCGGAGAGATTCTCTTGGTTCTTGTTTGATGGTGAACAGGCTGACGCTTGTCCTTTGATAACGTCGGCTGCTCGCAAAGTGATGAAGGAATGCCGTTCGGAACTCCTAGAAGCTAGTGATAGAGCCGTCCGGCAGCCTCCGAAACCACCTATGTGCAGATTCCGATAGAGTGGTGAGAAATACCCGGCACTTTACGCCATCAGAGTACTGATGCAAGGTGGCGATGCTGTTGAACTTCCCCAAATGATCATCGGGGTCGGTCGTTCCATTGTAAGCTCCGATCGGCGGTGGTGTATAGTATTTTGGTAACGGATCCCGATGTATGGCTTCAGAGAATTGTCGGTGAACCTGCTCGGGTGGTGCGTCCGCTCGGGGAGCTTTGCCCTTCCTATGATCCCGAATGGGAGGCTCATCGGATGAAGATCCTTGCTCCCCGTGGGCGGGCGCGATTTCTGGGGGAGTATTGAAGAGAGCCCGAGGGAACCCTCCTGTTGAAACATATTCCGGGCGGTCTGCTTGCGCCGAGGTTGTTTCGCTCGCCACCAGGCTTTCTCCTTTTCGCCACTATCTTGGCCGCCTCGACTATAGCGTCCAACTCTTCTTGTGAGAGTGCCACGGATGTAGTATTCCACCGCCCATTGCTTCGCCGGATGCAGTGCTCCCAGACGACGCCAAATCGATCCCGTCCAACCGAAGTCAAAGGACGGGACGTGGCGCCTCCTGGATCCTCGAGTGCTCCGAACCTGCAACAAAATCGAGCCGGAAGGGTGTCCCGACGACGGCCCTCCGACGCCAAGTCGCGAGGAATAACAAAGAGGTGGCTTGGATTCGTACCTCCGGTGAAGAAATGGAAACCTTATATAGACCTCTCAAGGAGCCCTGGGCGCCAATCAAAGCAATCACCGCTTTCGACCAGTATGTCAGAAGGGCATCCATAAGGCCATACCGCCATCGTATCAACCTCTCCATGATGTGACGGCAGGATCCTCCATCGTGCGTCATCAGACATGCCTTTGCCGACATCCCATATCCCGAGCCGAACGAATAGGCCGCTCGGCTAACCTTTGTATCCTCGCCCTTATCCTGGCCGAACGGACCACCCGTTCGGCCCTTCGGTCCCAGCCGGGCAGACACCCGCTCGGCCATTCAGTCCTCCCGCCTTGGCGTCGGAAACCCAAGCCCATGGCTGGGTTATCTCTGGCTCCGCTCGGACCTGCTCAACTGCTTGACGCGGCCATTACCCGCTTAGTCAGCCCTCCATCCGTCCTCAGGCTGGGACCCTTCAGGAAGTGGGTCCCCCATTCTTACCGCCGGATCAGTAATATACCTACTAGGTATTGTTACTGTAACCTGTATTATGTATTTCTTAATATTTGCCTTAACAATAGGCTAATGTAATTGCAGTGTATATGTTTTGCTAATTGTTGAAATAGTTTGATGATCTTTTAGCTATTGATAGAATTTCACTATCTTGTGTAATTTTCATGTGTTTTTGTTCATATTTTTAATTGACTACAATTTATTCTGGAAATATTTTGTTTTTGTGTAATATCTGACTATCAAGTATGCTTTCACACAGACAGATAAGGATGTTGAGACAGTTGACATCCCGTTGTTCTACCATCATCACACCTTTAATTTGTCATTCGGCAGAAAAAGTTCACTCACACATTCTTGGCGAAAGACCTTTGCTTATAAATTTCCCATCCCATACATTTTTACGAACTTTCCTTGACCTGCACCAGGTAAATGTTTTCTTGCTACCTTCATTTTTTTTTCAATCATTGTGTTATTGTTAAACAACTTGATTAGTGTTTTCAAATACAGTTTCACAATAAAGATGCCATTGCAAAGGAGAGGGCTAGGCTGTAAGTGAATTCTTTTTATTGTTAGTTTAAATAATGCTGCCTATGAACCATAAAAAGGATAAATTTTTTAAGTGTAAGAGGCCTAAAATTGTTGCTTCTTGTGAATGAAAAAGAGGATATGGATATTTAACTAATGATTTAATAGTACGCATAATATTCTTACATCATTAATTGAATGCAAGAAGCTCTATTGATATATGTATGTTGGTAAAAGAACTGGACTCATGAGTCCACTTGAATTCCTATATGCTTGCAAGGGGTAAGTGAAGTTAGGCACATGGTGTTCAATTTTGTTGCCTTTCAATTCCAAACCACTTCAGACTATCACTAGGTTGAAATCAACCATTTTGCTTTAGTGAGAGCTTACTCAGTTATTCAATTCAACTTGAAAGATTAATGTATTCAATTGCTAAAATGATGAAAGTTAATGTCATATTTGTGTAAAATGTGAAATTTTGTCTTATTAAAAAATTCACCCTAATGTATTTATTTGATGAACTTGATATGCACTCATCCTCTAGACTCTAGGTATTAAATAATTTTACAATATTAAAAGTGACTCCATGTCTTAGTGCAGTTCAGATGAGATAAGCAGAGGATACTTTGCTGACATGTCAGAGATACATAAAAATCATGGCAAGGTAATGACTTCCAATTTGCTTATGATGAATTCTTCTTTCCATTTGAGCTACATTTGAATCTGGTTCTGTCATGTAATGTCTTGGCTTTTAGAAAGGGAAATATTGCATAATAGACTTTGCTTTCTGGCAACAAAGAAATACCAAAATATGCAGTCAGGACATACACAAATGCTAATTTTGATCAGAGAAGATGTTGTGCTTTCTTGCAGATTGCTTTAGCAAATAAAACTATAATACCATCTTTGATTGCTGCTAAGTTTCCCAACCTGGAAATAAACTTCTCAGATGGTAGATGTGAAAAATTACCTAGTAATCCTGAGCAAAGAATAAATGATTCCAGTCAAACAGCACTTCCCTGTGTGACATTGTTATCTCTTTCATTTCGGGCAAGTTCTCAGGTATATGAAATTCTTCACTTTATTTATGTTACCTTTTCATTTCTTCCATTAAACATTGATGACATAGGAAATCTAAGATTACATAATAACTATGACTTTTGCAACATGCTAAAATTGATTTGTGTCAATTGCTGCAATTTGAGTAATTAGGAAATAATCTATGGATTTAAATACCACCCTCACATATTGACAACCAGATTGAATTGAACAACACGGATTCAACAGAAGGTAATATAACTCTACCAGGAGTTCAGGACTTGATCTTGTGCCATATAAATTCTATTGGATAATCACTTTAAAAATTTAATTTGTTAGGGAGTATATACTTGTCAAAATCAAGTTGGATTAACTGGATTTAAACAAGGTCAGTTGGTTATTTTGCCTAAGACACTATGCATGGCTTCATATATCTGATAACAAATTGGTTTTTTGCCTCCTGGGTAAAGTTAGCACTAGTCTCAGCAGGAGAGGATTGTGCAACATGTTGCATGCAAAAGGTAACATTTGTCACATTTATCTTATATATGAATGCCAGACCGTGACTTGAATCATCATCATCATCATTTTCCCTGGCTTTCAAGTTGTGTCTAAGACACTAGTAGGCTGACGTTTTGAAAACCCAGTTGGACTGACCAGTTCAACTAGTTATACTTGGAACCATCAGGAAAAATGGTCCAGTCTAATTAGTGGGAAATATCCAGTCATGGACCAAATGAAAAGCCAGGAACCGAGGTCAAAACACGGACAAACTAGCAGTGTAGCATAAATGAGAGAATATTTTTTTCTTATTGCCAACTTCTAATTTTGAACTAGGCCTTTCATAATTTTTTTTTGAAGTCAACTCTTCTTGACTTCAACATACCCAATGTTTGATTTCATTGATTTATCATATGATGGAGTCATACTTCAAAAATCATTTTCTCTTGCCATGGTTTTCCCATTCTAGATGTTCTAATTGTGAAATATACAATCTACAAGCTAGTCGTTAATGATTTGCTTATCTGGTTAATAAGATATATGGTATTTGAATACTTAATCACTCCCCACCTGTCATTCAAGATTAAGATATATATTCATGATATTTAGTCACATTTTAAGTTGTTGTGTGGAATCATTTAAGGTGAATATAATAATAAAAAATTCAGTTTGTGTTCATAGAAAATGGTTGAATCATGGAGTCTTCCTGTTTTGAATGCTTTTGGTGATGCT
Source organism: Zingiber officinale (assembly GCF_018446385.1). Taxonomy (NCBI): domain Eukaryota; kingdom Viridiplantae; phylum Streptophyta; class Magnoliopsida; order Zingiberales; family Zingiberaceae; genus Zingiber; species Zingiber officinale. The sequence continues at coordinate 100,707,202 of NC_055996.1, forward strand.
GGCACAGTGAAAATATACGAGGTAATCAATCCTTGCCCCAAGTTTCATTGTTCTTCAGGTTTTTATACGAACAGGCAGGAGTATCATAGTTTGTTTCGCATTGACATAATTATCAGGCTTTTCACTTCATTTATTCTTGAATCTTTTCCAGGTATCATTTATAGACTCTTGGTTATTCTCCCTGAGTCCGGTAAAGCGGCTTTTCCTCAAGATTATGCTGAAATCTAGTAATCCACAGAGGCAGATTGCTTACTCGTTTGGTGATCATTACTATTTCAGAAAGAAGCTCCAGATTCTGAATCTTCTCACAGGGTAGCCCAAATCCTCCAACTTATTGTTCTCCCAGAAATATAGAAGTGCAATCTATCATTAAATTTATCTTTGTTGCCTTCAGGTATACCTTCCTTCTTGATAGTTCAGGCTGTATCAGATGGCAAGGTTATGGATACGCTACTGAAGAGGAAATTTCATGGCTTCTATCGTGCATTTCTCTTTTGTTAGACGAGAAATGAGACTCTTCGAGTATCATCCTGAGTCTATTTTTTGATGTCCTTCGGCCTGATTTTGTATGCATACCTTAGAAGTAACGCAAGCGCCAACCAATAACGTGCACTATAACCAGCTCAATACCGTGTTGTTGTTAAGGAGATCCGATAACCTTGATCACAATTATTTATGATAGAGGCGCATTGGCAGTTGAGAAGCCCAGAGTTGTTAAATTTTTTTTGAGACATCCACATTTTGAAAACATTGAAATTTATGAGCGTCAAAAATTGCTGAAAAAAGAGACGATAGATGCTGTGATGAAGTTGAGGCTTTCCGTATTATTTTCTTTAGCAACTCTTTTGCAGACTTGGTGCAAATTTTCCCATTCCATCTTTTGCTAATGTATGTCACAGATATTCGACCTTTTATCTGAAGGGTTTCTTGGCGTGTGTTTTTGAAATTTAGTGAGAATTAGTTTAAGCATGAATACATTCAAGCAATTTGAGTCAAACATAGGGGAATTTTGGTACAACAGAAAAGTTGTTGTTTGATCTTGTGATCACGAGTTATTAGCGAAAGTAAAAAAATTAGGACACTGAATTAATGTTAACAGTTTGAACAAACTCCGTGCAAGTTATCAAGAAGTCCATATCTAGTGTTAGATTTTGTCAAATCTCAACCATTGTAAACTATATGACACGCCAAATGAAGTTCTTAAACACTGCTAATGTGACTGTACAAGAGGTACCATGATAACATACAGATAAGACCTACACGTAAAATATGGCTCCTGTTCCCGGTAGAATGCAGAATGCAGAATGCAGAATGCATTGGCTTTCCATGGTTGCTCATAGCAGTCGACGACTATCAACAGTTTACAATTGTGAACAATTAACCATACGAGCAAACAATGATCGTAGTCACCCATTTCATCATCAAATGCAGATGGCGCCGAAAGAAACAGAGAAACCCGGTATTGATAGTCTGGCAGCCTCTACCAAAATTTGGAGGTTGTGTTGTTGGCATCTTATTAGAACAAATCTCCTCCATTGCATCTGCCCACTTTGCCAGTGTTGAACAACAATTTTAATGCATCAGGCTGAAGGCTTCACGATAACGCCCTAACAGGCTTAATGCTGTTGCTGCAATGTGATGCCCAGTCAATCCAGCGATATCTAGTTGCTCCCTCGGGGATGCATGCTCGATGTAATTATCTGGCAGTAACACAGGTCGCCACTGGTAATCCAAACAAAGATGAACTCAGAGAGATGACTCAGCCAAAAGTTTCAGAAGAAATGAACTCACGAAAATTGAAAACTCTAGATTGGTTCAAATCATGCCTGATTTCATATACTGATAATAGGACGATAACACAACTAACCTCTCATACGGTTGACGATTTAAAGGCAAAATTGCAAAGTGAAAAGTATGGGAAAGATGGGAGAAAACAATACCATTACTCTTCCATCAAGCAAACCATCAAGAGCTAGGAATTGTGATACATGAGTACCAAAGCCGCCAATGGTTCCTTCCTCAACTGTTATCAAAAACTGATGGTCCTGACATAGCTCTCGTATGAGCTCAATGTCGAGTGGCTTGCAAAACCTCGCGCTAGCAACGGTTACCTCAATACCAAGACTAGCAAGCAAAGATTGGGCCTTGATGCAATTCTGAACCATCACACCATAGCCAAGTAGAGCCACATGCTTTCCCTCCACTAGGATTTCTCCCTTCCCAATCTGAAACAAGCAATTCAAAGACCATCAAGACAATGGCAAATAAATATTACAGTTATAGTCTTCACAATTTAATGGTCATCGTCTTCACGGTTTAATAGGTACACCTGTTAGTTGTTTTTCGGATAACCATTGCATTAGATTGACGCCAATAAGAAAAACCTTGAAAACTCTTTGTAGAATTCAAAATAATTTGCCGAAAGGTACCTCAAGGGGAGTTCCATTACGTAATGAACTACCATTTCCGAAAAGGGCTATCCTAGGATACCGGAAGCAAATAGGTCTATCATCGACAAGAACTGCAGTAGCTACCATGTCAACAAGTTCATCTTCATCTGATGGTGCCATTACAATCATATTTGGCAAGCATGCCATGAATGCAATATCAAAAATTCCTGATTGAGTTGGGCCTTCAGATCCAACTAGTCCAGCACTACTGATGGCAAATCTCACAGGAACTTTCTGCAAATCCACATCTTCAACGACCTACAAAAACAACATAATTTTTCACAATTATTTAATTCAAAATTGAAGGAACACATTTAGAGCACTATATTTGAAAAACCATTCCCCCTTGCATGATTCCTAGTATAGTAGTATTTATGGAAAATACACTGCCAGTTCTCAAACAAGAAGCAAAACTAAACATAAATGATTCTTAGTTTGTATCAACTTTTAAGCATGTGATGGTAATTTGGTAAATGGGTTTTATCTTCTTATGCTCAGTAGACATCTGATGAAATAATGAAATGCAATTTGTAAGAACAATTAATTGGAATTTAATATTGCTTGGATTTTACTGTGGTGTATTGCGACTACAATATTCACTCAATAAGCTAAAGTAAAATCTTGTAGACACTATAATTATGATCACATAACCATGGAAGTGAATAAATTTTTGGCCATGAAAGTGAATAGGTTATGTGACTCTTGAGTACCATAGCATTTCCTAATCTCATTATTGTGTAATGTGGCAATACAGTGATGATAACTTTCAACGATATAGTACTTTCCAAGCATCCAAATTCATATACAGATAATATACCAATGGAAAATTATAATTCCAGGGCCCAATGAACAAGAAAATAAAAAACTCTATTTTAAAGAAACAGATAAAACAACCCAAGAAAAAAGGTAGATTAGATGGTCAAAATACTCTGTGCATCGTGAATAATATAATGAGTACTGACTATTGAGTATAACAACAGGGCTCAGGAGCTGGGAGCCCTGGTAATTTAGGTCATGTTAAACGGCTAGGATGGCTCAGTAAATGAAAAACACCTTCAGAAGTTCTCTCCAAACTTATTAAGTTTGGAGAAAAGGCAGTTCAAGAAGAAAGCCCTGAATATATTTAGGTAGCAAGTCTTGTACGGGTAAACATTTAAGGACATTGATAATAATATGACCTGATCATATCCTCTCTGTAAGAATGTTGACGGAATTATGCAGAATGGCTTCATGCCTCCACAAGATAATCCTGCTGAAAAAGTAATAGCATGTTGTTCTGCCATTCCAACATCAAAGAATCTATCTGGAAATCTGGTCTGGAAAAACTTAATAGATGGATCAAGTCCAGTGCCAGCATGGACCACTACAATTGATTTGTCCCTTTCTGCTTCTGCTACTAGAGCTTCCACGAGAACGTCATTGAATGTCCTGAGGCTGCTTTTGATAGACATACAATCTGATACTAGAGAGCATGATTTTGGCGTACCTGTTTGACATCGATGTGACAGAGTACATTGATCACTTAGGAAATCTTCAGTACAGTAAGGTATACATTTCCAATTATGAATGAATATACATAAATGCATACACATTGTTACATCAAATTTGATTAGTGGCGCAGAGACCTTGCTCTGCCACATGCTACAGTAGCCAAGGATTCAATCATCTTACCCTCCTCAGTAGATTCTGAGTCCTTCTCATCCTCTGTGATGACATGTACTAGCACAGGACCAGTTGAATCTAATGATGCCACTTCATTAAGTACACAAACTAGATCATCAATATTGTGCCCGTCAACAGGTCCAATGTAGTAAAGTCCAAGTTCTTCAAAGAGAGTAGCTCCAAGAGGGCCCATCATACCACGTGTGTACTCATCAACTTTGGCTGCCAATTCATGCACTGCTTTACCGATCCGTTTTGTTATTCCCTGATATTGACAAACATGATAAAACACAATGTAATATAGGTAAAATGCAAAGAAGATAATGCATACCAAATAATAGAGCTCTAAAACATGATCACAAATATTGGAATGGTCAACAATCGAGGCAAGACACATGCAGCAGTTAAGAAAGAAAACCATTGAAGCGGTCAAGAATTGAGGCAATAAAACATATGAAAAAAAAACCCATATATCAAAGCAACTTCACCTATTTGAAGTTCTGTCAAGAAAAGTTTAAGGTAAATGAACATTAACATTTCCCAAACAGATTATACAGAACTCAGGTTCTTTCATTCCATATTTCCAATCAGAATTTAGCTAGTATCATTCAATTATCATACTGCTTAGACATAGATGTGTACTGAATTGAGAAAACATGTACCTTTGCTGCTTCTCTGAATCTCCGGAAAGATCTACTAGACTGGAGCTTGCTTAGACTACTAGAGAGAGGATTGATTGCCATTTTTGATCCATCATCAAGCTTAGGATGTAAAGAATGCCTGCTATCATTTAAAATCACTATCATGTTAGAGTCAAGATATCCAGCATTGCTCATTGCCTCATAGACCTGACCAGCCATTGTTGTCAAATTATTTATGATTGCCACAACACGATTCTTCTTTCCTTGAATATCTCTTGCAACAGCCATGCCTGGGCAAAATAAGCACTGTCAGAACAAGTTTCCTTTTTTTTAAATTTTAACCATATATCATGAGTAAAATGCACATTGGAAATGCAAACAAGGATTTTCTACTAAAACAAGGAACAATAAATAAACCTCAATATTCAATATCATTATTTTAAAAAATAATAGATATAAAAAAAAGAGTGACAAAGCTAACAAATTTTCACTTTTTTGCAGCAAACAGTGAACCATCCTACAAATTAAGGCTGATGGGAAGCAGTCATGTAAAGGGACCACCATCAATTGAACTCCAATATGAAGTAAAGCATGCTTTCAATCTAACTACAATTGAGTGTAGAAAATGAGTCAATACTTCTAACCTCCAGACAGATGAAATTAAATTTCTTGTTTTTCAGTTAAATAAATAAGTAGGACTGCATCTCATCTATCATACCTAATCTTTTACAGTTCCACTCACATCATCACAACAATCCAATCTTGATAATTACCTATAAGCGACACACATCAACAATCACTTGTCCCCCCAAAAAAATGACAAATATTTGGCAAATTTATGGTAAAAAAATATATCAAGAAACTCCTAATTTTGCAATTGATCATCATGATAATTATTTAGAATCCGCTATATGAATATTACTTCATTTATCTCTATAAAAGACTATATAATGGGTAACATTCAATAGAGCACTTTTAGCTTAATTTTACAATTGTCAAATCATAAAGTGCACTGTAGGTTATTCAATATGCCCATCTTATTTTGGGACTAAAATGTCCTTTACATATAATACAAGGAATCCTTTTTCGAGAACCACAAAAATACAAGAAAAATAGATAGTGACAGACCAATTCTTCAAAACATGGTATATCAATCTAGCATTGACTACAGAATTAAAGGTGGTATTTATGTAATATTGTCAAGCAATTATCTCCTGGATATCTATTTATCATCTCATGAATTCAAAAGGCCAAAACAAAATATTGAATGAAAAAAAATGAAGAAAGTACCAAGCCCAGCAGATATGCTATTGCATCCATGCCCAGCTCCAAATGCATCATAGTCACTCTCTGCTCGAGAAGTGAAACCAGAGAGACCTTTTCTTTGCTTAAGTGTATGCATAAGAGCCCGCCTCCCTGTCAGAATCTTATGTGCATATGTCTGTATTTGATGGAAAAAAATATTTAAAATAAAGAATCTAGCATGGTAAATAGGGCCTTTGAAATTGGCATCCGTTTTAGTTAACAAGGAAATACAAAGTACCTGTTCACCATCATCCCAGAGTATCTTGTCCATCGGTGCATGAAAAACATGATGTATAGCCACTGTCAACTCCACCACAGAAAGACTTGCCTTATAAGGTTTATGGGCATTTGACATAATGAAAGAAATCTCAGAACGAATTTCACTAGCCAATTGTTTTAGTTCCTGTATCGGGTCACTTATCAACTCTCCCACAGACATTTGCAATTTGCAGCAAAGGTCAAAAAGATAATGATTGTAAAGATAAGATACCTTGCAGGACAGATTCTTCAACTGTATTGGTGTATCAACCATGTCTAAAATAGGAGTTGGATCTTTTTCCCAGAAGAACTCACCGAGGTCTGGTAGTGCAGCTACTTGGCTGCACAAGCTCTGAGAACAAGTAACTTCTCTAGATGAATTACTCAATAGAAGTCAAGAAAAAAAAACTAAACAGAATCTAAACACAATTACTAAGTGAAATAGAAAAAGTGACACAATATAAAGATATGCATTGAATTTAAGTGTTATGGATGTTATCTAGCATCCATTACTAGTGAACCTACAATCATCACAAGTAACAAGAAATGAGCATATGCAGCTCATGGTTTAAAGTGCCGTGCCGAAATGGTCGAAACGGGCGAAACGTCTCGTTCCGCTTGGCGACCGGCACGGGCACGACCCCGACACCAGACCCCACGACAGGTGCGACATATTGCGCCAGCCCATGGTCACAGCAGAGGGGTCGCTCAACCTGCAACAGTAGCGGAGGGATCGCATAAGCCTTCCGTTGCCGCCGTGAAGGCATCGTGCGACCCTGCGGTCGCTGCAGAGGGGTCGCACAGCCAACGTGGTCGCGCCGAAGGAGTCACGCAATCCCCGCGGCCATGGCTGGTCGCGCAACCCCGCGACAACCCAAAAGTCGGGCTCGCGAGTGGTGTCGGATTTCAGATTTTTTTAAATTAAACTTAGGTTAATTATTTTAATCAACTCCTAGCTATGATGGAGATAATCTAAAGAGATTTTATTAAACCCTAATAAAATTATCTAATTAATTTTATATTTCATTTATTTTAATTTAAAAATTATAATAAAATTTTTATTTATTTATTTATTTATCTATTTTCATATCTTTTCCTTTTTAAAAAAGATTATTTTTTAAATAATTATGTTAAATATTTTAGTTTTTAATTAATATATTTTATATTTAAAAATACCGAAACTATATCGGCACGGCACGATACGATACCGAAACCGTATCGTTCCAGTCTAAGACCGAAACCTCGGCACGGGTCGAAATTTTAAACTTTTGCAGCTTAATAAAACTCATTGCTTGTCATTTTGATGAGTAAACTGAGCACTGATACCATGTTCAAATAACTTTACTTTCACTGTTCATTTTTACCCCAAGATAGTGTATAAGTACATTACTTCTTACAAGAGATACCTAAATTAATGCCTACCACTATAAGAGGATAACATAGGAAATTTTCCAATAGTACACTTGCCATAGAATGGCACACTCCTTAGGTTAACTTGGCTTATTTGGTTGACAAATAACAGGAAAATTAGTTGAGAGTATGAAGAGATAGAATGACACACTCCTTAGATGAACTTGCTTATTTGATCAACAAACAACAAGAAAATTATTTGAGGGTATGGAAAGCAAAAGTTCATATATGATATCTAGCATCTGCTAATCTGAGTTCATGCATTCCATCCTCTTGTTCTTTGAGGGAAGATAAATAATTCGTAACTGGCAGCAAAGTGAACAAAGATGGGGACCAAACAGAAGAAAAAGGATGTTTTTGATTTGTAGTTATGAGTTCCCTTTCATTTTCCTATCTTTGGTTGAGCAGTAGACAGCTATTGGAATTCCGGTCTTTCTTATTTTCAGTTCCTTCTCTTCAGTTACTGAAGTAGAAGTTTGAATGCTGAATGTGCATAGGGATTGTCTTAGTTAGCTCTCTTCCCTGCTCATCCTATCTTTTATAATGCACACTGCAAAATTTTTTAAATGCAACTCTAGGGAATATCAGTTCTATCTAATCCCACCCAACATAATATGCGCATGCCTGAAATTTCAACTTTGCATCACATACAAATGTTCATTTTAAATGAGATTATTTTAAATTCATCTACTGGAAAGAAAAAACTAACAAATTGGTTGTGCAATATTATCATATATGCATTTTTTTTCCCTTTGCCTAGATGTAAAGCATGTCGGAATATGGTACTAATTTGCTGAAAAAGTGAAGAAATAAAATTCTAGCCAGTATATGCATTCCAGACAGGCCATATATAAAGATACCTAACAACAGAACTAATACAATACTTTAAGCCGCAGAACATGCATGAAATAGAACCTTAACCTTTTGGGGATATGTAGTAACAGAATTTTGGTTCATAATGAATTCCAATGTGAAAGGTTGCGTAGAGCTGAAGAGGTCAGTTTTTGACTGAAACCTTGATTCGCCATGGAAGAATGACCTATGTCCAAATAGGCACTGACAGGAGGAAGACGCCATTTGACAAACAAAACAAGTAGAATCTGCAACCATGGAATTGAACAGATTAAAACTACTGTTTTTAGGAGAAAAAAAGATTTCCTAACCTAAGACCACGAAAAAAATAATTCAATATAGGCATATAAAAACAATGCAGTCGTTCTCAAAAAAAATGAAAGAGAAAAAAAATCCTAAGCCAAATTAATTTAGGAAAACAAACATTGAGGAGTCAACAATAACAAACATAATTCATAGACATTGAAGCGCCACTTATTGGTTCAACACAGCCAAAACGTGAATAGACTCGAACAATTTACTGAAAAATGAACCATACACTATAAACATCAAATGATGGTAAATGCTCGCTCTCTCAATCAATCCTCGAACTAAGTTCAATGGAAGGATAAAATCCATCAAGCCGGCCCCAAATAATTTGGACGAACAAGGCGAGATGATGACGATGATAATGATTCACTCTATCTGTGAACAGGGCCATCAAATCTGAAATCAAAACCTCTCATAAACCCACCATAAAAGGCTCAAAAACAAAACTTGGGCGCTAAATCTGTCTGAATCAACGACTTACTACGCCGAACCAAAATTAGGACTAAGAAATAAGAATTTAATCACAAGAAATTCGGAGATAAACAAAGCCCTAAAATGGAAGATTTACCTCCTCTATCGGGTGCAAAACCAACAAGTAGAAGAATCTAAGCGAGTAATCACTTCGAAATCACATCGATGAGCACGGAGAAGCAGCGGCAAGGGAACTAGGGAAGAGGCAGGCGACGAAAGAAGGTCCCTGAGAAGCAATAATAAAGCGCAACGAAGACGTGTCAACTTTATGGTGAAAGGAATAGCCGGCTTTATAAAGCACCACCACTCGCCCCCCTCGCAGAAAATTTGACCTTGAGATCTATTTCCTCCGTCGATCGTTGATTGGACGGTCTAGATAGCTCATCGGGCCGGCTCCGGATAGTAAAATGGGGAGGAGAAATCTTTACTTTCCCCCCTGAATTATAATTAAATTACGAGGGCGAAGTCTGTTTAACGGTTCGCTTCATGGCCAATGGAATCTTCGGCTGCGCGACGAGACAAGCCGACCGGCGTCTCGTGTTTGGACCTGTGACGTAACCGGTCTGGTCCGGTCAGGAGATTAAGTTCGACAAATTAATCTTTAAAATATTTGCAAATTGCATGCTAAAGCTAACTTAACCGGACAAATATCGATTTTATTACGCTATTAATCGTTGTTTGATAGAAATGGTGTTTGGATCTGAGTGGACGGAATCCGAGTCGGTTCGTAAATTTGCAGATTCCAAAAAATTAAAAAATAAATAAATAATATGTATTCCACTAATTTTTTTTATTACGTCCTACTCCACTATTTCATATACAATTATCCAATCATCCGTCAATATTATTATTTCCCAATGTGTATACTCCACCATTTCATATATAATTATCTAACCATCCTCCAATATTATTATTTCCACGGCCACAAAACTCTCTAACATAATAATCAAAGATTAATTCTCATAACTAACAACACCAAGAAAATCGTTAAAATAACGGATCAACCTTTTCAATATTATTATTTTCTAACTAAATCTTTCATCTAAATTTTAAATGATCTAAATAATTTTGGAGGAAAAAAAAATAATTCGATGCATAAAATTTCCGTCATATAAGATCTCAGGAAAATATCCATTAGGTAATCTTATCCTACTTGAAAACCCGTCCTACTCCACTGTGCTAAATAGTTTGGGAAAATAGTTGAATAATTGTACTCATCCCTTTGATTATTTGGCTTTTGCACCAAAAAAACAAGGGCAGAAATTTGCAGTGGTTTTAGCAGAGAAAGAATTTCATCCTATTTGTTTAGAGGAAAGCATCTTTCAACTATTTATTTAGATGAAGACTGGACAGGTCACAAATTTAGTGTAGAGTATGGTTGACTACACTGCTAAATTCCAGGAGATGCAAAAAAACTCCCATATACGTTTCTGTGAGATCTCCAGATGCATTGACTTATCATCTCCACTCGATCCTTTTGCTGAATATCGATTACAAGCAAACACTATAAGATGAAAAAGTTGTTTTACGCCTATGGGGAACTGTCTGACTAGTCGGTGTCCATTGGCTCAGCATCCGTGGCCGGAGATACTTGACTGCCCTCATGAGCCATGGACTCCACCGGTCCATCCTCTCCTTGGTTCTGCAACTCGGATGCTTGAGATTGATCACCCGGGGTCTGACCTTTTGGTGAAGCTGGTTGCGGCTTAGTCATTATCGGTTTGCAAAACCTGCCGATAAAAGACCATATGGGAGAGACTAAATTAACATCCGAAACCCAGTCTAATTCAACTTGATGGCAATAAGGTGATGGATGTTTAAATGGTTAGTTTATACTCGTCCAAAGCTTCTGTCTTTCTTTTGATATCGCCAGAGAGGAGAACTGGATTGGCGTATTTGGGCAAGGCATCCTGTTGCTGCTGCTTCTCGCGCAGCCAAGCTTCTGCTTCGCAACACTCACTAACCACCTGCAGAAGAAATAAGAAATTATGCGTTGACATGCCAAGAGAATCTAAAGTAAACTAAATTTCATTGTCCATCAGACAATAATAACCACGAAGCATATACTGGAAAAGAAACACTCAGTAAAGTGACTTAGCAATTACCTTCTGCTTCTCTGCAAGTTCAATGTGGTCCAACTTGGAATCGTTAGACAAAGCTGCGGCTCTGAAACTATTGATGCAATAATCAAGTTGATCGATTGCTGGAGTCCTTTCTGTCCACTCGCTGTACCGCTCCTCAATTGGGGTACCTTGCTGCGCTCAGGACAAACACCGTCAGCTTAACGAATTGTTTAAACACTGAATGACAAGTAGGTTAAATGCAAATATTTTACCTTTCGAAGTTCCTCAAGTTTAGCAACATAAACACCCATAGTTTCGTCTTCACCATCTTCATAAAGCCAATCCTCAACTTCCTGAAGCTTTGCAATAAGCTCATCTTTCTCTGATGTTGTTACAAATGCCTCGTACTTATCGTGAAGCTGAAGTTAATATACTCTTAGAATCACAGTGAAGTTATATCCTACTGTAGTAGAGTAGGATAGAATGAATTACCTTGTTCCGCATGTCATACACATATGCCTCCACAGCATTTTTCCTGTCTTTTGTTTCTTCCATCACTCTATCTTGAAGAGCCATTTCAAACTCCTTTTTGATGGCCTTCTGCAATTCATCAGATGACAGTGCACCATAGACTGTCTCAACGGCAGGAATATTTGTTTTCTTGGCTTTCTTTTTAGAATATTCAACCTGGGATATGAAGTATTAATGAAATTTGAAAAGGCAGAAACACAAAATAAATACTGAATTATGATACTCTGCCATGAAGAGGTTAATTAAGTAAAGCTTAACAATATCACTTTTACGCACAAAACAAGCACAACCTAAGAAAGCATGATTGAAGCGTAGAAATATTTTGTTATTTTGATTTGGAAAGCAAGCATCGAGAACCATTTATTCACATCATAATCTTGTGATTGACCTAGCCAATCAACGATGTAAGGTAATCAAGAATTCACATAAATCAGACAATTGCTTCAGCATACCCAGAGAAAATGGACACCAACAAGTAAAAGAAAAAAAAAATTAAGAAGAGAAATTAATCAGAAATAACTAAAAATGTAACATAAGACCAATTTTTCCAACCTATCAACTTTCTCCAACATTATTGTGACAGTTGTTGTATAGTTTCATGTTTTCTCATATCGGACATGATGGTCATATCTCTAACTCAATCTCAGATGTCCTAAATTAGAACTGGCTACTAAACTCATTCCAACTCAGACCAATCAAGCAACCTACCCATCCATCTCAATTTCCTACTGGGAAGGTAACCCAACATCATTATGCAATTAGAACTAGTTGCCCAAAATTGGTTTGGAGTCACATCAACAAGGTTCACCCTTAACAAAACCACCATTAAGCATGCCCAACTGAAGTGATCCAAAGCCATGATGTAAGAACAAGACTACGCTTGTCCAAGCAACCACTGCTAACAACAACACAATTAAGGTTGCAGCCTATCTGGCATCAAATGCAATGACCAACCAAGATTTAATTGCCCTCTTCCGCCATATAATGGATTACAAATGTGATAATAAATATCAGATCAGCCACTGAGACTAAAAATTGCTAGCCACCCTATTTTGCAATTATAGGAACTTTGATTCCCATATTCTGGTGAACCACTTTTTTTCTCTCCTTAATCATTAAATTATGATCTCATTAGACCATTCATGTCATACCCTTGCTGGTCACCCATCTTCAACCTCAGAGCCACATGACTAGGCCCAACTTTGTGACTGACACAATCCACCATTGACACTTAAAATGTTAAACCCTCCAATAGAGGTGGCAACTTATTTGAGGATCTTGGCTTGTAGCATTTTTTTGTGTGGCAAGGGTTTTGATATGGCATATCGAAAAAAGTGTTATTACCAGCATCCAGACCAAACAGGAAGGTAGCCTGCTTAAGCGCCAAACTAATCACCATATAAATGAGAAATTGAGAATTATCAAACATTTTTTGTCAGTTTCCATGTGTAAGGCCTTTCCTTTGACTCCGATACCCCATTCTCAACCCTACCGGATGTTTTTGCATCCTCCATATTTACATCCGCTTAAGTTTTTGAGGAATCAATTGCTCCGTTGTCAATAACCATTTGTGCGGATTCCATAGGTGGTTCTGCCGAGACTAGGATTTCAACTTCCTCCTCCCATTGTAGATCCAAGATCAATCATGGTAAAGCCCCCAGGTACTCAAGTAATAGACTTGCATCAATGTGCAAGGGTTCGAGTTGCGGCTGCGGCAAATAACCTTTTCACTTAGGGGACCGCTCAATACCTGATTTACCTTCATCTCACTGTGAGGCAGGCGATGAGGGGCGATTGGCATGACCGTTATCATGTTTTTTTACATCAAGATCAATCATGGTAAGGCTCCTAGGGAGTAGCTGAGTTGGTACCAAGTGGTAGACTTGCATCAGTAGGCAAAAGTTTGAGTCGCGGCTGTGGAAAATAACCCTTTTACTTAGAAGGCCACTCAGGAGGTGATTTACCTCCCTTCATCTCACCGTGGGGCCGGCAATGAGGAGCGCTTGGGGTGAGTGTTATCACATTTTTTTCATCAAGATCAATCATGGTAAGGATAAGGTAAACGAAATAATAAAATTTAAATCAATGCACTTACAGTGGCTGAGTCAATTGAAACAATTCCATGCAGATTTAAGCGTACTTTCGCTTTCACCTTAGCACGCTCCCTAGCGCTTAACTGGAATGGCCCAATCTGCAAATAAGGTTTAAAATTGTCGATAGCAGCAAAGCTTTAAAGATCTGCCATAATTGTAGTGGCATTATACAAGGCTAGCAGTATCACATATCCAGGAGAATGAAAAGAATGAAATTAGAAGAATTTTTTAGGACTCTAACTCGAAGTAATAACTGCAGTTGATAATGCAACATTCACTGCATTTTTGTAATATCATGCCAAACAGAATGATTACCGTGACAGTGCTGATCTTTGCAGGAATTTGTGAATCGCCTGCGTCTGCATATACAACATCAACAGAAAATGTACCAGACCGAAAGAATGTAAGAGATTTGACACTAGGAATCGGGTTCCCTTTTGGAAAAACAGCTGTAGAGTGCTGGTTTTCTGTTCCACCACTCCCTGAGTCAGTTGCTGTTTCTTTCCACAATAAGGCTATCGAGAAAGGGAAACTATCATGAACCTGTATAAAATCAAATTTAAGAAGTCTGTAAGTACATATCAACAAAGACAATAACAGTGAGCAGAAAAAAGTTAGTTAGAATTTTAAAAAATGTAACTTCATAAATGAAAATGAAGATGCAAAAAGATTTAGCACCTGAAATTCCCGCACTTTGAACGTGGGACTTAGAATGGCACATTCAAGGGCACAACCACGGGCGACACACTCACTTGCGTTCATGGTACGCCTAGGCTCTTTGCCAAAGAAATCTGTCAAAATCTTGATAATAGCTGGAATACGCGATCCTGATCCAACAACTTCAACAGAATGAATATTCTCCTGACCCAACCTCGCTTCAGCAAGGGCTTTCTCCAAAGGTCCTTTAACCCGCTCCAAGATGGGAAGGCTTATCTGCTCAAACTCTTCTCTCTTCATAAAACCCCTCACGTCCTTTTCATCCATCAGACACTCAATATTCATTGGAGCCTCAGGGTTTGCGCCGAGAACCTTCTTTAGCTTCTCACATGCAGCTCGGAGCCTGATACAGGCCCTGGCATTCTGATACACGTCAATTTTGTATTCATCCTTGAACTTAGCAGCAAAATACTTAAAAATAGCTTCATCAAAATCTCTCCCACCGAGAGACTGATCATAAGAATGAGCCAATATCTTCAGTTGCCCCTTCTTGTAACTAGCAATGCACACCTGCATGCTTGCATGTCCCGCATCAACAAAAGCCACATTAATTTGATCATTCTCCGGCAAGTCTGTCTTATAGATACCATAGGCCAACGCAGTAGCAGTTGTCTCATGGAACAAACGTAGAGGATGCAAGCCAGCTATTGTAGAAGCATCCAACATCGCTCTCCTCTGAAGATCATTGAAGTAGACCGGAATCCCAATGCAACAATCAACGACTGCCGCATTTAGATTCTTCTCTGCAATGCTCTTCAGGTTGGACAGAATCATCGCAAGAACTTGGGTCGGAGTAAATGTCCTCAGTTCACCTAGGTAGTTTGCATGGATCAATAGAGACTCATCTGGTCCTTCAGTTACCTTAAACGGGAAGGACTGGATATCCCTCTGTACCGCAGGATCCGAAAACTTCCGACCTAAAAGACGCTTGATCTGCGAGACCGAATTCTTAGGGTTCATAGTAGACGATGCTGCACCTGCAGTCCCAATAAAACGCTGCTTCTCGCCGAAGCAGACAATGGCAGGGGTCTCACGCTTTGATTCATCATTCAGTACCACATCGATGCCGCGTTGCCTTGCCACCGCAACAATGCAGCTCTCGTTCCCAACGTCAAATCCCACGACGCTCATTTTGGCTGCCAAATATGCTCAGAAATCTGCAATCAAAGAAGCAACTCTCAGTCAGACGGATCCCAAAAGTTCGATGAAGACACATTTATGCTTAAGAAAAATAGATCTTAAACAATAAGGCACTACTCTAATAATCTAGCTTTAGCTCCAATCAAGCAACACGACCTAAAGTTTTGACCTACCAGAGATTGGTCCAACAATCTAACAAAATCACAGAGAAGAGCTAAGTAATTAAGGATTTGTGCACGGAGATAAGCTGGATTTGGATCGTACCAAGAGTAAACCTCGAAGCAGGTGCAAAGTGGCTGCTACGCCTTATTGGATCAAGATTCACCACCTTCTCGTCGTCGCCGGAGCAGATGAATTTTCCCTCGCAATGAAGCGGAGGCGCTTTTTCTAGAACCATCGTCTCCACGACGATTGGCAGTATATGGATCACAGGAAGGCTATGGTTTCCGATTTCTAGCCGTCGATCGAGACACGTCCCTCTTGATCGGCAGTCAGGATTGGCGAGTTAACGAGTCCCCGAGTTTCGCAACGGTCGGCCAAGCACGCCAACACGTGGCGAAGAAGGTGGGACCGGACCGGAGTGTTCGAGAACCGTCACTTTGCTGAATCAGCGCTGCTACTTGTACTCGTTCACGAAGCACCAGCATCTACCTGCTCTCTGACTGGAGACAAGGTAGATGGTTTGGCGTGGCCCATGTGAGAACGGAAGAACTTTTGTTTTAACTTAAACGTGAGCAGTAGGGCTGTAAACAAACCGAGCTGAGCCAAGCCAAGTTTAAAATGAACCAAGCTTTTGAATTGAGTGTTCAAGCTTGGATTGATTTATTTTTTATGAGCTTGAACTTGTTTAAAGCTTGGCTTGAGCTTGGTTCATTTAGATGTTGATCCTGTCCGAATCGCTGAATCAACTGACGCTGGACACGTGGCGCTCTCCTAGTTGCTGACGTAGATCTCCGACCTGTCGTACGGCGCTCCGGCGAACCTGCAAAGAAGTCGCGCCGGGAAGGGGTTCCCGGCGACGACCCTCCGACGCTCAAGTCAGGCAAGTGGACAGCAAAGAAGTGGCTCCGAATATCAGAGAATGCCTACTTTTGGCGAAGTGTGAGGTTCCTTATATAGAGCTGGGAAGGGGCTCACGCACACATGCCAAGGCGAATATGTGTCCTCAGCCCATACCTCTATATGGACTTGTCAGAAAAGCTTACCTGACACCATACTGCTACAGTCCGAGCACATCTTCGATGGGACAGCGGAACCCTCTGTCATAAGATTCTGCGTATGACCTACTCGTCGAACACACCCGCTGTCAGAAGATGTTCCCTTGTCCTTTTCTCCTTTTACTACATGCCGAGCGTCCGGCCGGTCGGCCGCTCCCTCGCGTCAGGCTGGTCGTATGTGCTGGCTCGCCTTAATCTGATTCCCGGTCGTGCGCTCTGTGGATTGTTCGCAGTGTTGCTACTTTATGTCTTCGGCCGAGCGGGCTACCCGCTCGACCATACGACTCTGTTCAACATGAGCGTCGGAACCCCGACTCCCCGCCGGGGTGTCTTTGCTTCCGTTTAGACTTCCACTCTTGTCCGGTCGGAACCCCGGCTACCCGATCGACCCACTCTTGTCCGGTCGACCATTTAACTTTTTGACTTCCACGTGGCGTTAACTCCCAGGAACGAGGGTCCCCTGTTCTTACCGCCGGATCACTTGACTTCCACGTGACGTTGACTCCTAGGAACGAGGGCCCCCTGTTCTTACCGCCGAATCACTTGCTTCCCCTTCAAGTCTAGTCGAAGGAGGCGATTAGTCAGACTGACTGGACCATCAGTTGAGCCGAGCGGAAACTCCATCCGCTCGGAAGCAAAGGGGGCAGCTAAAACGCCAGTCAACGCCAACATTTCCCAGCATCTCTTCGAAGTTTCCGCCAATCTCCATCATTAAGGTCGAGCACGCGCTCATTAAATGCTTTCCAGTGGCTGAATGCCACGTGGCGGTGCTGCCGTCATTGTACGGCGACGGCGTGGTATTCTGACGGGATCGAGGCAGTTCGAAATGAACGGTGCGATGCGTGCTCCGATTCTCGCGACTTGGATCCAACGGTGGAGGCCGCTCGGACTCCACCCTATAAAGCCTTCTCTTCTTTCCTTCGCCTCACTTTTGCTGTCGCATGCCTCCCGCTTCTACCTTCTCAGCGCTCCGGCGATCTAGCTCCTTTGTGCTCCGACGATCCCCGGCGTTTTTCCTTTGATCCTCATTCTTCTCTGTAAGGCTCTTTCCATGCTCTTTCTTTGGTTCTCGTGGTTCTTGTGCGTATTTCGTGTTTCTTTCGCGAGTTTTGATTCTCGGGACACTGTTCCATTGCCATCTTCTTCCGTCTATCCTCTTTCATTTTCTTTTGATTTCGTCCGTTCAGACAATGACCCATTCCTCTCAACCCGATGAACAAACCCTCGGGCCATGGTATACTACCATGGAGTCGTGCTTCGATCGGCGCGAAGTCGATCTTTTGATAGATAATTTTGAGATTCCTTCCGACCTCGAACTTATCTTACCCACTCCCTCCGCTCGGCCACACAAACCGCCGCGCGGAGCCTTTTGTGTTTTCCGCGACCAGTTTACAGCCGGTCTGCGATTTCCAATCCATCCCTTCTTTGTAGAAGTTTGCAACTTTTTCGGCATTCCGCTCAGAAGCCTAGTCCCCAATACCTTCCGCCTCCTATGCGGCGTTGTCGTCCTATTCAAGATCCATAACATTCCCCTCCGACCGGAGGTCTTCTATTACTTCTATTACCCTAAACAGTCCGAGCCGGGCACTTACATGTTTCAGGCTCGGCCCGGCTTAGTTTTCTTCAATAAACTTCCTTCTTCCAATAAGCATTGGAAAGAATTCTACTTCTATATTCACCTTCCCGGGCGGGCTACCTTCCGAACCCAATGGCAGGTCGGCAATCCTCTCTCCCCAGAAATCAAAAGATTCAAGACCCGGTCGGATTATCTTCACGCCGCCAACATGCTTGCCGGTCTGCGGGTTGACATCAACAAATTCCTTCCAGAAGGGGTTATGTACATATTCGGTATGAGTCCGATCAGAACACCCCTCCCGAGCGGTTTCGGTAAGAATTTTACTTGTACACTTGCCTTGCTTGCTAACTGATTTTTTCCTCTTTCCTTTGCAGTGAATATTGTCATGGAGTCGGTGATGACTGGTATTCTAAAGAGGAAAGCAGCGGCGCTCGAAGCCGCGGCGACCAAAGAAATGGAGACGCTCGGCATTGAGCCGATCGGCTCGCATGAAGGGGAGAGCGGGACTCATGAAGAGTCGGTCGCTCAGGCCTCTCAACAGAATGTGGCAAGAGGAGCCACCCCCAGTGGAGGACCAACTGTCCAAGAGGAAGGCTCCGCTCGGGAGGAAGAGCAACCTCGACAAAAGAGGCGCCGAGTGGAGACTCCCCTCTGATCGGCTACGTCCGCGGTCCAGCCATCCGAGCGGGTCACTGCAACCGCTCGCGGCAAGGCTCCGCAGGTCGAGGCGATTTCGTCCGATCGGACACCATCGCATTTGGACGCGTCAGCGGACCCTCTTGAGGCTGTTCCGGTCAGCGTCCTTCCGCCTGCTTCTCGCCGAGTCCAGCGTTCAACAATTTTATCCCAATTTTCGGCGCCGGCCTCCGATCCCCTTCTATCCTCCGCTCGGACGACCCCCGATCACGGCCGCACTGTTAGGGTCACCCTGCATCTCCCCACCGAGGAGATTTTACCTGAGTCCGAGCGGCCCACTGCGCCTGAGCACACGATCACCCTGAAGGGGCCCCTAGCAGAGATGTGGGCCGACGCTCGGGCGCGCGTTGCGATGATCGCCCTTCGCAATTTGGCCAACAGCCACATGCAAGAGGCCACGGGGGTAAGTTAGAAAACGAAGTTTTTTATGCATCCTTTCCGATCGGCCACTAACAATTTCTTTTTTCTTTTTTGTCAGAGATGGGTGGAGGAGATAGCTGTCTCCAACCGCCTGGCGCTGGTGGACGAAGAATTGAGGCTACTGAAGGCTGCAGGCGGTCCGTCCGGCTCCCAAGGCCCTTCATACACCGATCTGCAGAAGGAGCTGAAGAAAGCCCAAGACTTGTTGGCGGCCGAGCAGAAGAAGACAGCCGATCAGGCTCATACCATGGCCGAGCTCGAGTGTGTGAATAAATCTCTAGATCGCAAGATAAGCCTGGCGACTGAGCGGAAGAACACGGCTATCTCCGATCTGGAGAAAAAGAATGTCGAGGCTCGGGGCTTGGAGCAGAAAGTTACAGAGTTGATGGACCAACTGGCCAATGAGAAGGTTGCCCGAACGGATGAGGTGGCGAAGCTCGAGGCTGCTTTACAAGAACACCAGGCAGCAGCCGATGCTTCCCGAGCGGCCCTTAAAGAATATCAAGACGTCGAGCCAAGCCGGGTCGCCGCTCTGAGACAAAATTACATCCGTTCGGCCGAATTTTCGGAGAAGGTTAGTGAGCGGATGTACACGACCTTTGAACTTGCCATGACTGCGATGACAGAATATTTGAAGTCCCAAGGGCAACTTCCTGAATCGACCGTCATCCCGGATAAGGACCAGGCGACCCTTCTCAACAACATCCCGACGACTCTTTATGATTATTTAGAATAGAAGCTTAAATGTAATATGGCCGATCGGCCAAAGACTATCCTTTTTTTTGTAATTTGGCCGCTCGACTTTAGTTTCTTTAATATAATATCCTTTTGCTTGCTTTGTCCTTTTGCTAGTCAATATGTGTGTTATCCGTTCGCCTCTTATCACACCCCTCTTGTGTTAGAAAGGGATGTTAACGAAGTATTTTGCGTAACTTTTCCGCTCGGCTGAATATGTCCTGCTTCGACAGAAGAGGTTGTTCGCTGGATGTTGATGAAGTACCTTTGGGTACTAGGCCGAACGGAACGTACAGGCGGTCGAACGGTATTAACGGCACGTACCTTTGGGTACTTGTTCACTAAGTCCTCTTTATTGCCTTCGTCCGGCCGGAGGGTTTATAGACACCGATTCGTCTCTCGATTTTTAACGTCGGAGTTCGACGGTCTTCCGCTCGGAGGATTTATAGTCGCCGGCTCGACTCAATTTTTAACGTCGGAGCTCGACGGTCTTCCGCTCGGAGGATTTATAGTCGCCGGCTCGACTCTCGATTTTTAATGTCGGAGCTCGACGGTCTTCCGCTCGGAGGATTTATAGTCGTTGGCTCGACTCTCGATTTTTAACGTCGGAGCTCGACGGTCTTCCGCTCGGAGGATTTATAGTCGCTGGCTCGACTCTCGATTTTTAACGTCGGAGCTCGACGGTCTTCCGCTCGGCAGGGGTTAACCGCTCTATTGAAACTTCTTTTCTTCGGGCCGCCTGGGCTTCCTCCACATTGATGTATTCGTTGGCCCGGTGCAACATATGATCGTAGTCTCGGGGCGCCTTCAGAATGATCGATCGGAAGAAGTCACCGTCCACGAGGCCTTGCGTGAACGCGTTCATCATCGTTTCTGAGGTGGCTGTTGAAATATCCATGGCCACTCGGTTGAACCGTTGGATGTACGCTCTGAGCAGCTCTCTGGGCTCTTGCTTGATGGCGAACAGGCTGACACTTGTCTTCTGATAACGCCGACTGCTTGCAAAGTGGTGGAGGAAGGCCGTGCGGAAGTCTTTGAAACTTGTGATGGATCCGTCCGGCAACCTCCAAAACCACCGTTGAACCGATCCCGAGAGGGTGGTAAGGAAAACCCGACACTTCACTCCATCTGTGTATTGATGAAGGGTAGCGGTGTTGTCGAACTTATCCAAATGATCGTCCGGGTCGGTGGTTCCGTTGTATTCACCGATCGCCGGGGGCACATAGTGCTTTGGCAGAGGGTCTCGCAGAATGGCCTCCGAGAATTGCCAATTGATCCGCTTGGGAGAAGTGTCCGCTCGGGAGAAGCGTCCGCTCAGGGGGCCTTGCCTTTTCTGTTGTCTCGTATTGGCACTTCGTCTGATGAAGATCCTCAATCCCGATTAGCTGCTGTGGCTTCCGAAGGCGTGCGGAATAGGGCCCAATGAAATGGAACTGTGGACTGAGGTGCTTCTGCTCGGCCCCTGATACTGAAGTCGCTTGCTGCTCAATCCGCTCGGCTTGCGACTTCTGCCTCTGTTGTTCCACAAGCTTAGCTGCTCTTGTCTTGACCAGAGCGTCGAGCTCTTCTGTGGAGAGCATCACCGAGTGCGGTCGTCCAGCTTCGTCCATTGCTTCTGATCGGATGCAGGAGCGTTCCCACATACGGCGCCAAATTGATCCTGTCCGAATCACTGAATCAACGGACGCTGGGCACGTGGCGCTCTCCTGGTTACTGACGTAGATCTTCGACCGGTCGTACGACGCCAAATTGATCCTGTCCGAATCGCTGAATCAACGGACGCTGGGCACGTGGAGCTCTCTTGGTTGCTGACGTAGATCTCCGACCGGTCGTACGGCGCTCCGGCGAACCTGCAAAGAAGTCGGGCCAGGAAGGGGTTCCCGGCGATGACCCTCCGACGCTCAAGTCAGGCAAGTGGACAGCAAAGAAGTGGCTCCGAATATCAGAGAATGCCTACCTTCGGCGAAGTGTGAGGCTCCTTATATAGAGCTGGGAAGGGGCTCACGCACACATGCCAAGGCGAATACGTGTCCTCAGCCCATACCTCTGTATGGACTTGTCAGAAAAGCTTACCTGACACCATACTGCTACAGTCCGAGCACATCTTCGATGGGACAGCGGAACCCTCTGTCATAAGATTCTGCGTATGGCCTACTCGTCGAACACACCCGCTGTCAGAAGATGTTCCCTTGTCCTTTTCTCCTTTTACTACATGCCGAGCGTCCAGCCGGTCGGCCGCTCCCTCGCGTCAGGCTGGTCGTATGTGCTGGCTCGCCTTAATCTGATTCCCGGTCGTGCGCTCTGTGGATTGTTCGCAGTGTTGCTACTTTATGTCTTCGACCGAGCGGGCTACCCGCTCGGCCATACGACTCTGTTCAACATGAGCGTCGGAACCCCGGCTCCCCGCCGGGGTGTCTTTGCTTCCGTTTAGACTTCCACTCTTGTCCGGTCGGAACCCCGGCTACCCGATCGACCCACTCTTGTCCGGTCGGCCATTTAACCTTTTGACTTCCACGTGGCCTTGACTCCCAAGAACGAGGGTCCCCTGGTCTTACCGCCGGATCACTTGACTTCCACGTGGCGTTGACTCCCAGGAACGAGGGTCCCCTGTTCTTACCGCCGGATCAGATGTTATCAAGCTCTCAATTCAAGCTTGGCTTGAACTTGGTTCATTTAGATGTTATCAAGCTCTCAATTTAAGTTTGTTTGATTGTTTGAAACTTTTAGTTGTTTGATTGGTTAGTGAGCTTGATAATTTAAATTTATTTATTTATTTTATTTTATTATTTATTTAGCATATTGAAAAGAGTTTTATTAATGAATATGATTCATGAATATTGTTCACGAATATTGTTCACGAACGTTAACGAGCTGAACATATATATGTTCAAGTTTATTTGTTTAGTTTAACGAGTTGTTCAAACTTGTTTGTTTAATTAATCTTATGTATATTGAACGAACATAAACATGCTCTTACCAAGTCGAACATCAAACTTGTTCACGAATACTTGGTTCATTTACCGTCCTAGTGAGGAGGGCAGTGAGAATGTAGTGGAATTGTGGAGGATCAGGTTCCATTTTATGGAATAAGACGGGCGTTTATGTAATATTACAATTTTATTGGCTCCGCAGTCCACATAGAAAAACTTAAACATAAATTTGTATATTTTAAAGGAGGATTACAAGGTAGAAGAAAACAGATCCGTATACCAATTCCCACAATAAAATGATCAAACTATGAAAACACAGTGAATTATTTCATCGTCAAAGAATGTTTTAATGTATACTACATATCTCGAGCAGTAGCACAATTATGAACCTCAATGAACAAGATAAGTAACGAGCAGAGCCAGAAGCATCAGCACATAAGCTATGCCTTGATCGATCGCCATGCCATCGCTGCTCATGGGCGCTGGAGCCTCCGCCTGTCCCCGCGCAAGCTTCGCGAGGCTCGAAAAGAAAAAGAAGAAGAAGAAGACGAAGAAGCCGCCGGCACGAACAGAGGCCATCTTTGATCTCTGAAGCAAGTAGAAGTGATACTTGCAGATTGAATAAATTTCTTCGCCGAGTGCATTTATATAGAGTTTGGAGAGGAATGCTGGTCGTCGACGGCATCGGAAAGCCGGCGGCTTGTTTCAGTTGGTTTCTTGCAGGGAAAAGGAGAGATGAGGACGACGTTTCTTGGAATTTGAGAAGTTGGTCAGAGGTCAACGTTGAGGGTTTTGGTTTGGATTTGTTTAGACGGCACGTGGTTCGTCTCTAGATGAATTGTGGTGGAGTCCAGTCGAAGAAGGTTCGTGGAACTTTGACCGTTCGGCTGGACATCATCTCTGACCGTGTGGAAATGTTTCGAAGCGTGGGAAATGGAAATTGCGTGGATTGCTCTTGTGACGAGTTTTTTAATTTGACCAAATTTCTGGAAGCAAATTTTATTTTGCTCTTTATATTTACCTATAATCTTTCATGTGAATTTTAAGGCACAATTTGAACAAATCCCAATTTATTCGGGAAAGCCCGAGCACGAGCAGAAACGAAGCTGAGCAGGAGAGGAATCGAAGAAAGGGAGAACAGCAGCAAGAACAAGGTACTTGATTCGCTACTTAGCTTTAACAGTTTCCTAATGACGATTGCTTTGTCCCCGGAGTCTCGATGCTATGGTTCTTCGCTTAATCCGCTCTAGAGTTACGGGAAACAGGCATAGATCAAGCGTTGTGTCGCCTAGGGTTTTGCTTCGTCCATGACTTCGCAGTGAGTGATACGCTGATCTTCTACACGGATACGCTATTCTTATCCTTCCTGTAGTGGTTCTTTTGATAGTTCCATTGACGATTGAAGCAACATGGACATAGTTATAGCGCTACTGATGGTTCTGTCAAACTAGCTCGCGTTTGGCCTGTCAGGAGTGAACGCATTTCTTCACTGTTATCATCTTTTTCAAAGAAAAAAAAAAACTCAGCATTTTACTGAACTGCGTACGTTTGCTGAACTGCGTTGTAAGTTTCAATGTTACCCATTTCGTGTACCTAAGTACCGTAATTTCCAAAACGCATAGCACATTATGTCCCTCTTTTATCAACAATGGACTGTTTGGTTAATGAGACGGTTACAAACAATCGAGTGCCCTAGTCAATTTTTAAATTTGATATGCTAGATTTGTGATCTGTGGTCAATTGCTCATCATCATCATCATCATCATACTACACTAAATTTTCTATACTTTGGCATAATCATTACACCGCTCGTTATGCTAATTTCAAAAACTCACAATTCTTTATTTAGGCTATGCAATTCATGTATGAGAGTATGATTATACTCAGTATGATGTAAGAAGTGCATAAATTTGATTTGGAGTGTTTCTGAGGTGCCCAAGGATATCAACGAATTTTAGCCTTAGAAGTCTCAGAATCATTTCAAACCAAGACCATTACACTCTTGAAAGCCTTCTGAATGTAACTATGTTCTCAGACCTAGACTTCACTATTTAAATTGTGAGATGTTAGTTTTTGAAATCTTCACAACCTTAAGATAATTTAGTACAAGCTCATTAAAAGGCCGAAGCCTGACATACTTACTCATCATCACCAAAAATCTCTTAGAACTTCCTTAGTTCATAGTTTTAAAATTCTGAATACTATAGAACCATCAACGAGTTTTGCGGAATCTCAGAATCACTTCAAATCAGAACCATCACATTCCTGGGAGCCTCTTGAGTGTAACCATACTCTTGTACCTAGATTCCACAGTTTAAATTGAGAGATGTGAATTTTTGAAATATTCACAACTTTAAAACAATTTTACATAAGCTGATTAAAGGGCTTAGGCTTGTTATACTTACTCACCAACATCACCAAAGGGTTCATATGACTCTCCTGATTCAGACCATGTCAAAAATTTAAAATTTTGAACAATGTGCGGTATCAACGAGTCTTGGCTAAAACTCGTCAATGGCCTTATGAACCTTAGAATCACTTAAAATCATAACTATTACACTCATGAGAGCCTCCATTGTGTAACCATGCTCTCAAACCTATATTCGACAATCTAAATTGAGAGATATGAATTTTTAAAATATTCACAACCTTAAAACAATTTAGCACAAGGTTCTAAAATTCGCTAGGCGCTAGTCGGGCGGCAGACCAGCGCCTAGCGCTTAGGCCGCCTAGGCGGGGACTAGGCGCCGCTAGGCGGATTCCTCGGTATCCCTTGTTTCATGTGGACTGTGGACAATGTCATATGCAACTCTAAATATTGTCTTAAACAATTTCATAGCAATGAAGATCTAACTATGTATGCTGAAATAAATACATACTTTCCAATACCAAAAAATGAAAAACTATAAAAGAAAACTAATAGTTTGGTGCAAAGGAAATATACTAGGCTTAGTAAATATGAGTAAAAGAAACAGTTAAACAATAGAACATGCAGTAAGTTATCATAATCATATAGGAATCAGTAGAACATTGGAAAATATCAAAATAGTAGCAATAGTTCAATTCAAGATTACAATGCATTGTGAACTAGTAACCACTAAGCAAAATATAATTGTTAAATAACATAAATCATGTCTTAACAAAATGAGTTCAAAATTACACAACTAATAATATCTCATAGACTCATATTTATTCTGCTTCTTCTTCTCCATAATTTTTAATAACTTGTTCTTCATCGGACACAAACTCAATATCATTATTGTGATCCTCATCTTCTTCTTCGGATTCAAAATCATCTTCATGAAGTTCTCTCACTCTAGAGCTTCTTCGGGGTTGTAGATTTTCATCTGCTCCACTTGCTTCATCAACCATTTGCCAAGTGAGCCCGGAACCTAGTTCAACTTCATCATCTTCCCCACCATCCACAATCCAACCTTGTGCATTTGAAGCATCTTTTGCAAGAAGGACATCAACATTTCTTTCTTTTTCTCTTTTTTGTTTGTTCAACAATCTAGCATTAAATTGGACAAATACTAGATTGTTCAACCTGTTGGCATCCAACCTATTTCTTTTCTTTGTGTGAATCTAAAAAAAACAGAGAAAGTAAATACTATAGTTAGTACCTGAATATAGAGTATAGACGTTAAAAATTATAACTAATTTAATTAAAGAGTAGGCTGAAAGTTTAAAACTTACTCCTTCAAATGTACTCCAATTTCTTTCACACCCAGATGAACTTATAATTAATGAAAGTATCCTCAATGCCACCCTTAGCAAGTTAGGTGTGTGAGCACCGTATGTACTCCACCATGCACATGGATCAAATGTATCATTATTTTTTTCACATGCTTTTGATGCCAATGTTTTTCCAAATAACCCAGTCTTATTTCTATATTTTGGAAATTCCTTGTTAATAATTGTATCTTGTAGATCTAACTCATTGGCATGCAAAGTTTCCATGCATTCAAAAATCCCCATCGCGACCTCCTCATAAAGAGCAATAGAACTATCTTTGTAGTAAAAATAAGGATTCAACAAAAATGCAGTGGTATGCAATGATGTATCAAGTCTATCCTTCATTTTTGACTCAATAATGACTATGATAGGCTGATAATTTGATTCCACGTTATTCAGAGCCACCTTGATATCTTCTTTAGCTTGAAGAAGCTCCCCATATAGAAATCCCATTGATGGCTTTCTATCTCCATCTACCAATCGAAGAACTCTTACCAAAGGAGCAAATATTTTCAAACAAAGTGTCACACCATTCCAAAAACTCATGCTCATCACTGTAGAGTAAGCCAATTTTCCTTTGTTTGTTTTTGACCATTTACATTTCTCCCACATATCACTTGTAAACATGCCCCTTAAAATAGCTTTTGTTTCAATCAAACTTTGCAATGTGAGGAAATTTGATGCAAACCTGGTAACTCCTGGTCGGACTATGTCTCTCTTCTTCGTGAAACTTCTCATCAATGATAAAGTCTTATGGTGTGCATAGATGAAAATGGTAAAAGCCTTGGATTGCTCAATCACTTTTTTATATCGTGGAAGTTTGCCAATACTTTCAAGCATGAGATTAATAGTGTGAGTTGCACATGAACTCCAAAAGATCCCGGGTCGTTTTTCTCTCATCAATTTAGCTGCAGCCATATTGTTGGTGGCATTGTCTGTAACAATCTGAACAATATTCTGAGCTCCTACTTGTTCAACACACTTGTCAACATACTCAAAAATAAGTTCAGCTGCATGCGCCTCCTCTGAAGACTCCTTAGACTCTAAAAATGTAGTACCCTCCTTGCAATTAACACATAAATTTAAGATGCTTCTTCTTTTTCTATCACTCCATGCATCTGTCATGATCGAGCATCCATTCTTTGCCCATTCTTCTTCATGTTTCTTCAGCAATTGTTTTGTTCTTTCAACTTCGGCTTTCAATAGTGGCTCCCTAAGTTGATATTGAGTTGGAGGCTTGAATCCTGGTCCAAATTGACCCACTGCCTTCATTAGTTGCTTGAAGCTATCATTATCGACAGCATTAAATGAGATTCCATTTTCATAAACCCATCTCCCAACATATTGTTGAACTTGTTGAGTTCTCTCTTTGAAAAGAACCTCATTTATATTTTTTTGGCGAAGCGCTTTACTTCCACTAGAGCCTGCATTTTCTGGAGCAATTGCCGATGCATATCTATCCATGGGGCCAAGTGGAAGAGGTTTTTTAACTCCATCCATCCTTTCAATTTCAAGACCTTCTTCTTCATCTAGGGAAATAGCCACCTCTGCTCTACAACTTTGTTCTTCCATTATTTTGTTCTTCTTTTTGTTCCTCCCTTCTAAAATAGTCTGTTTGCACTTATTTTTGTCTTCTTGAGATGCTTTACGACAACCCGATACATTTCCAGGTATATTTCCAATGTGTTCCTTTATCCTATACACTCCTCCTGACATTGCTTTTCCACATAACTTACATTTAATTTTGTCGAGGTTCTTAGGATCAATCAATATCCCAAACTCCCATCCGATGTCATTTGATTTTCTTCTAAGAATTCCGGATTCGGGTTGAGTGACAGATGCTGTCGAAGATGAATTGCTTGCCATTGATAACAGATAATCTGAAGGAAAAACAATTACATATAACAAGACATAATATGATAATAAAATTTAATTATACCATACAAATATACAATACAAAATAATGAAAATATGAAATATAACATTAAGTCATTAATAAGTCTGAGAATATTTTTTTATATATCTTAATGATACAACTCCGGATCAGCTCCAAGCCAATGAAACGGGACTGCAAGTTGAGATGTACGTCCCGAACCAAGAGGAGCATGAAGGAGACTTGCACATACCAGCTGAGCCGATAACGAAAACAGAGGTCAAGCAAGTTCAACGTGTTGTGCAAGCATTGACATCTCATATCTTGGAAGGGCAGGCTATGGAGTTACAGTCGATGCCATGCCGAATGATCAACTTCATACAAGTCGACCCTAAATTGGGCCAATCAGCTGCGGAATAATGGAATATCATGATGCAACATGTTCCTAGTCAAATACCATACTAGAATGATGGGAAAACACACCATTTTGGTTGGAATTGGTGTGTCATTTAATGCCACCTACATTTTGGACGAATTCCCAAGTGGAGAACAGCTAGAAGGAGTTTGCATGAAGACTTGCATTCATTATCTTCTCTTTCCATGCCTTGGAAACTACCATTTTCAGTTCTATATAATGTCTTGAGTAGATATCAAAGAGGGCAGCAAACATTCTATTTTGAGAGAGTTTTCCTCCTTGTTGTTCTTCAGCAACTCTGTAGGGATTACGGGTGAGCACTTGTAATTTCTCAGCACTCTTATAATATCGGTTCTTGGTTCTGTTATAACTATTGGGTCGATATTCTCCATTTTCTCATAATATTGGTTCTTGATTCTCTATAATCAACGGGTCAATATTCCATCCCTCGAAACCTCCTTTGGACGATCCCGGAACTGAGTTCCAAATCTTATTGTTGCTGGGTCTCGCGACATTGTTCGTCGAGGTTCGCATCACTTAATCTAATTAATAAAATTTATTAGATATTTGTTTAAATAAATTTAATTTTAAATATATTTTTTATATTATTAAATCTGTTATATACTTATATATAAATTAATAATATTTATTAGAATTTTTTAAATTTTAATTTAATTTTCATATTTTTAAAACAAATTGATATAAATTAATAATATTTATTAGAGTTTTTAAAATTTTAATATAATTTTAATAATTAATATTTATAAATCCGATTAATATACATTTATAATATATAAAATTTATAAATATGATTTATATAAATTAATAATACTTATTAAAAATTTTAATATAATTTTAATATGTATAAATCCGATTAATATAAATTTATAATATATAAAATTTATAATTTATAAATAATTAAATCATATTTTATTAATTTATTAATATGTATTATATGTTTTTTAATTTTTAATTTTTTTATATTTTTAAATCTGATAAAGTGATAAATGATAATATTTATTATAATTTTTTAAATATGTTAATATATAAATTAATATTTAATATTATTTATTTAAAAAATTAAATATATTATTTATATATTTAATTATTTACATATGATTATATAAATTAATAATGGTTATTAGAATTTTATATATAATTTTATATATTTAAATTTGTTTTATACAAATTAATAATATTTATTATAAAAAAGATAAATTTTAAATATATTTAATTGGGATTTTAATTTTATTAGGGTTTATGAACTCAACCTTATTATTATTATTAAAATTATCTCTGTTAGGAGTTAGGAATTGTTTTAATTTATTAAATCTAAAAAAAATAAAAAAAAGAAAAAAACGCTACAAACAAGTCTCTGTCGCGAGTTTCGCTACTCGCGCGATGGCACGGACGCCACGGGCCGCCACCGGCGGCTCGCGGGAGGGCTCCGGCGCTGCCGAAAGCTTCGTCGGACGAGTCCGATGCGTCCGGCGAAGTCCAGCGTTACTTCCACCGGCGCCGGTAGCGTCGCGCGGAAAGCTTTTGGCACAGCCAGAAGCATCGCGACTCTACCGACGTTGCTCGAAGCAACGCCGGACTTCGCCGGACGCATACGGCTCGTTCCGCGAAGCTTCCGGTAGCGTCTGACACCTGCGATGCGTCCGGTGTTGCCGCGACGAAGATTTGAGAAACAAAAAAGGTGCGATGAACAAAAATGAACAGAATCAAAAACTTACCGGAAGCAACGCGATCAGGGAGTGATCAGGGAAGATGAACAGTCGGCGAAGAGTCGGGGCGATGAAACAAACGAATGCCTACAAATACCTAAAAATCGGGTTTAACATGCCTTAAAAAGCTTGGCCCGCCGAGCCCGCCGAACCCGCCGAAGCCCGCGGAGGACCGCCGCGGACCGCCTAGGCGGCCCAGCTGCCTAGGGCTAGGCGGCGCCTAGGCAGCCGCCTAGGGCGCAATTTCGAACATTGATTTAGCACAAGTTCATTAAAGGGTCTAGGTTTATCATAATTACTCATCAACACCACCAAAGAGTTCCTAAAACTCTCCTAGTTCAAATCATGCCAAGATTTTGAAATTTTAGACACTACAGGTCAGCGAATTTTGGCCAAATAATTATCTTAAGTTCGAGAAGATTTCAAAAAACTCGCATCTCTCAATTTAGGTTGTGAAATCTAAGTATTAGCATATAGTTACACTTAGAAAGTTTTCAAGAGTTTAATGGTCCAATTTTGGCTAAAACTCGTTGATGACCCGACAATAACAATAACCAAGCCATATCCGAGTAGGTGGGGTCGGCTATATAGACCATTCTACATCGTTGAGCTTTATCCCTTACTATATCATCATCTATATTTAAATAAATTTTATTTTATTTTATCATTGCTAACCAAATTTTTTTGATCTTCCTCGTTTTATGTGTATATTTGTCGTAGTTTTATATCATCTAACTGGAATATTTATTGGTCATCTAAGTACATATTGATACTATCTTAAACATATCTCCCAAAGTTTTTCCTCAATAGATACAATCCCTACTTTCTCTCTGTTGCTCTAATTTATTATCTTGTCTATTTTTGTATGTCCATGTATCCACATTAATATTCTTATCTCTACAATTCTCATCTTCTACTGATGACCCTATAATGTTCTGAATTTTAAAATTTTGACATTGTCTGAAATAAGTGAGTTCTAGAACCCTTTGGTAGTATTAATGAGAAAGTATGACCGATTTAGGCTCTTTAATAAGCTCATGTCAAATTATCTCAAGGATGTAAAGATTTCAAAAACTCATATCTCTTGATTTAGGTTATAGAGTCTAGTTCTGAGAGCATGGTTATACTCAGGAGGCTCCTAGGAGTGTAATGATCCTAGTTTGAAGTGATTTTGAGATTTCTTAGGTCAAAACTCACTAATGGCCTTAGGCACCTTAGAAACACTTAAACCAAGTTCATTGCATTATCCTGAGTGTAACTATGATGTCATACATGAATTTCATAGCCTAAATAGAAAGTTACGATCGAGTTTTTGAAATTGGCACAGCGAGCTATGTAATGGTACTGCTAGAGCACATAAAGTTTAGCAGTCGATTGCTGATCACAAATAATTTAGAAATCAATTGGTGCATTCGATTATCTATAACAGTCGACTGCTAGTGAATGAGCAGTTGGACTAATAAAGAAGGGACATAAATGTTGGATCATAAAGTTTGCTAGAGAAGGGGGGGTGAATAGTGATTGTCGAAAATTCGTTATCGAGTAAGCAGCGGAAATAGAAAATATTAATTAAACACAATGCTAACAAAAGCCAATTTTACTTGGTTCGGAGCCTTCGTCGACTCCTACTCTAAGGCCTAGGTCCCGCGGACCTATCAATGGGTAATCTACTAAAAAACCTCTTCCGATAATCCCGGAAGAGAGAATCGAGTACAAGAGAAGTTAGATCAAGTGCAACACACTGCACTTGTCCTTTTATAGTAATTAAGTATAAACATAAATATTACCAACACTTTTTAGGAATTGGAATGAGGCACTTTGTGTTGATGTCTGTCTGCCGGGCGCGATCGGAACTTCTTGGAGCAGTCGTCGGGCTTAGCAGCTTCACAGTAGAGTCGTAGCAGGAACTAGAAGCAATCGGAAGCTTCAATACACGTGTAGTAGCTCGTATGTACTTGATGTATAAGTGCCTACTCGAGACTACCTTATAAAGGGCTTGGAGGGTGTCTCCCATAAGCATGGAAGGTGCCTCCAATAAGACAAATCCTATCCCGAGAAAATCGGCACTTATCTGCGACCAATTCCAAAAATCATCTTGCGGAAGACGCCTTCTATGAATAGTACCTAGATGCCTTCCATAGCCATGGAGGCAGTGGTGGATCCAGAAAAAAAAGGAAGAGGGTGCTCAAAGAAGAGAGCTGGAGCTTGTCTTCCTTCTCGCTGCCCCTCGGACTGCAGCATACTGGTGGAATTTTTCGGGAGCAAGGGGGTGCTCAAGCACACCCCCGCTCCCCCCTAGATCCACCACTATTGGAGGGCGCCTTTGGGCACTGCTCACCCGAAGGTAGACTTGCTTTCTTGCTTGCCCTGCACAAAATGTATTAGTCCAAATATCCTGCAAGACAAGTGTTAGCACAAATAATAAATAGTAGTAATTAGACTATGTCTCCTCGAGACCATAATCTAGTCTAGGTCTCAGTATAAGGATCCCAAATGAACCTAAACTGGACCGACGTCTACTGTCCCTCAACTAGGACACGTCCTCACAGTCACTCTTCTCCAGTGACTTACCTTTTGCCAGACATCCGGTCAGCCTGTCGACCAGTCTGGACTTCGTGCCAGCTATTCCGTTGGCCCGTCGACCTAGCTGGGCTTTGTGCCAGCTATCCGGTTGACTCGTCGACCTAGCTGGACTTCGTGTCAGCTATCCGGTCGGCCCATCGACCTAGCTGGACTTCGTACCAACTATCCGGTCGACCCATTGACCTAGTTGGATTTTTCCTGCACACTCAGTCAGATCGTTAGATCATAACAAACCTAACTTAACTTACTTTGTCATTCATTAAAATCTGAGTTAGACCGTTAGTGCTAATCGCATCAACAATCTCCTCCTTTTTGATGCAATGACAACCTGGGTTAAGTTAGTGAAAAATATGCAAAAAATAACTAGACCAAATGAGATGATTTTGATTTAGTCTGAGTTTGATGTTTTGTCTAGTATTTTGCTAACTTAATCTAGCTAACCTTCCTCCTTTGACATTCATAAAAAATAATAAGCATAGATAAGTTTGGGAAAATTTGCTAAGTAAAGGAAGAAATTTTTTAACAATTTCAGGTTTACTGAGAGAAGTTAAACTTACAAAAATAAGTTAATAAGTTGTTCAACAAATAAAGATTTTCAATAAAGAAGTTTAATAAAAAAAATTTAAATATGTCTTAAATCTTCATGTCAGAATAAAGTGGAAATAATTTTCAGAGTCTACTAACTTCGCATAATTTTCAAAATTTACTATCTTTTCATTAAATTTCTAAAAGATATAAAATTTGAAAAATGCTAGAACCGTGCTAGAAGATTAAATAAACAACAAAAAAAATTTGGAAAACATTTTGAAAATTGAATTTTGAAAACATTTTAATATAATTTTCAAAACACTTTGAAAAACATTTTCGAAAATTGAATTTTGAAAAAGATATAAGGGATGTTTTCAAAAATATTTTTTTTTTAAATTTAAGGTTTTCAAAAATAAGATGATAAAATTTTAAGTAAGAAAACCTTTTGAAAACTATGTCAAGACGTTTTCAGAAATTAAGACATTTGTCAAAATGATTTTTAAAACCTATCTTTAAAACTTTTAAGACTAAGGGGGTGTTTGGTTGATGAGTTTGGGAATGAGGGAATGAAATGATAATAAAAGATAGTGTTTGGATTGTGGGTTTGGGAATGATATTTTGGGAATGATTACTAGATTTATGGGAATCAACCAAACTCATATAACTTGATGGGTTTCATTTCCATTCCTATTTCCATTCCACCCTACTATCAAACCTATACCCATAGTGATTCCCATCATTTAACCAAACATCCCTTAAAAAAGTAAAAAGTTTAAAGATAGCAGTTCAGTAACCCCTAAAAAATGGAAGTAGGTTTCAAAAATAATTTTGTAAAATATTTAAAGAAAAATGCAAGCAGTTTGTAAAATGTTAATACTCCCCTTGAAATTGACAGTATATTAAAAGAAAATAATTAGAAAGTGTCCTTAATTGTCTAACCATTAGTTACTTACTGACTACCAAAAGATAACAGTTTTCACTTAGTTAGTCAAGTTAAGTTAATTTATTCAGTTGATGTTTGAGTAAGCTGAAAAACTTAACTTGATTTTTTTTAGTTTGGCTTTTAACGCCCAGACTTGTATTGATGCACTGATATAAGCATTTTAAGTCCAAGCAATCTGCCTATGTATCTCACCCCTTTCTAAGTTCAGCAATACACAAACAAGGTAGCCCTAATATGTTGGTGAGATGCTCAAAATTAAATCCATAGGAGCATGCATTCTAAGGATTTGATCTAGACTAAGGCTAAAATTGATTTTGAAAATTCTAAAAATAGGAAATTTGGAGAAATATATAAAAAGTTTTACCCTAAAATTTTGAAAAAAAAAATTGAAAGCAATTATGAAAATAAAAGTCCTAGTCTATTAAGCACATTCCTAATTGTCGACGTATGTTATTAAATTCGCATTCAGTGAGGGGTTTAGTGAATATGTCAGCTAAGTTAGATTTGGACTCAATGTATTTGAGTTCAATATCCACCTTTAGTGACATGATCCCTGACAAAGTGGTATCTAATTTCAATGTGTTTAGTTCTTGAATGATGCACATGATTTTTTGTTAAATTAATTGAACTAACATTATCAATTAGTACTTTTATATTTGTAAAGTTTAAATTAAAATCCTTTAAAGTGTACATCATCCATAATAATTGTGTGACACATTCTCCTATAGCTATATATTCTAACTCAATAGTAGATAAGGTAACACAGTGTTGTTTTCTACTAAACCAACTGACAAGTGATGGACCAAGTAATTGACATTCACCACTTGTACTTTTACGGTCTAATTTACAGCCAGCGTATCTGAGTTAGAATAGCTTATGAGTTCAAAATTGGTTGTTCTAAGATACCAAATTCCTACATTTTTCCTTTGAGATATCTAAAAATTCTTTTAACTTGAGTCAAATGTGATTCTTTAACACAAGTTTGGTATCTAGCACACATATTAACTATAAATAAAATATCAGGTCGACTTGCAGTTAAGTATAATAGGTTACTTATGACATTTCTATAGTATTTTAAGTCAATAGGTTTTCCATTTGGATCATTATCTAAGGTTGTATTAGTTGCCATAGGTGTCTTTACTTAATGTTTTCCATTCCAAATTTTTTAAATAATTCGTTAATATATTTTTGTTAATAAATATAATTGCCCTTATTTGTTTGTTTAATTTGTAGTCCTAAAAAGTAAGTTAGTTTACCTACTAGGCTCATTTCAAATTCTTGTTCTATTAGAGTTATAAATTCTTGTAAAAATATTGGTTGACTCAAAGATTATATCGTCTACATAAACTTAGGCTATAAAAATATCTTGTTTGATTATTTGACAAATAAGGTTGGGTCAATTTATCCTTGGTTGAATCCTTTGGAAATTAGGTAGGAGGTTAATCTTTCATACCATGCCCTAGGTGCTTGTTTAAGTCCATATGAGGCTTTCTTAAGTTTAAATACATGATCAGGATGATCTAAATTCTCAAACCTAGGTGGCTGACCTACATAAACTTCTTCTTTGATGAACCCATTTAAAAATACAGATTTTGCATCCATTTGATAAAGTTTAAATCCTTTATGGGTTGCATAGCTAAGTAACATTTTAATGGATTCAAGTCTGGTTATTGGAACATATGTTTCATCATAGTCAAATCTCTCTATTTGACTAAATCCCTTAGCAACTAGTCTAACCTTGTTTCTAATAATTTTCCCAATTTTACGTAGTTTGTTTCCGAATACTCATTTTATTTCTATTATCTTTTTGTTTTTGGGTAGTGGTGTTAAGTCCTAGACTGTGTTTCTCTCAAATTGGGCTAGCTCTTCTTGCATGGTCATAATCCAGTTTGGGTTAAGTAAGGATTCAGCTATTATTTTGGGGGTTCAATCTTTGAAATTAGAGATATTTGACTTAAGTTCTTGAAGGATGACCTAGTCTGAACCCTTAGATATAGGTCACCGATTATTTGGTCAATTGGATGATCTGGGTTGACTCTTAGGGTTCTGGGAGGTTTATTCACTTAAAGCTTATCTTCTTCTTCATGAATTAGGTTTTCATTGGCTCCCTCTTGAGTAGTGTTACCTTGAACAAAATCAATTGGTTGAATTTGGTTTGTTCTATGTTTTGGTTGGTCTCATCAAATTTCACATTTGAGGTTTCTTCAATTTTCAATGTAACTTTATTATATATTCTATAACCTCTATTGTTTAATGAATATCCTATAAATATTTCATTTTCTATTTTTGAGATAAATTTTCCTAAGTGTTCTCTTGTATTTAGTATGTAGACTGGACATCCAAATACTTTAAAATATTTAATATTAGGTTGTTTATTATAATATAATTCAAATAGGGTTTTATTGTGAGTTTTATTTATTGTAGTTCGGTTTTATACATAACAGGCTATACTAACAGCTTCTGCCCAAAAATATTTTGGTAAGTTATATTCATTTATCATTGCCCTAAAGCCTTCAAGTAGAGTTCTGTTTTTTCTTTCTACTATTCCATTTTGTTGAGGTGTTTTAGGACATGAAAATTCGTGATGGTAACCGTTTTCAAGGCAAAATTGGTTAAAATTGTGATTTTTAAATTCACCTCCGTTGTCTGTTATGATTCTTTTAATTTTTAGGTCTTTTCATTTTCAACTTGTTTGTAAAAATTAGTGAAGATTTCAAACGTTTCATCTTTACTTTTTAAGAATTTTACTCAGGTGAATCTAGACTAGTCATCTATTATTACTAGGCAATATAGACTTCCATTTATTGATTTGCCCCCATGGGAATCAAATAAGTCTAAGTGTAATAGTTCTAGTATTGAATTTGTTTGAAGTTGATCAGTTGGTTTGTGAGTAGATTTTATTTGTTTTCCTTGTTGACAAGCATTATAGATTATTGAGTCTAAATTGAGTAATTTTGGTAAGCGTCTAACTAATCCATTTAACTTACTTATATTTCTAAAGTTGGTGTGTGACATTCTCTTCTTTTTGTGTTAAGTAACACTTAAGTGAAGAAGTGGTTAGATTAATTGCATAGATATTGTCTTTTCTGATCCCTTTCAAACTTATAGTAGGGTTATCTAAGTGTTTAATCAAACATTCAGAGGATAAAAACCTAACCTTATATCCAGAATTACACAATTGACTAATACTAAGAAGGTTGTATTTGAGATTTTCAACAAGTAATACTTTCTTAATAATAAAATTAGTTTTGAGTTCAATATTACCTATCCCAATTACCTTGAGTTTGTTATTTTTTCCAAAGGCAACTGTTCCTAGGCTTTTGTAGGTTAGTTGAGTGAATTTGGTGTGTTCCTCAGTCATGTGTTTGGAGCAACTACTATCCAAAATCCACTTGGATTCCTACAACAAGTAAGAATTAAGATCAGTTTGAATGTTTAAGTTCTTAGGTTAAGTTTTAGTTAAATTAAATTTTTTTAGTTAATTTTTTAAAGTTAATTATTTTAAGTTAATTATTTTTAAGTTATTTTTTTTTAAAAAAATTAAGTTAATTTTTAAGTTAAAATTTAATTTAATTAAATTTGAATTTTATTCAATTTTGTTTAAATTTAATTTTATTTGACTTGAATTTAATTTGAGTTTAATTTAATTTAATTTGATTTATTTTAATTTAATTTAATGTCCTTAGTCATCTCACCCGATTTATGTTTTCAATTAGGAAATCTTATAATTTTTGTGAGATGAGTTAAATTAAATTTCAGGGTTTGGTTTAACTTTGTATTAGATTTAGGTTTAGTTTTGGGCTTAACAAACAGACATTCTTTAGATAAACTTCTAGGTTATGGTGAGTCATCTAGACATCATTAGAGTAACCATGTATTCGAGGTTTTCAAATAGTCTCATCCACTGAATTTAGTACAAAACCTTGGTCTAACTAGTTAGGATCCGTGAGGGGTAGCTTTAGTTAGTTCACTCAGCCGCATGCACCAGGTCAAAGTCATATCTTCCTAGACATGCATAGACGGAGCTTCCCTAACCTACTATCATCCAAAACTTCACCAGTACCGTAGGTCAAGTTAAACTTTTGTCCCTTTTTAAGCTAATCCTAATTACCGTGTCGGGTATGTTATTTTTGGAGGTGCCAACTAGTTTGGAGTCTCCCCCTGAATTATTGATTTGGATTAAATTTTAGTTCTGGGTTTAGGTCAATTACTTTTATATTGTAATGAACTTGATGATAGTTTGAGTTTCATTTGGTTCTATATTTATTTCTATTATTTGATTTTGGTTTAGTTGATTTAGTTTTATATTTTGGATGGTTATTTGATTTTACATGATATATTTTATTTTTAGTTATGTAGTATTAGTTCAATCCTACTTGCGTGGTTAGACACGCTTTTGGAATCCAAACTTTAGTTTGAGTTTTGTTTTGAGTTACAAGTGACATAAATGATTTATTTGTTGAACTGGACTTGTATCCAAGCCCAGATTTGTTGTATACTGCTTTTTGATTATTTAATATTACATCCAAATTTTTTGACCTAGTTGTGAAATTTTCTAACAACCCTTTAAGTTTGTTAATTTTAATTTTTAGTATTGAATTTTTCTCCTAAGTTTTATGACTTGATTTGGATTAGATTTTTCAACTTGTTCCTTGAGGCGTTGATTTTGTTGGATCGAGATGCGTTAGAAGGGGGGGGAGGGGTGAATAGCTCTCGTGACTTTCACTTTTCATATTCAGAAAACTTTAGAAGTAAACGCGACGGAATAATAAAGCACAACACAAAGAGACACCAAGATTTACTTGGTTCGGAGTCTGGGGCGACTCTTATTCCAAGGCCCATGCTCGTTGAGCGTTTACTTTAGGCAACAACTATAATCTCGCAAAAAGTACAAGAGATTATTACAATTTAATCGTACTAAAAGATTATACCGACAACAAAGAATTGAAGTTTCGCAGTTTCGGGTCGTTGGGGTCTTGTTGTAGCTCAGCCGGATCGTCTCGTTAGCAGCGTGCTGAAGAAAGATTGCTTGGAATGTGTTGATACAAGCTGCTGGTCGAGACTGCCTTATAAAGGCTGTTGAGATCGCCTTCAAGCCCCTTGAGGGCGCCTCCATCACCGCCGGATCCGTAGTGTGGATCAACTCCGAAACAGTCTTTGTCTATCCACTTGAGGGCGCCTCTAACCTCCTGGAGGGCGCCTTCAATGTCGTCCGAGGCACCTCAGCACTCCATGAGGGTGCCTCCAGCTTCGCTGAGCGCACTCCTCAGCCTTTGCACCCAAGGCGCCTCCAAGCTCCATGGAGGGTGCCTCGGTACTGTTCATCCGAGGCAAAGCTTGCTCCTTTGTCCCTGCAAGATATGTTAGTCCTAAAAATACCCTGCAACACAAAGTTAGCACATAATAATATCATGAATATAAAAGTATGACAGTCATCGGACTGTCCGGCTCTGACTTCGGATTTCTGACCTAAAAATCTTAGGTCGAACTGACGCCTATTGTTCCCTCTTCGAAGAACGCGTCCTCATCTACTCCACTCAGGAGAGTATACATGTTGCCAGACCGGTCTTCTAGACCGACTGAACTTTTGCTCAGCGTCCGAAGCTTCCGGTTTTCATGTTGGACGCCCGCTCCATGACCCGCCCATACTTCCACCTGGTTCGCGACACATGGATTTCAACTTAGGGTTACCGGCCCCTAGGATTTTTGCCCGAAGCTTCGACCAGCCAAGACTTCCTGCCTAGGGTTACCGCCCCCTAGGACCTAGGGTTACCACCCCCTAGGGTTTTCCCTTTACCTAACTATAGCTAGGACTTTTCTTCACCTAGGGTTACCACTCCCTAGGACCTAGGGTTACCACCCCCTGGGGTTTTCCACCTGCCTAACCACAACTAAGATTTTTGCCTAAGTAAACTTAGGACTTTCCTGCTATCTCAATCAAACATATCGGATAACAAAACAACTTAACTTTGAACCCTTTAACATAATCAAAACATAGGTTCGATCGTCAGATGATTCGCGCACCAACAATCTCCCCCTTTTTTATTATGACAACACAATTCAAAGTTAAGTAAAAAATATAACAACCAATAAATAAAGAAATTTTAAACATGTGCATGAATGTAATTTGCTTTTTTATTTGTTCAATCTTAATTTGCTTAACTGTTTCTTAACTTTGACTTTTCTCTCCCCCTTTGACATAAATAAAAAAGAAAGAGTAGAGAGAAAAAAAAAATAGAAAAATATTCTATGTAATTCTAAGCTCCTCTGAAGAGTAGTACTTAGCTAAATTTAACTTTGAAAATACTTAACTAATTATGCTTTGAAAGATATTTAATTTTTTCAACAAAAACTTAGATAAATAAACTTAGTTCAATTTTCAGTTTTAAAATGGTTGTGTTGATAAAACACTTTGCTAAATAGCTAAGTTTAGAAAACATTTTAAGTCAATTTAATATTTAGTTTTAAAAATTACTTAGTTAAAAACTTAGCTGAAAGGGAGTTTAATAAACACTTAGGTTTGAAAAAAAAAATTAGTTAAAATTTTGCTTTGAAAACACTTTTATCACAGTCTTAGCTAAATTTTTGAAGATAATTGTTTTGTCAAGTATTTAGCCTTAAAAAGACTTGCTTTAAAAAGATTTTGAGAATTTTAATACTTAGCTTCAAATGTAAAGGTTTTGAAGAAGGACTTACTTAAAGGTACTCAAGTTAAAACGGATTTTGATAAAAACTCAATTAAGTACTTATATTAAAAGGATTTTCATAAAAAACTTAGTTAAGCACTTAGCTTAAAGGGTTTTTTTTTTCATAAAAGCATAATTAAGTACTTAACTTGAAAAATATGTAGTCTTTAAAAATATTTAGCTAATAAAATGATTTCTTTGAAAAATATTTCAAAAAAACTTTATCAAGTACTTAGCTTTTTGAAATGATTTTTAAGAAAAACTTAGTTAAATATATTGAAACTTAATAAAAAACTTTTTCAAAAAATTATTTTTCTAGATACAAAAATATTTGAACTTGATAAAATATTTGATGTTTATTTTTAAAAAAAATTGAATTCCTTAAAAAAATTTTAACTTAAAAAACTTGACTCTCTTCGCTCCCTCTTAATTAATGCTTTAGAAATTTTGAGGATCCTAGAGTCCAAGCATGTATTTAAAAAGGAATAGAAGTTATTATTTTCTTAATTTTTCATCTCACCCATTCTAGGTTATTAAACATGTTCAGCTTATAAGTGAGTGTGAGACGAAATTAACTTTATTTCAATTTTAGCAAAAAAAATATTGATATTTAAAATATTTGAAATTAAGATAAGTTTGAATTTTTTTTTTGTGAGTTTGAATTTCAAATGAGTAAACATTTAAAGTTTTGATGATTTTGAAAATATAATAAAAATTAATTCAGTTTGAAATTATAATTTGAAAATATGATTTGAAAATTAATTAAGATTTTGAAAATTAAGACTTTGAATTAAATATAATTTGAAAATTGATTAAGATTTTAAAATTTTAATAATTAATAATTTAAAATTTAATTATGATTTAAAAATTAAAATTTTGTAAATAATGATTTTGAATTTTAAAATTATAAAAAAAGAATTAATACTTTGATTGAAATTAATTATGACGTCAACCTTAATAATAATTAACTTTTTGAAAAAAAATTAATTATGATTTCAAATTAATTATAGAATTAAATAGGATTTTGAAATTAATTAAAATTAATTGAAGAATTAAATAATATTTTAAAATTAATTATTATTTTTAAAATTAATTATAGAATTAACTAGGATTTTGAAATTAATTAATTGATTAACTATTTTAGCCCTAGGTTCATCTCACCCTTTTCTAAATTATCAATTAGGAAACCTTTTGTAGTTTTATGAGATGGTTATCTTTTAATTTATATTATGTCTAAGGATTAATTAACATTTGAGTTAGACTTAGGTTGTTCAATTAGTCAATTAAATATACATTTCAAGGATCGACTCCTAGGCTGTGGCGAGACACTAGGTCTTCTTGGGTATGGAATCATCCACTACTTCTAGACAGAGCCTTTCAAAAAAATTATATATTTAATTTTCTTTTTGAAACTCCTAGAACTATCCAATCAAGTGTAAATTACGTCTAGGTCCTTAATCTATCATAATCTAAGCATACATATTATAAAGAAAAGAAAATAATAATCATAAAAAAATTCTAATTATTTATAAAGATAGTTTTTCTATTGGCTCTCCCTGATCATAGCATCGATGTGGTCTATTAAGGTAATGTATCTGATCCTTGGGGACCCAATACTATCCAAGTCCAACTTGATTAATCAAGTTAGACTTGGGTGTCCATGCTTGGACTACCTTCTTATTTGGTATGTTAACAAGTGATAGATATGAACTGTATTTCCTTTTAGTCTTATATCCTAGTCCAGATCTATTGTATACGATATTCTGTTTTCCAAGAATCAAATCAAGATTCTTGGAACCCAACGTGAACCGCTCCAATGTGTCTTTAAGTTCTTTTACTTGAGTTTTCAAATTGGAATTTTCTTTCTCAAGTTGTTGGACTTGAGTTGAGCTTCCAATTTAAATTGGCTTAACCAAAGAACTCGAGTTAGTCACTTCCTTAAGGGATGTTACCTCCTTTTGGAGTGACTTGACCCGGACGTTGGATTTAGCTAATCTCTTTAACAAATAAGAAACTAAAATTTCTAAATTAATACCAAAAATAAGAAGCTTACAGTGGGGTTAGGTCATTCGGAAACAAATACGGATCCGTGGCTTCGCTTGGACTCGGTTTCTGATTCGCTCTCTGTTTCGGACTCGAACTCAGACTCGGTTTCGATAATATTTGCTTGTACTGGTAGAGAGAGAAAGCTTGCTTGTTCTTCTTCGTTGGATTCAGATTCGTCTGATGACTCAGACCATGTTGCCTTCAACACCTTCCTTCTTTGTTGCCTTTGGTTTGGACAATCTGGCTTGTAGTGCCCCTTCTGGTTATAGCCGTAGCAAGTAACTTCAGTCTTGACCTTCGTGTCCGTTTGAGTCGCCTTTTTCTTTTTCTTGCACATCTTCTGGACCAGTTTCACGAGCTCGGCGGTAATTTCGTCGTCATCATCGTCTGAGTCTGGTTCTTCTTCTGACTCTGGTTCGGTTCTGCGTCTTGCTTTTGGTTCGTGCGCTCTGCTTGTACCTGCAATCAAAGTTATACCCTTCTCGGTCGATTGAGTGTTAATTTGTTCATGCAATTCAAATTCAGCAAACAATTCGTCTAGTTTAATTAAAGATAGATCCTTAGATACCTTGTAAACATCTACCATGGATGCCCACAAGGTATTCCTCGGAAAGACATTTAGGGTGTACCTTAGGATGTCGCGGTTCTCCACTTTTTGTCTGATTGCATGGAGTCTGTTGAACGGATCTTGTATATGAGCATGAAGCTAGCTAGCCATCTCACCTTCCTGTATTTTAATATTATATA
The DNA here is from genome assembly GCF_018446385.1 of Zingiber officinale. Classification (NCBI taxonomy): domain Eukaryota; kingdom Viridiplantae; phylum Streptophyta; class Magnoliopsida; order Zingiberales; family Zingiberaceae; genus Zingiber; species Zingiber officinale. The sequence goes on from NC_055996.1 coordinate 100,751,961, forward strand.
ATTTATTAAGTAGTAAGTCACGCTTACTTACCTTTGTGTTGGGCGTGCCCTCGTGCAACTCGATCAGCTTTTGCCATAATTCTTTGGCGCTCGAGAATGGGCCGACGCGGTTCAGCTCCTCTTTGGTTAGGCCGTACTGAAGTGTACAGGTTGCTCTGGCGTTTGCTTCTACCTTCTTTATCAGAGTTGCATCCCAGTTCTCGCACGATATCAATTTGTCGGCGTCGCCAGTTGGAAGTTCAAGACCGATTTTGACGATAATCCAGACTTCGAAATGTGTTTGAAGGTACGACTTCATTCAACCCTTCCAGTAGCCAAAGTCTTCTCCTGTGAAGAGCGGAGGTCGGGCTGTACTGTAGCCTTCTTGAAGAGGCATAGAAACTTGCATAAGGAAAACAACAAAAAGAAACTTGTCCCAGGACTTGATCCTGGATTAGTAGTGCGGGTTAAGAGAAAAACTAACACACGGTCTCTAGTAGTGTTGCACCAACTTTGAGAAAAATTTAATTACGAAAAAAATCGGAGGGCGGCAAGGATACCGATTCCGATCAACTCCGAAAAACTAAAAATCACCACTAAAAATGTGATTGATTGGTGGTTGCACCAAATCGAAGCGACCCCGCTCTGATACCAATTGTTAGATCGAGATGCGCTAGAGAGGGGGGGGGGGGGAATAACGCTCGTGACTTTCACTTTTCGTAATCGGAAAACTTTAGAAGTAAACGCAGCGAAATAATAAAGCACAACACAAAGAGACACCAAGATTTACTTGGTTCGGAGCCTGGGGCGACTCCTATTCCAAGGCCCACGCTCGTTGAGTGTTTACTTTGGGCAACAACTATAATCTCACAAAAAGTACAAGAGATTATTACAATTTAATCGTACTAAAAGACTATACCGACAACAAAGAATTGAAGTTTCGCAGTTTCGGGTCGGCGGGGTCTTGTTGTAGCTCAGCCGAATCGTCTCGTTAGTAGTGTGCTGAAGAAAGATTGCTTGGAATGTGTTGATACATGCTACTGGTCGAGACTGCCTTATAAAGGCTGTTGAGAGCACCTTCAAGCCCCTTAAGGGCGCCTCCATCACCGCCGGATCCGTAGCGTGGATCAACTCTGAAATAGTCTGTCTATCCACTTGAGGGCGCCTTCAACCTCTTGGAGGGTGCCTTCAATGTCGTTCGAGGCACCTCAGCACTCCATGAGAGTGCCTCCAGCTTCGCTGAGCGCACTCCTCAACCTTTGCACCCGAGGCGCCTCCAAGCTCCATGGAGGGTGCCTCGGGTACTGTTCATCTGAGGCAAAGCTTGCTCCTTTGTCCCTGCAAGATATGTTAGTTTCAAAAATACCCTGCAACACAAAGTTAGCACATAATAGTAACATGAATATAAAAGTTTGACAGTCACCAGACTGTCCTATTCTGATTTCGGATTTCCGACCCAGAACCCTTGGTCGAGCCGATGTCTACTGTTCCCTCTTCGGGGAATGCGTCCTCACCTACTCCACTCAGGAGAGTATACCTATTGCCAGACCGATCCTCCAGACTGACTGAACTTTTGCTCAGCGTTCGAAGCTTCCGGTCTTCATGCTGGACATCCGCTCCACGACCCGCCTAGACTTCCACCTGGTTCGCGACACCAGGATTTCAACCTAGGGTTACCGCCCCCTAGGATTTTTGCCCGAAGCTCCGATCCGCCAAGACTTCCCGCCTAGGGTTACCACCCCCTAGGACCTAGGGTTACCACCCCCTAGGGTTTTCCCTTTGCCTAACCGCAGCTAGGACTTTTCTTCACCTAGGGTTACCACCCCCTAGGACCTAGGGTTACCACCCCCTAGGGTTTTCCCTTTGCCTAACCGCAGCTAGGACTTTTCTTCACCTAGGGTTACCACCCCCTAGGACCTAGGGTTACCACCCCTTAGGGTTTTCCACCTACCTAACCGCAGCTAGGACTTTTGTCTAAGTAAACTTAAGACTTTCCTGCAATCTCAATCAAACATATCAGATAACAAAATAGCTTAACTTTGAACCCTTTAACATAATTAAAACACAGGTTCAATCGTCGGATGCTTCCCGCACCAACAGATTTTCCTCAAGTAGCATCTTATTTTGATTTTCTTGTTCAGTTAATTTTCTATTTAAGCATGAAATGACTTTAAAAAACTTTTTGCTTAAATTAAAACATACCTCATCGGAATCTTCGGAAATGAGTACGGACTCGTGGCTCGATTAAGGTTCGGACCCGTCTTTCGATTCGTCCTCTGATTCTGATTCGCGGGCAATAAGCGCAAGGTAGCTTCGGTGCTTCTGCTCTTCGGCTTCCAATTCCTCTGAAGACGATTCGTCCCACGTTGCTTTGAGTGCCTTCTTTTTGGTTGTCTTGATTTTGTCGTTCTTCAACTTTGGGCACTCGTTCTTGTAGTGACCCTTCTTGTTGCATCCGAAGCAGGTCACATTCTTTGGTTCGGTTGTGGAGCTGATCTTTTGCAGGTCATTTCTGCTGAAGTTCTTCTTTCTCCTGGTGAACATTTTTCTTACCAAATTCACCAAGTGTTATTCATCTTCTGAGTCTTGGTTAGACTCACTTTCAGATTCAGGCTTGGTTCTTAACTTTTCCTTGGAGAAACCTGCAAAAAGAGCAACACCTTTCTCAGTTCTGGCGTTAGTTTATTTGTGTAGCTCAAGTTTACAAAATAGTTCATCTAACTTTAATTTTGAAAGATCTTCAAAATTTTGTAGGCATCCACGATGGATGCTCACAATGCATTCCGAGGAAATACGTTTAAAGCATACCTTATTAGGTCGTGGTTCTCCATTTGGTGGACGATGGTGTGAAGCCCGTTGAGGATGTCCTTCATCCTCACGTGGAGTTGACTTGTCGATTTTGCTTCCTGCATTTTTTTATTAAATAACTTATTTAAATAAAGATCTCTTTTAGTTATCTTAGAGTCGCTGGTTCCTTTGTGAAGTTCGATGAGCTTGTCTCATAGTTCCTTCGCATTTTCGTGTGGACCCACTCGATTCAGCTCTTCCTTCGTTAGTCCGCATTGTAGTGTGTTGAGGGCTTTGAAGTCCGCCTGAGCTTTCTTCTTCATCTCCAGATTCCACTGTTCAGGGTCCATCAATTTTCCGGAGTTGTCGACAGGAGCCTTGTAGCCTCTGGTGATGCTGAACCACTGGTCGAAGTATGTCTTTAGATAGACCTTCATTCGCTTCTTCTAGTACGGGAAGTCATCACCGTTGAACAGGGGAGGACGGGCGGTGTTGAATCCCTCGATTTGAGTCATAACTCTTGCACACAAAGAAACAAGGAGGAGGATCCCAAGACTTGGTCTTGGATTTAGCAGTGTGGGAGAAAAATAAAAAATTTAAGACTGAATTGGTGTTGCACCAGTTTAGTTTAATTTACTATGAAAAAGAATTTTCCAAAGAGGTAACTATACCAATTTGGATTATGTCGAAAAACTTAAAATCGAAAAAATGAGAAAACAAAAAAAAATCACCCCTTTTGCCTGATTGGTGGTTGCACCAAATCAGAGCGGTACCTGCTCTGATACCACTTGTTGGATCGTAAAGTTTGCTAGGGGTGAATAGCAATCGTCGAAAATTCATTATCGAGTAAGCAGCGGAAACAGAAAATTAAACACAATGCTAACAAAATAAATTTTACTTGGTTCGGAGCCTTCGTTGACTCCTACTCCAAGGCCCAGGTCCTGCGGACCTATCGATGGCCAATCCACTAAAAAACCTCCTTCGGTGGAAGAGAGAATCGAGTACAAGAGAAGTTAGGTCAAGTGCAACACACTGCACATGTCCTTTTATAGTAATTAAGTATAAACACAGATATTACCAACACTTTTTAGGAATTGGAATGAGGTACTTTGTGTTGATGTCTGTCTACCGGGCATGATCGGAACTCCTTGAAGCAGTCGTCGGGCTTAGTAGCTTCACAGTAGAGTCATAGCAGGAACTGGAAGCAATCGGAAGCTTCAATGCACGTGTAGTAGCTCGTATGTACTTGATGTATAAGTGCCTACTCGAGACTACCTTATAAAGAGCTTGAAGGGCGCCTCCCATAAGCATGGAAGGCGCCTCCAATAAGACAAATCCTATCCCGAGAAAATCGGCACTTATCTGCGATCGATTTCAAAAATCATCTTGCGGAGGACGCCTTCCATAGCCATGGAAGGCGCCTTCTATGAATAATACCGAGACACCTTCCATAGCCATGAAGGGCGCCTTGGGGTATTGTTCACCCAAAGGTAGACTTGCTTTCTTGCTTGCCCTGCACAAAATATGATATCCTGCAAAACAAGTGTTAGCATAAATAATAAATAGTAGTAATTAGACTCTTTCTCCTCGAGACCAGAATCTAGTCAAGTTCTCAGTCTAGGGATCCCAAATCGATCTAAATTGGACCAACACCTACTGTCCCTTAACTAGGACACATTCTCACAGTCACTCTCCTCTAGTGACTTACCTTTACTTACCTTTTGCTAGACATCCAATTAGCCCGTCGACTTAGTCATGCCAGCTATCCGGTCAGCCCGTCGACCTTGCTGGACTTCATGCCAATTATCTGGTCGACCCGTCGACCTAGCTGGATTTCGTGCCAGCTATCCGGCCAGCCCGTCAACCTAGCTAGACTTTGTACCAACTATCCGGTCTGATAGATTGAATGGATACGATAGAGGGGGGGGGGGGTGAATATCGCACTTTAAAAAAACACTTTAGCCTTTTAAATCAGAGTCATGCACAGCGGAAAGTAAAGAGAGAGAGACAAATTCATTTACTTCGTTCGGAGCCTAGCTCGACTCCTACTCGAAGGCCCGTGGTCCTTGACCACACCGATGGGAAATCACTATAACTCTTCTTTCTGAAACCTTAAGAAAGAAGCAGATTGTACAGATACAAAAGGTATAAGATTGTAACAACCCTACTATCTTATTTAAAATTAAGTGCAATACAAAAATTATACCGACAGTAGTACGCGTAGAATGTAGCTTGGTCAGTACTTCCGGACGGAGTGGCTTGCTGAGCTGATGAAGACATGTAGCACGATCCGTACGTAAAGAAGAGCTTTTGAGATAATCAGAAGTGTTATACAACCTCAGACTTCGAGCCTCCTTTTATAGGTGTCCTGGACGTTCGGTCGACCGATTCTCCTGTTCGGTCGATTGAACACGCTCCCCTCCTTCTTGGCTGGAATCTGACGCTGGCTCGATATTCTGCATTAACTGGTCTTTAATGGTTCGGTTGACCGATCTATCTTTTCGATCGACCGAACAAGCTCTTTCCCTGTTCATCGTGATTTGTCGAGATCAATAGTTAATGCACCATTAATGCTGATTGGTTTAGTCGACCGATCCCTATATCCGGTCGACCCATCCGCTTCTTTTTCCTTTGCTGCTGATCAGTACTGATGAACTGGTGTTGAGCCATCATGGTTCGGTCGACTGATCATATAGTTCGGTCGATCGATCAATGCTTGATCAAACTCTGAACTGTTTTAACCTGTTATGAATACTGGATTGATTTTGCCTTGTTCGGTCGACCGATCCAGCGGTTCGGTCGACCGATCCATCGGACCTACAAAATAGTGTTAAGCAAAACATCCTGCAAAACAAATGTTAGCGCAATAATATTATAATACAAGAGTAATATAAAAGACAGTAGAACTGTCTTGATCTCAACTTGGAAGCCTTCGCGGTTTCTTCAGTTGGATCAGTGACCTAAGGTTGTTCCCTACGGGAACCCGACCTCACTGTCGCTCCTCCAGTTGTTACCTTAACCTACCTGCCAAACTTAGATCCTCCAGATCTAATTTGGACTTTTCACTTAGCTTTGATCGGCTCGCCAGGACTTTTTCCTTGATCTTCGGTCCTCTAGACCTCTCGATCGCACCGTCAAGTTTCGGGTCCCCTCGACCCACTTGGACTTGCACCTGGGTTCCACGATCTGCTAAGATTTCTCTTGCCTAGCCTCTAACTAGGTTTTTCCGATTGAGTAAACAACCTGCACACTTAGTTAACTTGTTAGATCACAACAAGACTTAACTTGAACTTTTGACAACATCAAAACTTAGGTTTGATACTGGTGCAACTTGCACCAACAATCTCTTCCTTTTTTATGTTTGGCAACCAAGGTTCAAAGTTAAGTTAAAATATGCAAAAATGAAATAAACAAGCAATTTTAATTTTAACTCTCCCCCTGAGTTAAACAACTCCCTTTGAATTCACTATCTCTCCCCCTTTAACACACATCAAAAATAGGGGAAAACTATAAAAGCAAGTAAAAGAAACATGCTCAAAGAAAACAACTTAGTACAGTGTGATCATAGTAGTAATGAACATGTGAAACATAGAAAAATTCTAATCATAAAAAATATGTATAAAACTTTGAAAATTATCTTTTACTTGAATGAAGGATAGAATTTGAGAGCAAGAAGAATAAGGAAGTAAAAATTTGAAAACTTTCACCAAGTTAAAAAGAATAGTGATGTTAAAAATTTCAAAATAAAGTAAAGTAAAAAAATAGACATTTTGGAAAAATGTGAAAATTTTCACCAAGTTAAAACTTTTGAAAAAGATTTTGAAAGTGAATTTTGAAAAGTGTGAAATTTTTTAAAAAGTTTGAGTCTAAATTTTATTTTAAAAACTTTTGAAAAAGAATTTGAAAATGAATTTTGAAAAATAAAGTAAGATATATAATTTTGAGAAGTGTAAAAATTTCGACTAAGTAGAATATTTTAAAATATTTCAAAAATTGTCAAAATTTATTTTTAAAATTTGAAAAATAGTTTTAAAAAAATAGCTCAAAGCTCCCCCTAAAAGTGATGACAACCTAAAAGTCCAAGCATGGGTAGAAAGACTAAGGAAAGATTGCCCTTATGATGAAATATCCAACCGTTGTACAAGACTAACTACCACAAGATAGTAGCTATTGACTCAGGTTGGTCAATTTGAGTGTTTAGGACTAACTAGGTTTTTACTAGCTAGTTAACTCAAATTAATTCATGTATATTGTTTAAAGCTAGATTTATAGCGATGCACTGACATAAGTATCTGAAATCTTAGGCTAGGTCCTAAGCATCTCACTCATTCTAAGTTATCACGCAAGGAATCCTACTGTACTTGTGTGATGTTGGCTCCTAGAACTATAGGAACATGCAGTGCTACGGTAGAACCTAGGCTACTCCAGAAAATTAAAATATTTTGAAAAATAAAATTTTGAAAGAGGGATTTATATATATATTTTAAAACTATATAGTAGTAATTTTCAAAATAAATAAATAAAACCTATTCTATAATTTTACCAGAAAGCTACTAACACAGATCATAATTGAAAAATACTTAAGATAAGTCATAGTCATAGTCATAGTCCAAGGTAGTGAATAGATACAACAAGTCAAAAGTAAGAGACACTAAAATCACTCCTCCGCATCCTCATCATCTCTAAGATAGTCAAATATCCTCTGTTGCTCCCTTTTTAAAGCATCAGTACGATCCATCATCTCTTGACGAAAATCTGCAATCTGACCCTGAAGGGAGCTGTACTGATCATCCATCTTCATCTTTAAGGAGGTAAATCGACTAAAAATATCGTCACGGAGACGGGTAAAGAAGTCACTAGTCGGAGGAGGAGGAGCATATGAACTGCTCTGAGGAAAATCAAAGTAAGGTGTCATGGTAAATCCTGGATCAATAAGCACCAGAGGAGGCACAGTAGCTGGGACCGGATCATCTTCAGTAATAGATTCTTCAACAGCCGGTGGAATGTAGTGTGGATGAGTCTGTTTATACACCAGACCCACGGCGCTAGTCCTAATCCCAGCCAAAGACAACTGCCTAATACCAACAAGATCGAAATCAGATAACTCAATTAGTTCACCACGGTGAACTCCGACCCTTAAAGAGGCAATATAGGCAGTGAGAACATGACACTGGATCATATGAACTTTATTCGAGGTGTTGTACCCCGAATAATAGATGATGGATCGGAATACCCAGTATCCTAAGTCAAAATCTAGTCCATGTCGCAGCGCATACATCAGAAAAAGATGAACTGGTCGTAAAACACCCTGATCTCTAGATGACAAGGGATGAATGTAGGAAACAACCATCTTATAAAAAGCATTGTCTGTCGGACTAAGGGGTACAGTAGACATCTTTTTAGGACGTGGTCCCTCAAAGAAGTCAGCATACATAAGATCAAGAGTAAGATGTGCAAATGGAACAGGTAATGGATCTGGAAGAGAAGCACTGAAAAATATACGGTTCATCGAGGGTCGGATCCGTAGAAATCGAAGAAACATATCTAGATCAAACAACATCTCTCTAGTGACTACTCTAATCTTATAGTGATGATGATCAAGTTCACATAGGTTGTGATAAAATTCAGAACAGAGAATGAGATTGTAAGCATGTCGACAGAAGATTATACTATCTAGTTGAAAGCATTGGTTGATCTCAATGGCTTCAGGACATAAGTTTGGTAGAATTGGAGATCTAGACAACGAGTACCTATCACCTTAATTTTTTTTTTTTTGGAAAAGATTGCCTTAATTCTTTAGATGAAAACCTAGGGTCCTGGCTGGGATTAAGAGAGCTAGCCTCTCGTTGCGCAATTGCTCTACTTTTTTCACTAAATAAAAAATAGCAATAAATAATTTGTGCATAAGTATTTAAAAGAAATAGAACAAAGAGAATGGTTACCGAGGCATTGTCGGGCTTTCGAGACAGACTAGGGCCGCCTAAAATCTGAAGTCAAGGAAGATAGGATATGGTAAGATTGGGTGAGTTATGTGTTCTGCCCGATCCTGTATCTATAGAGGTGGATCGGTCGACCGATCCCTTTACCATGCCGTACTTTTTGACCAGGTAATCGATATTCGGTCGACCGGAAACAATGTTCGGTCGACCGATAAATTTACTTTCATACAAAAATAAGTTAGGTGAACGGTCAAGAATTGATTACGATTTAATATTTCAGTCGACCGATCACAGTGATCGGTCAACCGAATAATTGATTATCGTCATATGATCAACGTTTGTTCGATCGATCGATATTTGTTTTCGGTCGATAGAACGTTTTTTTTAAAAGAAGTTTTAAAATAAATTTTAAATTAAGTTTTAAATTAAGTTTTTAAAATAATTTTTAAATTAAGTTTTAAAATAATTTTTAAATTAAGTTTTAAATTAAGTTTTATGTTTTAAAATAATTTTAAAATAAGTTTTAAAATTAAGTTTTTAAAATAATTTCTAAATAAGTTTTAAATTAAGTTTTAAAAAGATGTTAATTAAGATTAAGTTTTAAAATTTTAATTAAGTTTTAAAAGGTTTTTTTTAATTAAGTTTTAAAAAGTTTTTTAATTAAGTTTTAAAAAGATTTTAAGTTAAGTTTTAATTAAGTTTAAAATAATTTTTAATTAAGTTTTAAAATAAAGTTTGAAATAATTTTAATTAGGTTTTAAAAAGATTTTAATTAGGTTTTAAAATGATTTTAATTAGGTTTTAAAAAGATTGAATTATTGAAAAAGGTTGTTGAACTCATGTTAGATTCAAACTTAGCTTTGGGTTAATCAAGCAGGATTCCTAAGGATAAGCTTTCAGTTCAGTGGCGAGACTTATGACCTTCTTGTGTATCAACTGTGGACCACTTGCTGAAGACTTTCCAAACTATTCTCACTCAAAAAACTTAATACTAAATTTTGGTCTAACTAGCCCATGTTTGACTAGGGTAGCTTCAGTCAGATCCACTAAGTCTAGTGCACCAGGTAGAATACACAAGATTCAGCCTAGACATGCCTTCGACAAAGTTTCCTTGACGTACTATCATCTCAATCCATTCTGATGCTATGTTGTAGGGTTTGGTAAACCTTTGTTATCTAACCATTCTAAGCAGAAAATAAACCTAATCCTAAATGTATTAGTTTGGTTAATCAAGTTGGTTGTATTGTCTTTCTACTTGCTCCCCCTGAGTCATAACTTAGATAAGGTCTATCTAAGTAATGAATCTGACTCTTAGGGATTAAGTATAGGTTTGGTTCAATTAGTTTGGTTAAAAGTTTTGTTTGAACCCATGCTTGGACTTGACTTCTAACATTTTGACTGATTAAAGATAAATATGATTTGTTTGTTTTATTCGGTTTATAGCCAAGCCCCGATTTATTGTACACGCCTCGTTGCGATCCCAGTACCATATTTATGCATTTGGATCCCAGTTCGAACTTTTCCAATGTTTTCTTGAGTTGCTCGACTTGACCTTTCAAGTCGAAATTTTCTTCCTCAAGTTTTGCAACTTGAGTTGAAGTTCCAGCTTGAACTTGATTAGTCGAGTCACTCAGGTTAATTCCAATTCACAGAATAACTCATCTAACTTAAGAATTGAAAGATCCTTGGAGACTTTGTACGCATCTACAATTGATGCTCACAAAGCATTCCTCGGAAAAGCATTTAAAGTGTACCTTATCGTGTTGCGGTTTTCCAGGTTGTGTTAGATCAAGTGGAGGCCATTAAGTATGTCCTTCAGTCGAGCGTGTAGTTGCGAGGCCATTTCTCCGGGGACCATTTTTATATTAAATAAATTATTTAAGAGTAAGTCCCGTTTATTTACCTTCGATTCATCGGTCCCTTCGTGTAGTTTGACTAGAGAGTCCCACAGTTCTTTGGCGTTGTCGTAGGGGTCGACTCAGTTCAACTCCTCCATAGTAAGCCCACACTGAATGGTGTTGATCGCCTTGTAGTTTAATTGCGCCTTCTTGATCATTGGGGGAGTCCAATCTTCATGTTCAAGAGGCGTTCCATCTTTTGTCGGGGGAGTGTAGCCTTTCAAGATCGTGAACCAGAGCTCGATGTCGGACTTCAAGTAACACTCCATTCTATTCTTCCAATAGCTGAAATTTTCTCCTTTGAATAGTGGAGACCGGACAGTACTGTAACCTTCTGTTAGAAACCAAACAATTTGATGCCGGAGATTTATGGGTATTTAGTTGAATTTAAAACTTACACAGAATTTAAATTCAACTTACAGTCGAAATGACCTGAGCAGATAATCTCAGGCTGCCAGCAGGGGCTGGTTTCCGTAACGCAGCAGAGTTGAGCTACAGGGCAGGTCTGCAGAGTGGTAGAGCAGGTCTGCAGGGCGGTAGACCAGAGCGGAAGACTAAGTCTGCAGAGTGGAAGAGTAGGTCTGCAGAGCGGCAGACCAAAGCGGAAGACCAAGGCAGGTGTGCAGAGCAGCAGACCAGAGAGGCAGGGCAGGTCTGCAGAGCGGCAGGGCAGAGCAGCAGACCAGCGCTATAGTGCGGAAGACCAGAGTGGCAGAGCAGGTCTGCAGAGTGGCAGACCAGAGCAGTAGAACAGATCTGCAGAGCGGCAGACCAGAGCAGCAAACAGATCTGTAGAGCGGCAGACCAAAGCAGCAGGTCTGCAGAAAGGAAGACCAGGTCTACAGAGCAGAATGACCAGGTCTGTTTGAGCAGGTCTGCAGAAAAGGAAGACTAGGTTTGCAGATCAGAATAACCAGGTCTGTTTGAGCAGGTCTGCAGAAAAGGTAGACCAGGTCTACAGTAAGGGAGACCAGGTCAGACAGTAAAGTCGGGCGAAAATTTCGACCAAGCAAGCTGATCGAGGCCTGCGAGTAGCAATTTCCTTGAAACAGATTCGCCCATCTCCGGCTATGCTTCGAGGTTTACTCGGGTCGTCTATTTCCCAGGATACAACGATCGACCGTGAACTCCACCAAGCACTGGTGGTCATGGCGAACTGAGTGACACCCGAATGCTACCACGGGCACTCTGCCGAGCAAGAGTTGCACGACAGAGGAGGGGAATGAGGAGGAGAGCTTCTACCTTCTTCGATGTGTTATCTGCGTACCTTTTGCCTATGGTCGTAGCCTCCTTATATAGGAGCTCAAGACCAAAGGACAACAGTAATGATCAATTAATGATCATTACTCAACGCTAGCTTTTCACTTGGCCGTTTTGATTCTGCATTAATCTTTCTTTAATGCATCAGTTACACAAGCAGCAAAAAGATATATGTGGCAAAATGTTGGTTGTTCCGCTTGGACAAATTTTGCCTCGACCGGTGCGGCATTCGTGTGCGCAGGTCGCGCTCGCGCACGAGTCAACTTGGTTCAGTGCAATCTGGGCCCTGGATTTGCACCCCCCTGCACACCCACACGTGAGAGAGAGTCTCTCCCCATGCATTTGTTCACATCCTCAATACAGGTGAATCAATATAAACCAACAAAGATGGCCAGAAACTCCCAATGTGGGACTAAAGTCCCATGCACAATTGAACTTCTTCTCTTCTTCCTCTTCTCTATTCACACTTATTCAACAATCCCCCACATGAATGGAGATAGGGTATGTGATAGCGTTCAGCAGTCGAGTCAAGTATAGGATAGGTAGGTTTTACCCTTTGAACCTTCCCTTGTGAAGATATGGTTTCTTACTGGCTGATAGTAGACACGATGTCCTTGAACTATACTGCCGTCTGTGTAAGCAGTGACAAATCTCACCCAAGACTCTCCCTGATACAACTCAGTTCTCATGAGTGTGTTCGTTCATGGCCATGAACACGCCTGGTTCTGTGAGAAGCTCTAAGAATTGTGCCTCTAATTCTCTTCGAAGCGGCCCCACTTCTTTCTCACATAGGTGATCCCTCAAGAGTTCCATCTACTCTTTTTGATCATTAAAAACCCATTGGCTTACTCTCGTCTAGTCACTGTTTCATTGGGCTACCCCCCACAGTGTGTCTAGTCAATGCAGATTAGTTGTCCCTTTGAACTTAGTTCTTGGGATCTCTAGTCAGCATAGGTTGAGTGTCCTCTGCACTGATCACTGATATCGGCATCAAACCCATTCCTCTTGATGAGCTTGCAACTAACTCTCGATTTAACCCCTTGGTTAGCGAATCCGCTAGGTTATCCTTTGACTTCACATAGTCAACAGTGATAACTCCCGTTGAGAGTAGTTGTCTAATGGTATTATGTCTACGACATATATGTCTAGACTTACCATTATACAGATGGCTTTGTGCCCGACCGATTGTTGATTGACTATCGCAATGTATGCAAATCGCCGGCACTGATTTCGACCATCGTGGAATATCTTCTAAGAATTGTCGTAGTCATTCAGCCTCTTCACCACATTTGTCAAGAGATACAAACTCAGATTCCATCGTGGATCTGGTTATTACGGTTTGCTTAGAAGATTTTCAGGAAATGACTGCACCTGCTAGAGTGAAGACATATCCACTCGTAGACTTAGAGTCTTTTATATCAGATATCCAACTCGCATCGCTGTATCCTTTGATCATAGCAGGATATCTTGTATAGTGCAATCCATATTCACGAGTATACATCAAGTACCTCAGTACTCTTGTTATACCTTTCCAGTGCTCAACACCGGGATTACTCGTGTATCTACTCAGTTTGCTTACTGCGTAGGCCAAGTCTGGTCGTGTACAACTTATCAAGTACATCAGACTTCCAATTACTCGAGAGTACTCTATCTGAGAGATACTTTCACCTCGATTTTTCGATAGATGTTGACTCGTATCTATCGGTGTTCGTGCCAACGCAGTATCACCCTTGGTGAATTTCTCAAGAATCTTATCCACGTAATAGGACTGACTAAGAACAAGTCCTTCTGTCGTTCTAAGAATTTTGATTCCTATAATCACATCAGCTAGGTCCATGTCTTTCATATCAAATCTTGAGTTCAACATATCTTTAGTGGATTTGATTATCTTATCATTGCTCCCAATGATAAGTATGTCATCTATATAGAGGCACAAGATGACATAGTCACTCTCTGTGGCTCTCATGTAGACACATTTATCACATTCATTGATCTTGAATCAACATTCTTTCATGGCATTATCGAATTTCTCATGCCACTGCTTTAAATAACTTCACCAATCTACAGACCTTGTTTTTCTGTCCTGACATAGAAAACCCCTCAGGTTGGTCCATGTAGATTTCCTCTTCTAAATCCCCGTTTAGAAAGGTTGTCCTTACATCCATTTGATGTATTTCAAGATTCCATAGAGCGGCAATAGCCAACAATACTCTAATAGAAGTTATTCTCGATACCGGAGAGTATGTATCGAAGTAATCAATGTCTTCTCGTTGTCAGTATCCTTTAATTACCAATCTGGCCTTGTATTTATCGATTATGCCATCTGATTTCATTTTCTTCTTGAAGATCCACTTGTAACCTAGTGGTTTACTTCCCGGAGGAAGATCCACAAGTTCCCAAGTGTGATTTTGCAAGATAGATTCTATCTCAGATGCAATTGTCTCTTTCCAGTGAGGTCCATCAGAAGAGCCGACAGCTTCTGAGTAACTTCGGGGCTCACTCTCCAACATGAAAGTGATAAAATCCGATCCATAGGATTTTTCTACCCGAGCTCTTTTGCTCCGTCTAGGCTCAACCTCCACGGGTTCCTCGTCATCATCATCTTCTTCTTCGCCTTGTGTTTCGGTTGCCCGTTTTGAGGAGCTAGCATTCTCACGAGTCTTATACAAAAACACATGCTCGAAGAACAAGGCATTTCTTGATTCAATTATCGAGTTCTTGTGTATCTCTGGTATGTGTGACTCATACACACAAAATCGATAGGCACTGCTATTATGTGCATATCCAATAAATATGCAATCAACAGTCTTTGGTCCTATCTTAATTCTTTTTGGATCAGACACCAACACTTTAGCAAGACACCCCCACATTCGTAAATATTTGTAGGACGGTTGTCTTCCATTCCATAAGTAATAAGGGCTCTTATCTATTTTCTTCCGGGGCACCTTATTTAAAAGGTAATTAGCTGTTAACACAGCTTCCCCCCACATGGACTCTAGCAATCCAGAGCTCAATAGAAGAGCATTCATCATCTCCTTAAGAGTTCGATTCTTTCACTCAGCAACTCCGTTTTGCTGAGGAGTATAAGGAGCTGTTGTTTCATGTCTGATCCCATGTTCAGCATACAACTCAGTGAACGGTGACACATATTCACCGCCTTGGTCACTTCGAACAACTTTAAGCTTTCTATTAAGCTGGTTTTCAACCTCATTCTTATAGAGAGTGAATTTCTCTATAGTTTCATCCTTACTTTTGAGAAGATACACATAACAATATTTTGTGTTATCATCTATAAAAGTGATGAAATATTTATTACCACCACGTGTTGGTGTACCTTTTAGGTCGCACACATCAGTGTGGATTAGGTCAAGTGGTTCATTACTTCTTTCAATATGTTGAAAGAATGACCTTGCCATTTTCGCTTCAACATAAATCTCACACTTGTGTTTTGGGTCAAGGTGGAATATAGGTATGCTTTGCATATTATTTAATCTACACAATACATCGTAGTTAACATGTCTTAGTCTACCATGCCACAAACACGAAGACTCAAGCATATAAGTGGAAGAGTTTTCAGTTTTATTTATCTTAGGCCTAATCGCCATTACATTGAACTTAAACAGCCCATCAGATACATAGTCCCTTCCTACAAACACTCCATTCTTGGGCAATACAACTCTGTCCGACTCAAAGACAATGTGAAAGCCATGCTTGCTTAATAGTGATCCGGCCACTAGATTCTTTCGAATCTCCGGAACATACAACACATTGTTCAGAGTGAGATCCTTGCCCGAGGTCATCTTCAGCACCACTTTTCCTTGGCCCATGATGTCTGAGGTTGCTGAGTTCCCCATGAACAACTTGTCTCCAATGACTTCTTCAAAGTTGTGGAGCAGCTCCTTATTGCAGCAGACATGTCTGGTGGCTCCAGTATCGATCCACCATTGTCGTGGGTTTGAACTGACCAGATTCAGTTCTACGACCACAGTGCAGAGGTCGTCCATTTCTGGTCCCTCGTTCAGGTTGACCTCTTGCTTCTTCTTCGGCTTTTTGCACTCCAAAGATTTGTGACCCACTTTGTCACAGTTGAAGCACTTCCCAGAGAACTTCTTCTTGTTGATGCCTCCTCTGGGTCCCATCTTAGAAGATTTGGAGTTCTTCCGTTTCGAGCTTTGACCGTGCTCGACCACATTGGCTTTCACAGTAGCTGGAGAGAATAGCTTTCTCTCTGAACTCTTGTTGTCTTCTTCGATGCGAAGTCGAACAATGAGTTCTTCCACATTCATCTCCTTACGCTTGTGCTTCAGGTAGTTCTTGAAGTCCTTCTAGCCGAGAGGCAGCTTCTCAATAATAGCAGCCACCTAGAAGGTTTCACTCAGAACCATCCCTTCTGAGTGGATCTCGTGCAAGATCACCTGAAGCTCCTGGACTTGGCTGATCACTGTCTTGGAGTCAACCATCTTGTAGTCCAGAAATCGGCCCACGATGAACTTCTTTGCCCCTGCATCCTCCATCTTATATTTCTTGTCCAGGGACTTCCACAGCTCTTTAGCCGTTCTCTTCATGCTATACACAGCGTACAACGAGTCGGCAAGGCAGTTGAGGATGTAGTTCCGGTAAAGGAACTCAGAATGAGTCCATGCCTCCACTGTACTGATGGTCTGCGCATCAGCATCCTCAGCTCACTTGGGAGGGTCCTCGGTCAAGAACCGAGTCAGATTGAGCGTGGTCAGGTAGAAGAGCATCTTTTGCTGCCACCTCTTGAAGTTCAGTCCACTGAACTTTTCTGGCTTTTCCCCATGACTGATTGGCACAGTTCCAATTGGGGCAGAGGGGGCCTGCACTTGTTGAGTCTGTTGCACCTCAATATTCTGTTCCGTGGCCATCTCAACAAAATTGATTCTGTTTCAAGACTGTTAGAAACCAAACAATCTGATGCCGGAGATTTATGGGTACTTAGTTGAATTTAAAACTTACACAGAATTTAAATTCAACTTACAGTCGAAATGACCTGAGCAGATAATCTCATGCTGCCAGCAGAGGCTGGTTTCCGTAACGCAGCAGAGCTGAGTGATAGGGCAGGTCTGCAGAGCGGAAGAGCAGGTCTGCAGAGCGGCAGACCAGAGCGGAAGACCAAGGCAGGTCTGCAGAGCAGCAGACCAGAGCAGCAGGGCAGGTCTGCAGAGCGGCAGGGTAGAGCAGCAGACCAGCGCTGTAGTGCGGAAGACCAGAGTGGCAGAGCAGATCTGCAGAGCGGCAGACCAGAGCAGTAGAACGGATCTGTAGAGCGGCAGACCAGCGCAACAAACAGATCTGCAGAGCAGCAGACCAGAGCAGCAGGTCTGCAAAAAGGAAGACCAGGTCTGTAGAGCAGAATGACCAGGTCTGTTTGAGCAGGTCTACAGAAAAGGTAGACCAGGTCTGCAGAAAGGGAGACCAGGTCAGACAGTAAGGTCAGGCGAAAATTCCGACCAGGCAAGCTGATCGAGGCCTGCGAGTAGCAGTTTCCTTGAAACAGATTCGCCCACCTCCGGCTGTGCTTCGAGGTTTACTCGGGTCGTCTGTTTCCCAGGATACAACAATCGACCGTGAACTCCACCAAGCACTGGTGGTCACAACGAATTGAGTGGCACCCGAATGCTACCACGGGCACTCTGTCGAGCAAGAGTTGCACGACAGAGGAGGGGAATGAGGAGGAGAGCTTCTGCCTTCTTCGCTGTGTTATTTGCGTAACCTTTTGCCTGTGGTCGTAGCCTCCTTATATAGGAGCTCAAGACCAAAGGACAGCAGTAATGATCAATTAATGATCATTACTCAACGCTAGGTTTTTATTTGGCCGTTTTGATTCTGCATTAATCTTTCTTTATTGCATCCGTTACACAAGCAACAAAAAGATATATGTGGCAAAATGTTGGTTGTTCCGCTTGGGCAAATTTTGCCCCGATCGGTCCGGCATTCGTGTGTGCAGGTCGCGCTCGCGCACGAGTCAACTTGGTTCAGTGTAATCCGGGCCCTGGATTTGCACCCCCTTCTGCGCACCCACGTATGAGAGAGAGTCTCTCCCCATGCATTTGTTCACATCCTCAATGTATGTGAATCAATATAAACCAACAAAGATGCCCAGAAACTCCCAATGTGGGACTAAAGTCCCATGCACAATTGAGCTTCTTCTCTTCCTCCTCTTCTCCATTCACACTTATTCAACACCTTCTTGATACGAGTTCGACATCCTTGCAAGAAAATACTTTAAAAAATATTTCCAAGACTTTTGTCTTGGGATGAGTAGTGCTTGAAAAATAAAGATAAAAAAAATTGAGAAAAAGACAGTTTTTTAAAAATGCTTTGAAAATCGATTAAGAACTTTTAGAGCTAATGAGGCTCTGATACCAATTGATAGATCGAATGGATGCGATAGAGGGGGGGGGGTGAATATCGCACTTAAAAAAAAAACTTTAGCCTTTTAAATCAGAGTCATACACAGCGGAAAGTAAAGAGAGAGAGACAAATTCATTTACTTCATTCGAAGCCTAGCTCGACTCCTACTCGAAGGCCCGTGGTCCTTGACCACACCGATGGGCAATCACTAGAACCCTTCTTTCCGAAACCTTCGGAAAGAAGCAGATCGTACAGATACAAAAGGTATAAGATAGTAACAACCCTACTATCTTATTTAAAATTAAGTACAATACAAAAATTATACCGACAGTAGTACGCGTAGAATGTAGCTTGGTCGGTACTTCCGGACGAAGTGGCTTGCTGAGCTGATGAAGGCGTGTAGCACGATCCGTACGTAAAGAAGAGTTTTTGAGATAATCAGAAGTGTTATACAACCTCAGACTTCGAGCCTCCTTTTATAGGTGTACTGGACGTTCGGTCGGCCGATCCTCCTATTTGGTCGACTGAACACGCTCCCCTCCTTCCTGGTTGGAATCTAACGCTGGCTCGATATTCTGCATTAACTGGTCTTTAATGGTTCGGTTGACTGATCTATCTTTTCGGTCGACCGAACAAGCTCTTTCCCTGTTTGTCATGATTTGCCGAGATTAATAGTTAATGCACCATTAATGCTGATTGGTTCGGTCGACCGATCCCTATATCCGGTCGATCGATCCGCTTCTTTTCCTTTACTGTTGATCGGTGTTGATGAACTGGTGCTGAGTCATCATGGTTCGGTCGACTGATCATACAATTCGGTCGACCGATTAATGTTTGATCGGGCTCTGAACTGTTCTGACCTGTTCTAAATACTGGATTGATTTTACCTTGTCCGGTCGACCGATCCAGCGGTTCGGTCGACCGATCCATCGGACCTACAAACAGTGTTAGGCAAAACATACTGCAAAACAAATGTTAGCGCAATAATATTATAATGCAAGAGTAATATAAAAGACAGTAGAACTGTCTTGATCTCAACTTGGAAACCTTCCCGATTTCTTCAGTTGGATCAGCGACCTATGATTGTTCCCTACGGGAACCCGACCTCACTGTCGCTCCTCCAGTTGTTACCTCAACCTACCTACCAAACTTAGATCCTCCAGATCTAAATTTGGACTTTTCACTTAGCTTTGATCGACTCGCCAGGACTTTTTCCTTAATCTTTGGTCCTCCAGACCTCTTGATCGCATCGCCAAGCTTCGGGTCCCCTTTACCCACTTGGACTTGTACCTGAGTTCCACAATCTGCTAAGATTTCTCTTGCTTAGCCTCCAACTAGGTCTTTCCGGTTGAGTAAACAGTCTGCACACTCAGTCAACTTGTTAGATCACAACAAGACTTAACTTGAACCTTTGACAATATCAAAACTTAGGTTTGATTCTGGTGCAACTTATATCAACACGATCGACCCGTTGACTTAACTGGATTTTTTCTATACACTTAGCTAGATCGTTAGATTATAACAAACCTAACTTAATTTACTTTGTCATTTATCAAAATCTAAGTTAGATTGTTAGTACTAATTGCACCTACCATAAATAGGAATGTGCTATGCATTTTGAGAATTATGGAACTTATTTAAAATGGGTAATATAGAAACGCACGTTATTGGGTAAAGTAATGGAGAAAAAAAAAATCAATTCTTGTTTGATTTGTTTGCTTCAGCCTGTCAAATTATGTTGGTCCATGATGTGACGACTGGATTGTTTGTGTCTGCTTGCATCAGATATGATTTCACATTGGCCTCTTCTGATGCCTTTCTTATGGTTCTAGCGATTGACTTGATGTTTGGTCTCTTTCTGATGAATTGATCCTAGGACAGATGCTTATTAAACTTTAGCATTTCTCTTCATCGTCTGTGGATAACCATGCAGATTCACAAAGCAATCAGACCACTTTTAAATTTTACCCTTCTCTACAGCTTGAGCAGCTCATCCTCAGCGAAGACAAACGATGATCTCACTCTTCTCTCCTTCAGGGATTCCATTGCTGGCGACGCACTTGGAGGACTAGAGTCATGGAACAACAACGCACTCCAATTTCCAATCTCCTTCGATATGCAACCTCACCTTCCTCAAAAAGCTCCACCTTCCTAACAACAATTTCCATGGACACGTACCCTCACAGCTTGGCCAGTTGATCCATCTACAATACCTCAACCTCAGCTCCAATTCCCTTGGCGGTGAGTTGCCCAAAACCTCACTCAATGCAAGGATCTCCAAGTTTTCAGTCTCAACCAAAACATGTTTTCTGGACCAGTCTCGTCCGAGCTCAGTTCTCTGTCGAAGCTCACTCAGCTCCTTTACTCCAACAATTTCACAGGGGTAATCCCATCTTCTCTTTGGGAATATTTCCTCCCTCACTTTGCTTCTACTAGCTGAAAACTTCTTGGAAGGGAGCATTCCAGAGAATATAGCAACCATCTCAGGTTTGGAATATTTCAATGTCGCTGCCAACATGCTCTCTGGTAAAGTTCCTTCTTCCATTTATAACCTTTCGGGACTCTACTACTTCAATGTGGGGAACGACCAACTACATGGAGATCTTCCATCAGACATAGGCCACACACTCCCCAAGCTTCAGTTTCTTGGGATGTATGGCAACCAGTTCCAAGGCTCCATTCCGATATCTCTTGCAAATGCTTCCGGACTTGAGGTAATTGACATGGATAACAACTCTTTTAGTGGTATAATACCCGCAAATCTAGGGCCTTTGAAGAATCTGTCCTGACTAATCCTTTGTAGAAATAAGCTAGAAAACAGTGAATTGAGTTTCATCACTTCTTTGACAAACTGCACCAATTTAGTGTATCTTGAATTGGATCATAATATGCTCCGATGTGCGCTTCCCCGGTCGATTGCAAACTTCTCTGCAACAATCAACTGGCTTACTATAGGACACAATCACATATCAGGAAGCATTCCTCTTGAGATTGAGAATCTCGTCGGTCTCAGTGCATTTTTCACGAAAAAAATGATAGGGTCCGATAAAATTAGACAGTCAGAAGTTAAGGGGACGTGTCAGTCAGAAGTCAAGAGGATGTGTCAGTCAGAAATCAAGGGGACGTGACAGTCAGCAGTAGGGAGGACGTGACAGTCAACAGTTAAAGAAAGAAAAAGTAGGACCGTCTGACGTCATCAATCGTATGATTCCATATCGGGTGCTTATAGATCAGGATCCCGAATCTGAGGCATGGGGTGTGATCAGAGATAATGCCTGACCTGACCTGACTGGTCGGGATTTGTCAACTCGGGTTACATATCTAGACCTGGTACTCTCGGCAGGCCAACTCCCGGTCGACTCTTAGGCAATCCAAAAGGGAAGATGAGGCTCTCGCCACAGCTCGTCCCTCTCATCAAGGCCTAAGCTAGATGTTATATCTGACAGATCATCCCGAGCTGCCCCTAGTCATACCCGGGCGAGATAGAAGGCACTATGCGACAACAAGATCAGGGAATCGTAACCACCTGTCAGAGAATAACTGCTGTATGTCAAAGAATATTCCAATGGTCTGCAATTATCTGCGAATGGAAACTTTTTCTAGCCCATGGGAGGATGTCACGCGTCCTCCATCATCCGACAAGTCCTGACACCCGACTTTCGCTGATACCAATCAGGCTCTAGAGGTATGCACGGTCATATAAAAAGAGAGGTCCTCTACCTTGAGCAGGGACGCTCTCTCGCACATTCGCATTTATCTTCTATAGTTATTTTTCCTTCGTACACTGTTCTTCCAGGAAAAAAGTACTTGACTTGAGTATCGAAGGGTCTGCATCAGGGACTTTTTCCCTTGTGTCTGGTCTCTAACGTTCCGTGTGTTTATCTGAGTGTACGTAGAGCTTCAAGTACCGAAATACCGCTGCCTCAGTGACCGCCGTTCGTCAGCACCGCGTGAGGGTCCATTCTCTTTGGCACATGCGATAAGGGTGTCTTAGACGTCTCTCCGTCAACTCCAACAATAGCTCATCCGATCTTCGTCTGACTCAGATTCTAGACAGAATCATGTGTCATTCCTGATGTCATTGGGAAGCTTCAGGGTTTAAATAACTTAGGGTTATTTGACAAGAAGTTATCATTAGATATCCCTGTATCCATTGGAAATCTGACATTGCTGACTGATCTGTATCTTGAAGTAAACAATCTGCTAGGAAGCATACTTTCAAGTTTAGGCAGTCTGCAAGCTCTAAACTCATTGAATATTTCCTACAATAAGTCAATAACCTCAGCGGTGGGATTCCAAAAGTTGTTAGCCTCTCCTCTCTCTCTTGGTACCTTGATCTGTCATTTAGCTCGCTCACTAACCTGAAAAACCTAAACGAATTCAACGTTTCTAACAACAAACTGTCGGGTGAAATCCCTAGCAGTCTGTGTGAGTGCCAAGTTCTGGATTACTTGTACTTGGGAAACAATAACTTCGAAGGTATAATTCCAAAATCGTCTCTCTGGGAGAATTCCAGACTTTTTTGCGAGTCTTGATTCATTGCAGTTCCTAAATTTATCTTATAACAGTCTTGAAGGTGCAGTTCGAACAGGAGGTATTTTTGCAAATATTAGATTTGGTTTGATCGCAGGGAATGATAACCTTTGTAGGGGTCCTTGGACTGTTGGACACTACATCTTCATCCATGCATCAGGCAGGAAACCAAAAGGAAAAGCACTTCTGTGATCAGAAATACACTACCAATTGTTGCTGGTGCTGTGATTCTCTGCCTTCTAGCTTGCCTATTGCTCGTTCGAGGTGTGCCGAATAGGTCGAGAATGAAATCATCATCCTTGGAGAGCAATGGGAGCCAATATCCCAGAGTGTCATATGCTGACTTGCACAAAGCAACCGATGGATTCGCTTCTTCAAACTTGATTGGTTCAGGCAGCTTTGGGTCTGTGTACAGAGGAACACACAATGGACAACTAGTTGCAGTGAAATGATTCAATCTTCATTCTTCAACAAAGAGGAGCTTCATGGCTGAATGCGAAGCCTTGAGAAGCATTCGGCATCGAAATCTATTGAAAGTCATAACCTCCTGTTCAAGCATCGGTTCTCAAGGTGAAGAAATCAAAGTAATCGTGTATGACTTCATACCGAGAGGAAACCTTGATGAGTGGCTGCATCCAGAAAGTTATGAACATGAACAATTAAAGGAACTTAGCCTCGTTAAAAGGCTGAACACAGCCACTAATGTGGCTTCAGCTCTGGACTATCTCCATTGTCAAGGACAAATTATCCACTGCGATCTAAAGCCAAACAATGTTCCTCTCGACGATGGCTCATGTAGGTGACTTTGGGTTGGCAAGGTTTCTCGACAGGGACAGTAGCAGCTGGTCTATTGCTTCCTCCATTCCCCTTGGACTTAAAGGATCCATTGGATACGTAGCATGAATACTCTTTGCCCAAAGCAATTTCATTAAGAAACTAAACAACCATTAATAAGAATTAGGAAAGAACTATCAGCAACATGATTAATCTTGTTCTCGAGTTCACATGATCATTAAAATTTTGATTACAGAATATGGGACAGGAAGTCAAGTTTCCCCTCTGGCTGATGTTTCGGAAATCGGAATACTTCCCCTGGAGATGCTTACCGGGCGTTGATTCCTATAAGTCAGAAATAGCACTGAAGGTTGACGAATTCGAACTGCAAAACACCACAAATGTACTGGCACATGTGAAAGCCAAAGTCAAAATTGACTACTGCGATGTCCGCATAAAGTTAATTTATCAGTAAAAACAATAATGCAAAAAATGGGAGTTGAACCCGACGTGAATCGAACACGCAACCTTATGATCTGGAGTCAGACGCGCTACCATTGCGCCACGGATCCACAGCTGAAGGATTACACTCAACATTTAAATTTATTTATTAAATAATCTTACTTGCTCCGCACATCTGACTTGAGGCAAACTTACCCGTTCATCACGCAGGCCTGCCTTATCTATCCAACAATTTAAATATGAATTTCTTTTGGAGGGTGAAAGAAAATATTTAAATAAAAAATAAGAGGAATTGAAATTATCATTTAAAGTATAAGAATTTATATTTTAAATCCATTTTTTTATTAAATCTAAGGAATTTATACGTTCATCAGGGAATTCACGCTAGACCTGCCTTATCTATCCAACAATTTGAATATGAATTTCCTTTTGAGGGTGAAAGAAAATATTTAAATAAAAAATAAGAGGAATTGAAATTACCATATAAAGATATAAGGATTTATATTTTAAATTCTATTAAATCTAGGGAATATCTAAGCAATAGAATCTTATACGGATGTGGTCCTTATGGCATGAGAGTAATTAGGGAATGAGTGAAGGACATTTTGGTCTTTGAGGAGGGGGGGTTTAGGTTTTAAGAGGGGAGAAAGAGGAAGCCGGGGAGGAGGTTTTTTTTGAGGGACCGCCGCCAGCCAAGGAGGGAGCTGCTCCTTGCGTACTTCGCCGGTGCCTGACGCAGCCACCGGCGCTGTTTTTCTTCTCTCCCCTACCTCCTTTCAGCGCCAGCGCCGACGCTGATCGTCGACCGCCACATATCGCTGGTCTCCATCTCTTCTCCCCTCCACAGAGGGGTGATTTTTGGTTGAGCATCGCCGTCAAGCACAAGAGGCGCTTGGTGTTCTTCGGGTCGCGACCGCCGCGAAACAACACCGACTTCTTCTCTACCGCGCTCCACAGCGCCAGCAACTCCTTCCTAGCGCTGAGTCCAGCGATCATCGCTGAGTCCAGCAGTCAGCACCGCCGCCTATAGCGGCCGCCGTTGCCCCTTACAGTATCTCCGGCACCCAGCGTCTCAAGGGGTCTAGCACCGTCCCCTCCAGTGGCCGACACATCTGCCGGCCGCTGCCTTAGCCTCCCGTAGCCATCGTCGTTACAGCCATTTCCGGCGAGCCTATAGCAGACTCTGGCACTCCCACAGTTGACTCTGTTGGCTGTATAGTAGTTGTCTCCACTGCTTTTGGCATAGATCCGGCCCTCCGCAGTGTCTCCGGACTTCCGTCGTGTTTTCCGGCCATCGAGCCGTGATGCTCTGCTATTTGTATTGTTGCTATGAGGGTGAGATATTTTATCAACTGGTCTATGAGTAGTCAGTGTGTGTCGTGGCCCAACCTGCGAGCCGAGGATATGTTTTGACTTAGATGCCTCTTTGTGGATACACTGCATACCGGATTCCCCCTCGCTGCTCCTAGATCCGGCTCCGTTGCTGACTCATATCCATCCATCCGGCAGGGCCGCTACGACTCGATCAGTGGTCCGATCAGCTCATCCATCCATCCGAGGGCACCCCCCTGGGCCAGGGTACGTCATTGCACTCGTTTCATGCTTATTTTATTATCATGTTATTATGCGGCTGCTTATGCATTTAGGGGATCTGCCTCGAGCACCGAGGTACCAGAGACCGGGGCAACCCGGTCACTGGCTGCAGGTACAGTTGCCCGGAGGACTTCAGACGACTCGGTCAACGCAGTGGACAGATCATCAACCGGGTCATGGGGGTGCAGTCAACCTTCCAGACACGTCATTCCGGCAGGTTCGTCTTCTCAGCTTCCCGACAGGATCAGAATCAATATCCCTTAAAACTCTTCATCGTAACATGTTTAATATCGCTAATGAATCCCTTCGACTCCAACAAGCACATGAATTCTATGGATAAAACTTAAAACTCCCAAACAATAATAGATGTACACCTACTACAAAGTATCAATACTTGGATACATAAACAATAGTGAGTGTGCATCTCTTGTTATAAAATGGGACTATAACCAAGTAAATAAATTATTTATATTATATTCACACTTCAAAGATATTACAATACTTTTGAGGATCACTTATAATTTTAGAGAGAAAAAAAAAGATGAAGAATAACTTTCAATTTGAAGACTCTACACTTTTATTTTTCGTTGGATGATCAAACAATATGAATGTAGGGGGAGTATTTATAGTATTCACCATGCAAGATACATATATAATTGATCAGAAAACTAAATTCTATCCACAAAGAAATTTTATCCCTATCCATTGGATGAGAGAAATACTCCCAATCACACATTTTAATTTCTATTTGTTAAATTCTATCCATTGAATGAGAGAAATAAAAGCAATAAATATGGAAATTAATTTTTCAACTATTATGACTTCTTCCATCACTGTCCTCCATGTGCTGCCAGCCCTAGGGTTCATGTCGTCGGGTCCATCAAGCTTCCTTTTCTGCTGCGCCTCTGGTCCTCCAATAGTACCACGCCTTGCAAAGATACGATCCGCGACAACAATAGAATTTTACATATATTGATCCTATATTCCACAAGGGAATGTACATGAAGTCTAGATCGAACAAAAATATAAAATCCTAGGACTAATACAACTCCTATTGTATGTAATATATACAATCATGCACACACATAAAATGCCCTCGACATGTCCAAGGGTCCAATCACACACAATCACATTAGGATCATAATAGTTGGATCTAGATGCCTGCAACCATAGAGTTAATCGATTTGCACATCCTACTATTATCCTGCCTAAAATATGTATGACATGTGCATAATTAAACTAAAACCAAACACAGAGGTTAAAACCTAGCTCTGATACCAATTGTTGGTTACTACTTTGAATACCATCCTAGTTCCTTTGTACAAAAATTTGTACAAACATAGAACTATCCTAGCTACCCATGTGTTCTACTAAAGTTAAATTTGGATTGCAAACCATGCTTAACATTATTAATCCAAATTTTCCCTTTAGAAGTTAAACTTAAATTGGGAACGAAACTTAACATTCTTACTTCAAGTTCAACCGATGTGATCTTCCTAAGTTAAACCATATTACAAAAGTTGATCAAATATCTATTTCAAGGATCGGCTTCCAGGTCAAACGTGGCGAGGCACTATGCCTTCTTGGGTATGGGATCATCCATTAATGGCTAGACAAAACCTTTCAAAGAAATCAGATATTTAAACTTCTCACAGTAAACAAGGTTTAACAATAGAGACCTCAATAGAAACACATTATCGAAATATGAAATCGAAACAAAAATCGATAACAAAAATGATAATTAAAATCGATAACCTCTTGTGTTTGGTTTTACAAGATCTAAACAAAAGATGAACTAGTTATAATGCGGAAACTTATAACTAGTTATACCTCTTGTAACTTATAGACCTCTTGATCTTCTATTGTATTCCTCTTCTTATCTCGGACGTCGTATGGGCGACGATCTACCAAGACGAGAATCCACCCAAGCCTTCTTCTTCCTTCCAAGTTTCAGTCACCAAATTTCTCCAAGAGATGATGAAGTCCGACCACCAACCAAGCTCCAAGGGATGCTAGGAAACAATGTCTCCTATCTCTTCTTCTTCTCCAAGCAAAATCCGGCCACCAAAATCTCTCCAAGAGGGTGATGCCGTCGGCCACAAAGAAGAAGAATAAGGGAAGAGGAAGAGTCGGCCACAAGGAATAAGAGAGGAGGAATGATAGATGTGTTGTAAGGTGAGGCACCTCTACCCTCTCTTTTATATTCTTTGGTCTTGGCAAATAAAGAAAGTTTTAAAACATAATTAAAATGTTCTTATTTTCCTTGTCAATGTCTAAGAAGAAAATTTTAATTAAAAATTTCCTTATAAACCTTTAATGGTTGGCTCCTATCTTGTCCTCCAAAAAAGGAAAGTTTTAAACAAAAAATTAAAACTTCCTTAATTGTTTTCATTAAAAAATTTTAATAAAATTTCTCTTTTAAAATTCCTTTCATGGTGGGTTATAAAAGGAAAATTTTATAAATTAAAATTTCTCTTTTAAAACATGTGGATAGTTACAATTAAGGAAAGTTTCTCCAAAATTAAAATCTTCCTTTTAACTACTGATCCGGTGATGACCTAGGAGGGCCCACCGCCGAGGAGGTTCAACGTTCGGATGGTCGTCAAAGTCAAAAGGCGGTCAGCTAAGAGACTAGCCGAGCAGAAGTCCCCATAGGCCGAGCGACAGGAGGAGTTTGTGGCAGTGAGGCCGAGCCCACAACTCGATCAGCCTAAAGAGTTCAAAGAAGGCGGGCTAAATCTAAGACGGGCTGAGGAAAGGGATACTCAAGCCAATCGGAATAGATATACCCGTAGAAGGCCAAAGAGTTGGTCGGCTGGATAGACCAAGGGAAGTGTCATCAGATTAGCGGCTGACACTTAAGAAGGGAAATATGTCTTAACATCCTTTTGGGAGTCAATACCGACGGCTGACGGCGCGAATGGACAGGAAATCGTACGGAAGAAGATTGCGCCGCCTTGGCAGAAATGCGTCCGCCCCGTTATGGTAAGGTGTCAGGGATCCTTTCTCGATATTAGCTATTGAGGAAAGCTTAGGAAGTCGCATCGCCCGGGAAGTGTGTAGTCAACCCGTCGAAGCTCTATATAAGAAGAGGAGTGGCCACCCGCGGAGGTACGCGCAGGGACTCTCTAGAGCCACTATTCACTTCTCTTTTGCTTTCTCTATTCTCCACTTGCTGGTGTGTGACTTGAGCGTCGGAGGGCCGTCGCCGGGAACCCCCTCCCGGCTTGGCACTAACGACTTTTGATCGCAGGAGTGTAGAACCTTCTTCGCAGCGGAGATCTACTTAAGCGTTATTTCCCGATAACCATTCACTTCGCTTCAGTGCAGGATCAAATTGGCGCCGTCTGTGGGAAGTCAACCTGAACCCAGAAGCAGAGGATGGAAGACGCCGGACGACCAACAACCGTAACGCTGATGACAGAAGAGTTGGAAAGGTTAATCCAAGCCGGAATAGCAAAAGCAATGGAACAGCAACAGCGAATGCTAGCCGAGCGGCCAGCACAAGAGCCAGCCATCTCAGGGTCCGGCCAGCCCGGAGATCCTGGTCGCAGGGCTGAACCTATGGTCCAGCCAGTCGGAGGCAAAAGATCAGAGATGACTGGACCAACACCAAACGCACGAATCCCGTTTCACCGAGCGTTGTTTAGGACACCCTCAGAGGAAGAAGGCGGAGCCCGACGAGACCGAGGTTCCTTGTCAGATGAGGCGCCCAAGAGGGATGCAAGGAAAGGAAAAGCGCCGCGAGATGGGGATTCACCCGAGCGGATCAACGGGCAGTTCTCGCAAGGAATCATGAAGGGCCCCTTGCCTCGCCATTACACCTCATTGGCGATTGGGGAATACAATGGGAGCACCGATCCAGATGATCACTTGGCCAAGTTCGACAATGCGGCCACTCTCCACCAGTACACCGATGGAGTGAAGTGCAGGGTATTCCTGACAACACTTTCGGGACCGGCTCAACGGTGGTTCACCAGGTTACCGACCGGGTCCATACGTAGCTTCAAGGATTTTTGGGCTGCTTTCCTGCACCACTTCGCGAGTAGCCGCCGGCATCAGAAAATGAGCGTCAACTTGTTTTCACTAAAGCAAGGTCCTCGAGAAGCACTCAGGGCGTACATCTAGCGATTTAACTAGATGACAATGGACATACCAGCAGTCTCATCAGAAGTACTGGTAAATGCTTTCACTCAAGGGCTCGTGGAAGCTGAGTTTTTCCAATCCCTTATTTGTAGGCCCCCGAAAGATTTCGCTCATCTTCAAAGGAAGGCCACGGAATACATCAATGTAGAAGAGGCACAAGCAGCCTGAAGGAAAGAGGCGCCAACCGAGCCTCAACAGGCGTCCGATCGGAGGAAACCAAGCAACCACCAGCCTCCGACCGGTCCTAGGGCCGCGGGGTCACAACCGTATTCCGAGCAGAGAACGCATGCAGTCCATATGGAGGTCGCCCAACTCAAGAAGGGCAAAAAGTGGACCCCGATGTTCTGTAAGTTCCATCAATAAGGGACGCACAACACGTGGGAATGCCGAGGCGACCCTAATGTGCATCGGCCTGCGCCCAAGGAGTATAGACGTCGGTCACCCACGCTGGATCGACATCTCGAGCGCCGAATCGACCGAAAAGTCGAGAGTCGAAGGGCTCCGGAGCCGCGGGAGCATCGTCCCAGAGAAAGAAGTCCTGCCCGAGCCTCAGCCGATCGGAACAGACATTCATCACGAGAAGAGGAGAACATGAGGAATGCTTCCCGTGGAGAAATTGGGATGATCTCGGGTGGCCCGACCGGGGGAGATTCCAACCGAGCCAGGAAGGGCCACGCGCGGCAGCTGACCATCTATGTTGTAGGATGCAGCAAGGAGAAAGCAGAGGGACCCGAGATCAACTTCGGCCCTAAGGACTTGGAGGGGGTCGAAATCCCTCATGATGACGCGCTGATCATCAAGGCGGTGATCGCAAACTACACCATCCGCCGAACTTTCATCGACACAGGAAGTTCGGTAAATATTATTTTTAAATAAGCATTCGATTTATTGCAGATTGATAGGGCCGAGCTCCTGCCCATGGCAACACCACTGTACGGCTTCACTGGCAATGAAGTCTCGCCAATCGGTCAGACAAGATTGGTCGTTTCACTCAGAGAAGAGCCCCTGATTAGGACGCGCACCATGAACTTCATCGTGGTAGATGCGCCCTCAGCGTACAACGTGATATTGGGCTGACCAGCTCTCAATAAATTTCGACCGGTGGTATCGACCTACTGCCAGAAGATTAAATTCCCGGTGGAGAATCTGGTAGGTGAAGTGCGAGGGGACCAGGTGGCAGCCCGGTGTTATGTGGAGATGGTCAAGGTGGACGCTAAAGCTGCCAAGAAGTACCCCCAATTGGAAGTAAACGTCATCAGAGAGAAGCCGCCCCCGCTGGTATACGACAACAAGGAGAAGGTGCAGATACATCCGAGTCGATCGGAGGCTACCACCTTCGTAGCCTCCGATCTGACCGGCCCGCAAAAAGAGAAGCTGGTCGCCTGCCTTCAAAAGAATCACGATGTGTTTGCCTGGTCGACGCACGAACTGTCTGGCGTCGATCCAAGTGTGGCATTGCATGAACTACACGTTCGGCCAGACGCCCGACCGGTCAAGCAAAGGAAGCGTGACTTTAGCGCTGAGCAAGATTTGATTATCCGGGCTGAGGTAGAGAAGCTACTGGAGGCCGGACACATCAAGAAAATTTAGTTTTCGACCTGGCTCGCCAACGTAGTGTTGGTTTCCAAGCCAGGTAATAAATGGCGGGTGTGCATCGATTTCAGGGATTTAAACAAGGCCTGTCCCAAGGACTCCTACCCGCTACTAAGGATAGACCAGATGGTGGACTCGACGGCCGGATGCGAGCTGATTTGCATGTTTGATGCTTATCAAGGCTATCATCAGGTGCCACTCGCGGGCGAAGACCAGGAGAAAGTCAGTTTCGTCACGGCCGACGGGACATACTGTTATAAGGTCATGTCGTTCGGATTAAAGAACGCAGGCGCCACCTATCAGAGAATGATGAACAAGGTGTTTCGGAAGCAGATTGGACGGAATTTGGAGGTATATGTCGACGACATACTCATTAAATCACTCCGATCTATCGACCTGTGTGCAGATGTGGAAGAAACGTGTCGAACTCTGCGAAAGTACGGGATCAAGCTAAACCCAGCCAAGTGCCTGTTCGGCGTTAAAGGTGGACGGTTTCTGGGATACATAGTCACTGAGCGGGGAATCGAAACGAACCCGAGTAAAGTAAGAGCTCTCCAAGACATGGCACCGCCCCGCAACCTGAAGGAGGTACAAAGGCTGACTGGGAGAATCAGGACCCTATCAAGGTTCATATCAAAATCAACTGACCGGAGCCTGACATTTTTCAAGATTTTAAGGCGAGCGACCAAGTTCCAGTGGGATGGCAAATGTGACAGGGCATTCGAAGAACTCAAGCAATATCTTAGCTCCTTGCCCATCCTAGCCAAACCAACTGTGGGGGAGCCGCTTTTAATTTATTTATCGTCCACCGAGCATGCCATCGGTTCAGCGTTAATCACTGAGAAAGGGGGGAATCAGCAACCGGTGTATTTTTTAAGTCACATATTGAAAGACGCTGAGTCACGCTATACAGGTCTCGAGAAGCTTGCTTACGCTCTGGTCCTCGCTGCCCGGAGGCTTCGGCCCTATTTCTTAGCTCACCCCATAATCGTGATGACTAATAGCGCCTTGGGTCGGGTCCTACTCAACCCTGAGCGTCTGGCCGATTAATCAAATGGACCACTGAGCTTAGTGAGTTCGACATACAATACCGACCTCGGTCAGCTATCAAAGCACAGGTGTTGGCAGATTTCATTACAGAAATACCAGACCCTGAGCCAGAATCCCCATGGAGGGTATACATTGACGGCTCGTCCGCCCGACTGAGTAGTGGAGTAGGTATCCTGCTTATATCCCTGAAAGATGACCGAATGCATCTATCCATTCAATTGGACTACCGAGCCACCAACAACGAAGCTGAATACGAAGCTCTCATAGCTGGCCTTCAAGCCGCTCGGCATGTTGGGGCCACCAAGGTACTCTTACATTCGGATTCACAGTTGGCAGCCCAACAGCTGAATGGAACGTCTGAAATCAATAGCGCTCGGCTCAGATTATATGCGGACACCTTTGAAAAGCTCAGGGCGAATTTCCAAGAGGTTGTTATTCACAAAATACCCCAATCGGAGAACCAAGCAACGGATGAACTAGCGAAGCTGGCTAGCACGGTGACGCCGATCGTCGCCAGTTATCCCATCGAGCAGGTCTCCCTAGTGGCGCACGTTGATCGGCCAGTAGAAATACCACTTCCGGAAGACTGGAGGGCACCCACCATTAGGTTCCTCCAGTCTGGAACCTTACCAAGAGGTTGCGAAGCCGAGCGAATTTTAAGAAGGAGAGCCACTCGGTTCACTATGGTTGGCGAGCAATTGTATAAAAAAGCCTTCTCACGCCCTCTGCTCAAGTGTGTGGGTACTGAGGACGCCGAATACATCCTTCAAGAAGTACATCAGGGCTCGTGCGGAGAGCATCCGGGCGGACAATTGCTAGCGAAGAAAATTATCCTAGCAGGGTATTTTTGTCCAACACTCCAGAGAGATGCGAGCAAGGCAGTAGCTACTTGCTGGTCTTGCCAAAAATACAATAATCTGACTCACCGACCAACCTTCGAGATGAAAGTGTCCACTGTGGCATGCCCATTCGACCAGTGGGGAATGGACATAGTCGGTCCTTTTCCTATGGCAACCGGTCAGAGAAAATTCCTGCTGGTGGCTGTTGATTATTTTTCAAAATGGGTGGAAACCAAGCCACTGGCCAAAATAACCGAGCAGATGGTCAAAAAGTTCATCTAGCAGCATATAATTTGTCGGTTTGGCATTCCTCGTCGGCTCATTTCGGATAATGGGCGACAATTCGTTGGTCAGGAGCTCGGAGAATGGTGCAAAGGGTATGACATCGAACAACACTTCACTTCCGTGGCATATCCTCAGAGCAATGATCAAGCCGAAGTAGCCAGTCGGGAGATCCTACGAATACTTCGGGTTCGGCTCAATCACATGGGGGGCAGCTGGGTAGACGAGCTACCCAGTGTGTTATGGGCGTTACGGACGACTCCCAAGGAAGGAACTGGCTTCACGCCATTCCATTTAGTATATGGAGGAGAGGCGGTTGTCCCAGTCGAGGTCGGGATTGAGTCTGATCGGGTGCTTCGCTACGACAGAGAAAACGGGGGAAGGCGACGGATGGAGCTTGACATGGTTGACGAAACGCGCGACAAAGCGGTCGCCCGGCTAACAGCTTACAGACAAAGGATGCAGCAAAACTATAATCGCCAGGTAATCCCTAGATCTTTCCAGGTGGGTGACCTAGTCTGGAAAAGGGTCAAGCCGGTCGGGGACATCAAAAAGCTTGAAGCTCCATGGACGGGTCCATTCAAAGTTGTAGAAAGGCGCTGCGGTTGGGTGCATACTACTTGGAGGACGCGAAGGGAAGGAGGCTTGATAGACCGTGGAGCGCAAATCACCTCCAACCTTACAGAGCCAGATGAGAGATGAGCGAATGAATTCATGTACACGTGCATGTATGTATGTTTCCTTGGACGTAGGAAGAAAACAATTGGATCTCTCCTAAACCCCTTCCTATCAAATGCGTCATCGGCGGTCGAGCGGCGACCTTAAACCCTCGCGTCATTGGCGATCGAGCGGCGACCTTAAACTCTCACATCATCGGCGGTCGAGCGGCGATCTTAAACCCTCGCGTCAGCGGTGGTCGATCGAATACCTTAAAATCTCGCGTGATCGATCGACAAGTAAGAGCAAAACGATCGCCTAAGCATATTCAAAGACGAGCAAAATATCGAAGAAAATCATCAAAGATAAGACAGAAACGAGTCACGTCTTAAAAGTTTATGCCAACCGGATACACACAGTGGTCGACTAATACAACCCAAAAAAAATCACTTGGTGAATCAAGCTAACAGAAACGCTTTCAAGGGTTCACTCCAAATAATCCAAAGCATCGTCGGGGATAGAGGCATTAAGCTGGTCGCGATCAATCGTGGAGCCGGGCAGATTGGCAGGCAGATGTCCCTTTTTCTTGAGTTGATCAAAAATGTTGTCCACGGCGCAGCCGAAAAGTCGGAGAACTCGGTCGACGAACTTATTCACAAAGGTATCGGACAGGATGTAAGTCACCTTCATCACTTCGAATCGGCTGGGCTCGCTTTCTTTATGAGTCTCCAAGGCCAACCGGGCGCTCTCCAGATCCGCCTTCACCATCGCAAGATCAGCGTCCTTGTCGGACAGCTGGCTTCTTAGAGTGGCTTCCTCAGACTCGTGAGCCTGCCGCTCGGATAACAACAGACCTTCAACATTTTTTAACTTGTCTTCTGTCTGTTTTAATTTCTGCTCGAGAGGCTGGGCTTTCACATTTTTCTTCTCCAGATCCTCAACAGCCCTTTGCTTGCGGTTGGTGGCCAGGGTGATCTTGCCTTCAAAGGTGGATATCTCTTTCTTGAGTCGGTCAATATACCAGACTTGCTCAGCGCTCTTGCTCCGCTCGGCAGTCAGTAGCTCTTCGCTCTTAGCCAAGTCGGCCTGCAGCTGAGCCACCTGGGTGTCATTTAAACCATGAGTGGTACCCGACTAACCGGGGGCTTCTTGTACTATTTCAGCTCATCCTCCACAAAGGCGAGCCTCTGGCTCATAGCCAGGCCGTCCACCCAAAACTGTGGGAGTTAGAAGCAGAAGTGGATCAAAAACAAGGCTAAATTAATAAGTGAGGAAGCCAAAAGGAAAACTCACCCCGGTGATCTGCTTAGTGTAACTGTTTGCTAACACGCCGGGAGGGGCGGTGGCCGCCCGGGCGCGGGCATCTTCCTATATCTCAGCCAATTGGCCCCGAATGATAATCCGGTGTTCAGTCTGATCGATCGAGCCACCCGGTGCCAAAAGATCTTCGATATAGGAAGGTGGAGTGTGGCTGTGACATGTCTCCGGCGAGTCGTGGCCGAATGGGAAGAGGCCGATCGGCCCGCGCGGGAGGAGGAGGGTATGGGGTTGATGCTTGACCTCAAGATGCGGCCTTGAGCCGATAAGGGTGGCAGACTAACGGCAGGAGAGGCGATGAGAGGGTCGGAAGGTGTTCAATCGGACGAGACGTGGACGGCCTCCGACGATATCGGGCCAGAAGCGCCAGTCCGATCGACTACCCTCTCAACTGAAGACGCAGAGCAAGCAGCTTTTTCGCTCGACGCCTCTTGCGTGCGTTCTCGAGCGGCGCCTCAGATTACGAGCCCTCCTCCGAAACAAGTTGAGCCGCCGGAGGCTCTGCGATTGGCGCTCCCACCACCGCTGATCCGACCGACACCAGGTTCGACTCCCCACCAGCTTCCTGAGTAAGCCCCTGCTCGGGCATTAGCGGTTCGGGGAGATCTTCCGGCTGAAACCCCCGCTCAGCCAAGACTTCAACCACTACCTTGTCAACATCGACAGTGGTAAGCTTCGATTGTCTGACCAAGCGTGCCCTCATCATGATGTCAGCTGCAAAATAAAGAGAGAAATCAGTTAGATAAAGATGAAAAAGGCAAAGGGATGATGTACCTATGTTGACTGGCTCGGACGGGCTGATCGGACTAAGGCCAAAAAGTGCCAAAACTCCCTCCTCCAACAACTTGTGAATGTTGAACTTCTGGCCAGCCAGCATGGAGGCAGCAAGCAAGTAGGCAGGAGTATTCTTGTACCGAGGCAACGAAGGTTGAGGCCCCAGCGAAAGTTGCCAAGTGGTTTGGAAGGAAGGTCGATCGGGGAAGCGAACAAAAAAGAAGTATTCTCGCCAATGCTTATTAGAAGAAGGCATCCTGTCAAAAAAGACCAGGTCCGGTCGAGCTTGCAAGAGAAAGGTGTCTGGCTGATAGGAAAGCTTCGGGTAGTAAAAAAAGTGAAAAATCGAGGGGATCAAGGGGATGCGATGTAAACGGAATAAGATGATTACCTTAGCCAAAAGGCGAAAGGAGTTCGGGATTAGCTGGGAGATGGATAAGCCAAAGTATTTACAAACATCCAGGATGAATGGATGGAGAGGAAGTCGTAGGCCGATAGCAAATTGGTCGCGGAAGAAGCAGACACAGCCGGTCGGTGGAACAGAAGGCCGATCGGTAGACAGCGGGACATGAATCTCGTAGCCAAGAGGAAATTCTAAGGTGTTGGCTAAGGTTCTAGCGTCCTGCTCGTCAAACCTGGACTCCATAGTATCGTACCAGGGGCCAGGGGCATAAGATGAGGGCTTAGATGTGCTGACCATAGCAAATGGAATGGAGCGAAAGAAGATGGGAAGAAAAGCAAACCGAAAAAGGAGGACAAGGGCAAGGAAAGGAGTTCGCCGGAAAAGCAAAGAAGATATAACAAAAAGGAGCCACAGAAGAGGGTGATAAACTCACCCGGGATGGAAGCAGCAAGGGAAGTAGAAAGATTGTCAAAGATTCGCCAAAGAACACGAAAGAAATTACTGAGGGGAACAGACGAAGACGCCAGAAATGAAAGCACGAAAGAAGACGGCGACGACAAGCTTATAAACATCCAGAGATCTCGCCTGGCCGTCCGATAGACCGCATGAACACCTAGAGGCAGATCTGGCCGTTCAAATTCAAATAGCTAAAAGGTCACATCCCAACGGGTCACGTCAAACGTGCGTCGACAGAGGGCGACGCATGGCGTGCCTTGATAGGGCAGTTGCCAGAGTAATTAAGGAAGCATGTGGCACATCAATACGTCAGGGTGATACGATTTCCAAGAGATTTTGCAGAGATCGCCCAGGCAACGACTCCCTGAGCCGATAGAGCAAGTTATATAGATCAGACAGTCCTTCGTTCCTGCCGATCAGCTAGCCGAGAGCACCCCGTCGAAAGGAAAATCAAGGACAGATAACCAAGTGCTGGCCGAGAGGCATAGTTGACCAAAAAACCCGGCAAAGATTGTCTTTTCGCACCAGTTGGTCCAGTCAGTCGGACTTATAGCCTCCTTCGACTAGACTTAAAGGGGAGGCATGTGATCCGGTGATGACCTAAGAGGGCCCACCGCCGAGGAGGTTCAACGTTCGGATAGTCGTCAAAGTCAAAAGGCGATCAGCTAAGAGACTAACCGAGCCGAAGTTCCCATAGGCCAAGCGGCAGGAGGAGTTTGTGGCAGTGAGGCCGAGCCCACAACCCGATCAACCTAAAGAGTTCAAAGAAGGCGGGCTGAATCTAAGACGGGCTGAGGAAAGGGATACTCAAGTCAATCGGAATAGATATACCCGTAGAAGGCCAAAGAGTTGGCCGACCGGATAGACCAAGGGAAGTGTCATCAAATTAGCGGCTGACACTTAAGAAGGGAAATATGTCTTAACATCCTTTTGGGAGTCAATGCCGCCGGCTGACGGCGCGAATGGACAGGAAATCGTACGGAAGAAGATTGCGCCGCCTTGACAGAAATGCGTCTGCCCCATTATGGTAAGGTGTCAGGGATCCTTTCTCGATATTAGCTATTGAGGAAAGCTTAAGAAGTCGCGTCGGCCCGGGAAGTGTGTAGTCAACCCGTCGAAGCTCTATATAAGAAGAGGAGTGGCCACCCGCGGAGGTACGCACAGGGACTCTCTAGAGCCACTATTCACTTCTCTTTTGCTTTCTCTATTCTCCACTTGCTGGTGTGTGACTTGAGCGTCGGAGGGTCATCGCCGGGAACCCCCTCCCGGCTTGGCACTAACAACCTTTGATCGCAGGAGCGTAGAACCTTCTTCGCAGTGGAGATCTACTTCAGCGTTATTTCCCGGTGACCATTCACTTCGCTTCAGGGCAGGGTCAACTACAAATAAGGAAAGATATTAAACCTTTCTCTTAATCCATTGTAGAAATCTATAAAAGGAAAGATTTAAAATTTTAAAAACTCTCTTTTAAAACCATGGCTTCTACATAAGGAAAGATTTAAAATTTAAAACTCCTTTTAATATTTATGTGGTCGGCCACCCTTGCTTGGGCTCCAAGCTAGGGCCGACCATAACTTGAACTCATCTAACCTTGGTTTGGCCGGCCCTAGCTTGGGCTCCAAGCTTGGCTTGGCCGACCACCTTAAGGTGGGTAAGAAGTTGGGTTTGGGTGGATATAGGACTTTATAAATAAGAGGCTACAATAGGGACCGAGAGGAGGAATTGATTTTGGTCTCCCGATGAGCTTGAGCTTCCCGTGTTTGCCCCGAACATACAACACAAGTTCATCAATAATATCTCATTCCACTAAAGAGTCATTATTGCACTACCGCACCAATCCCATATTACTATATGGGCTCCTTTTTATCATGAGTGTGTTAATCTCCCTGTGTTTAGATATCGAATGTCCACTAATTAAATGAGTTACTGACAACTCACTTAATTAATATCTAGCTCCAAGAGTAGTACCACTCAACGTTATTGTCATGTCGGACTAAGTCCACCTGCAAGGTTTACATGACAATCCTTATGAGCTCCTTAAGGGGACATCATCAACCTAGATTACTAGAACACAATTTCATTTTATAACCAACAACACACCATATAAATGATATCATTTCCCAACTTATCAGGTCTATTGATTTAACGAGCTAAATCGCACCCTTTGATAAATAAAAAAAATAAATATTACGTATATGTGCTTGTTATTATATCATGATTAAGAGTACACACTTCCATAATAACAAAGGTATTGTTCTTTTATATAGTCAGTATAAAAAGATACTACCTCAAATGGTCCTGCTCAATGCACTCATAGTGTACTAGTGTAATTTATCAGTCAAGATAAACTAATACCTACTTACACTACAACTACTCCAATGGTTTGTCTCATTCCATCTTGGTTGTGAACGACTGTTTATAATTTATAAGGAACTAATAACATGAACTTCTTATTGGTGCAATCGACCTCCTAGGTTTTAATGTCAGACAAATATATTTAAGTAAGAATGTTTTAGTATGGAGCTTGATTTAGGGAAGTCCTAGTTGTAGGCTAGGCAAGGGAAGTCCTAATTGGAGGCTAGGCAAGGAGAGAAATCTCGGTATATCGTAGAAGCCAGGTGGATAGGTCTGGAGGACTTGATCCCTGGGTAGCCGAATACTGAGTCCTAGTTGTAGGCTAGGTAAGGGAAATCTCGGTATGTCGTGGAAGCCAGGTGGATAGGTCTGGAGGACTTGATCCCTGGGTAGTCGAATATTGAGTCTTGGTAAGTGAAGCCAAGTGGAGAAAATTCTAGGGGGTGGTAACCTTAGGTAACGAGAAGTCTTGGAGGAGTGAACTCCAAGCAAGGTTGATCGGATGGTTTCCGGTCGACCGCGTGCGGTCGACCGGACCAGCGGATCTCGATAAATCTAGGTCTAGGTTTACCATTGTTTTTCTGTATTACTATTATTGTTGTTGGCTAATATAGTATTGCAGGAAAATTCTTAGTGGATCAGGCGATCAGACACTGAGCAGGCAAAAGTTCAAACATGTCTGGAGGAGCATGTTTGGCAGGTAAATTGAGGTAAACAACTGGAGGAGCGACAGTGAGGTCGGGTTCCCAAAGGGAACAACCTAAGGTCGCTGATCCAACTGAAGAAACCGAGAAGGTTTCCAAGTTGAGATCAAGACAGTCCTACTGTCTTTATATTACTCATGCATTATATATTACTGTTCTAACCTTTGTGTTGCAGGGATACTTTGCTTAACTCTGTGTTGCAGGAATAGCCGGATCGGTCGATCGAACAGAGGGATCGGTCGACCGAACCAAGATGGCTCAGCACAGATCAGTTTAATCAGCAACGATCAGATGCCGAAGGAAACTACACTGATCGGTCGACCGAACCCGAGGATCGGTCGACCGAACCATCAATATTAAAGGCACAATAAATGCAGATCACGGCAAATCTCGACGAACAGGGAAGGAGCATGTTCGGTCGACCGAACAGAGGGATCGGTCGACCGAACCATTGAAGTCCAGTTAATGCAGAATATCGAGCCAGCATCAGACTCTAGCTGGAAGGGATCGGAGCTGGTTCGGTCGACCGAATAGAGGGATTGGTCGACCGAACAACTATCATACCTATAAATTGAGGCTCGAAGTCAGAGGCCAAGAATAACTTTCTGATCAATTCCTGTGCTACTCTGCAAGCTGCTCACGCTGCTCATCTCGTCACCTCAGCAAGCAACATCGTCCGGAGTACCGACCTAAGCTTCATCTGCAATACATTGTCAGTATAATTTAATTAAAGCTTGCTTTGTACTTTTATTTAAGCAAGATAGT
Organism: Zingiber officinale; assembly: GCF_018446385.1. NCBI lineage: Eukaryota > Viridiplantae > Streptophyta > Magnoliopsida > Zingiberales > Zingiberaceae > Zingiber > Zingiber officinale. The sequence goes on from NC_055996.1 coordinate 100,792,902, forward strand.
AGGGTGTTACTATCTTGCTCCATTGTACGATTCACTTCTTTCCGAGGATTTCGGAAAGAAGGATTATAGTGCTTTGCCCATCGGTGCGGTCAAGGACCGCGGGCGTTCGAGTAGGAGTCGAGCTAGGCTCCGAACGAAGTAACCGAATTGTGTCTCTTTCTTATTTCCGCTGCACGACTTTGATTTCAAAAGGGTAAAAGAAAAAGTTTTAAACGAGCGATATTCACCCCTCCTCTATCGCTTCCAACGATCTATCACTTCTGTGTATCTTCTTACACCATGTTATCTACAATATAAATTAAATGGATAACTACACTTAGCATAAATGTAGTCATTTGACTAATGTGATTCTTATAAATGTTTATACAAAATGCTAGACTTTTAGTATATACTCTAACACTTCTCCCAAAGTTCCTTTGCTGAGTCGTAATCTCCGATTCGATTCCTGGGGTAGAAGTACGCTGAGTAGGTGGAACTCGACTCGTCCGTTTGCTACAAAGTTTGCTTGCTCTTTCTTGGTCCACTGATATTCTTCTTTTTCTTCTCTTTGGGGAGTTTTTGGAGCTACAAAACCGTATTTAATTATTAGCAATATTTCAAAATTGGTTTTGAAGAATACCTTCATTCGTTTCTTCCATGACGCAAATTCTCCCTCGAAGTTTAGTGGGTAGATTGTCGATCCGGCCATCGTCTTTGATCTTTGATGCTTCAGTCTGCGGTTAGTCCTTCTAAGGCGGTTGGGTTCTGATATCACTTGTTAATGCAGCAGGGTCGACAAAAGAGGGGTGAATTGCCTGAAATAGAAAAATAAAACCTTCTCGATCCTTGGGCTTAGACTAGAAACGCAATTAAAAACAGAATTAACAACTTAAATAAATAAGTAATAGACCACTATTTATTTGGTTACAACTTAGTTGGTTGTTAATCCAAGGTAGTTGAAAAACTCACTAAGAATCTCTTTCTCTGAAGGCGGAGAAGTCTTTTTCAACACACTGAAAGCTCAGAAATAACTAGGAAAGTGATTACTGAAGTTGTTATTCTATTTCCTAGCTTTAGGGACCTTTTTATAGCTCTTGGAAATCCTATCCGTAGCTTGAGAGCGCCTCCAAAGGGATTGGAGGGTGCCTCTACCAAGGCGCCAAGGGATAGAGTTTTATCCCTTGGCAACGGTCAATTTTTCTAGTCAAAGGCGCCTTCCATGCTCATGGAGAGCGCCTTCCATTCTTATGGAGAGTGTCTTCCATGCTCATGGGAGGCGCCTCCGCCAGAAGGTGGTAGAGGTGCGCGGGCGCCTTGGAGGCATGTTTAACTCTTGTTGAGGGCGCCTCCAGCAGTTTTCATCAACTTCATTCGCTCTTCTGCTACTACGATCGCCTGGGTGATTGCAACCAACTGAAATAAGGCTCACCCGAACCCAATTTCCGGTCTTCTCCTCGAGCAGGCTTTCACTCCAGCTTCTCGTCTCTAGAACGTTACGTACGTTCTTCTCGTCCATCGTTGTACTCTTTCGCAACACCTCGTCCCTCAGATGCACCAAGCCCATCAGCTCACATCCCGTGTCATTCTTCTCGCTAGTTGCGTCTTTCACTCGACTTCCTGTGCTCCTAAACTCCTGCACACTTAGACACAAGGATCAATCCAAAATATAACCTAACTTAACTTGGTTGATCACACCAAAATAGCCACGGGGTCCAACAATCTCCCTCTTTTTGATGTACATCAACCCAAGTTCAAGTTAGGGTAATAACGAACAAGATGCAATAAAAGAATTTGCAAAATAAACATTTTAAGCATAAAGCTGCAAATAAAAGAAATGATAACATCTGATAAAATAGAGTTAGTAGAATTAAAAAACAATCTAACTTCCCCTAAACTTGTACCTATTCCTCCCTCTTTGATCATATCAAAAAAATAGGGTACAATAAGAAAATAACTTGAAATTTAAAAAATTTAAAATAATTTCTAAGTTATGAAGTTTTCAAATAATTAACAAAGATTGAAAACATTTCATTAATTGCACAAACTTATCAATTTGTCAATTAAATATTCAATTCAGCAATTGGTTTCTAGACTATGGCGAGACACTAAGCCTTCTTGGTTATTGTATTATCAACCACTTCTAGACAAAGCCTCTTAAAGAATTTAAACATTTAACTTTTCTGAAACCTTTGATTCAAAGAAAAAATGTTAATCTAAGTATGATTCTGAAACTCAATATAGGTTCCTTCCTACTAAGTTAGCTAAGAATCTAGGGGGTACATATCCTTTGGGAATTCTTCTAAGTTATCCTTAATATTTTCTAATGTACCAATTTAACGTTCCATAAATTTTAAGATTTGATTTTTGAAAGCTATTTGGTTTTAAGCATGCACATTTTTTCAAACTTTCGATTTACATTTTCAATTTATCATTTTCTAATTTTAAATTGTTAAATAATTCTAAGAGACATGTTTTAGCTAAGTTTAATTTTAACTCAGTATTTTTCTTTTTTAATTTCACTAAATTTTTAGAAAGAATTTTGATAAAATTAAATTACTGCTTGGGAGATAGAGTAGGCACCTTACTTAGCCTGGTTCAAAAGGCTGAACACAGCCACTGATGTGGCTTCAACTCTGGACTATCTCCATTGTCAAGGACAAATTATCCACTGCGATCTAAAGCCAAGCAATGTTCTTCTCGACGATGGCTCGTGTAGGTGACTTTGGGTTGGCAAGGTTTCTCGACAGGGACAGTAGCAGCTGGTCTATTGCTTCCTCCATTCCCCTTGGACTTAAAGGATCCATTGGATACGTAGCATGATTACTTTTTGCTCAAAGCAATTTCATTAAGAAACTAAACAACCATTAATAAGAATTAGGAAAGAACTATCAGCAACATGATTAATCTTGTTCTCGAGTTCACATGATCATTAAAATTTTGATTACAGAATATGGGACAGGAAGTCAAGTTTCCCCTCTGGCTGATGTTTACAGCTTCGGAATACTTCTCCTGGAGATGCTTACCGGGCGTTGATTCCTATAAGTCAGAAATAGCACTGAAGGTTGACGAATTCGAGCTGCTAAACACTACAAATGTACTGGCACATGTGAAAAGCCAAAGTCAAAATTGACCACTGCGATGTCTGCATAAAGTTAATTTATCAGTAAAAACTATAATGAAAAAAACGGGAGTTGAACCCGACGTGAATCGAACACGCAACCTTCTGATCTGGAGTCAGACGCACTACCATTGCGCCACGGATCCACAGTTGAAGGACAGCACTCAATATTTAAATGTATTTATTAAATCATCTTAACTTGCTCCGCACATCTGACTTGAGGCAAACTTACCCGTTCATCACGCAGGCCTGCCTTATCTATCCAACAATTTAAATATGAATTTCTTTTGGAGGGTGAAAGAAAATATTTAAATAAAAAATAAGAGGAATTGAAATTATCATTTAAAGTATAAGAATTTATATTTTAAATCCATTTCTTATTAAATCTAAGGAATTTATACGTTCATCAGGGAATTCACGCTAGACCTGCCTTATCTATCCAACAATTTGAATATGAATTTCCTTTTGAAGGTGAAAGAAAATATTTAAATAAAAAATAAGAGGAATTGAAATTACCATTTAAAGATATAAGGATTTATATTTTAAATTCTATTAAATCTAGGGAATTTATAAGCAATAGAATCAATATCCCTTAAAACTCTTCATCGTAACATGTTTAATATCGCTAATGAATCCTTCGACTCCAACAGGCACATGAATTCTATGGATAAAACTTAAAACCCCCAAACAATAATAGATGCACACCTACTACAAAGTATCAATACTTGGATACATAAACAACAGTGAGTGTGCATCTCTTGTTAGAAAATTAGACTATAACCAAATAAATAAATTATTTATATTATATTTACATTTCAAAGATATTACAATACTTTTGAGCATCATTTATAATTTTAGAGAGAAAAAGAAAAAGAAGATGAAGAATAACTTTCAACTTGAAGATTCTACACTTTTATTTTTAGTTGGATGATCAAACATGAATGTAGGGGGAGTATTTATAGTACTCACCATGCAAGATACATATATAGTTGTTCAGAAAATTAAATTCTATCCACAAAGAAATTTTATCCCTATCCATTGAATGAGAGAAATACTGTCAATCACACATTTTAATTTCTATCTGTTAAATTTTAACCATTGAATGAGAGAAATAAAAGCAATAAATATGGAAATTAATTTTCCAACTATTATGGCTTCTTCCATCACTATCCTCCGTGTACTATCAGCCCTAGGGTTCATGTCGTCGAGTCCATCAAGCTTCCTTTTCTGCTGCGTCTCTGGTCCTCCAATAGTACCACGCCTTACAAAGATACGATCCGCGACAACAATAGAATTTTACATATATCGATCCTATATTTCACAAGGGAATGTACATGAAATCTAGATCGAATAAAAATATAAAATCCTAGGGCTAATACAACTCCTGCTGTATGTAATACATATAATCATGCACACTCATAAAATGCCCTCGACATGTCTGAGGGTCCAATCACACACAATCACATTAGGGTCATAATAGTTGGATCTAGATGTCTGCAACCACAGAGTTAATCGATTTGCACATCCTACTATTATCCTACCTAAAATATGTATGACATATGCATAATTAAACAAAAACCAAACACACAGAGGTTAAAACCTAGCTCTGATACCAATTGTTGGTTGCTACTCGGAATACTGTCCTAGTTCCCTTGTATAAAAATTTGTACAAGCATAGAACTATCCTAGCTACCCATGTGTTCTACTAAAGTTAAATTTGGATTGCAAACGATGTTTAACATTATTAATCCAAATTTTCCTTTTAGAAGTTAAACTTGAATTGGGAACGAAACTTAACATTCTTACTTCAAGTTCAACCGATGTGATCTTTCTAAGTTAAACCATATTACAAAATTTGATTAAATATCTATTTCAAGGATCGGCTTCCAGGTCAAACGTGGCAAGACACTAGGCCTTCTTGGGTATGAGATCATCCACCAATGGCTAGACAAAACTTTTTAAAGAAATCAGATATTTAAACTTCTCACAGTAAACAAGGTTTAACAATAGAGACCTCAATAGAAACACATTATCGAAATATGAAATCGAAACGAAAATCAATAACAAAAATGATAATTAAAATCGATAACCTCTTGTGTTTGGTTTTACAAGATCTATACAAAAGATGAATTAGTTATGATGCGGAAACTTATAACTAGTTATATCTCTTGTAACTTATAGACCTCTTGATCTTCTATTGTATTCCTCTTTTTATCTCGGACATCATGTGGGTGACGATCTACCAAGACAAGAATCCACCCAAGCCTTCTTCTTCATTCCAAGTTTCGGTCACCAATTTTCTCCAAGAGATTATGAAGTCCGACCACCAACCAAGCTCCAAGGGATGCTAGGAAACAATGTCTCCTATCTCTTCTTCTTCTCCAAGCAAAATCCGTCCACCAAGATCTCTCCAAGAGGGTGATGCCGCTAGCCACAAAGAAGAAGAATAAGGGAAGAGGAAGAGCCTTGGGGAAATTATAGATGTGTTGTAAGGTGAGGCACCTCTACCCTCTCTTTTATATTCCTTGGTCTTGACAAATAAAGAAAGTTTTAAAACATAATCAAATTTTTCTTATTTTCCTTGCCCATGTCTAAGAAGAAAATTTTAATTAAAAACTTCCTTATAAACCTTTAATGGCTGGCCCCTATCTTGTCCTCCAAATAAGGGAAGTTTTAAACAAAAAATTAAAACTTTCTTAATTGTTTTCGGTAATAAATTTTAATAAAATTTCTCTTTTAAAATTCCTTTCATGGTTGTTTATAAAAGGAAACTTTTATAAATTAAAAATTTTCTTTTAAAACATGTGGATGGTTACAATTAAGAAAAGTTTTCTCCAAAATTAAAATCTTCCTTTTGACTACAAATAAAGAAAAATATCAAACATTTCTCTTAATCCATTGTAGAAAGCTATAAAAGGAAAGATTTAAAATTTTAAAAACTCTCTTTTAAAACCATGGCTTCCACATAAGGAAAGATTTAAAATTTAAAACTCCTTTTAATAATTATGTGGCCGGCCACCCTTGCTTGGGCTCCAATCTAGGGTTGGCCATAACTTGAATCCATCTAACCTTGGTTTGGCCGGCCCTAGCTTGGGCTCCAGGCTTGGCTTGGTCGGTCACCTTAAGGTGGGTAAGAAGTTGGGTTTGGGTGGATATAGGACTTTATAAATAAGAGGCTACAATAGGGACCGAGAGGAAGGATTGATTTTGGTCTCCCGATGAGCTTGAGCTTCCCGTGTTCTCCCCAAACACCCAACTCAAGTTCATCAATAATATCTCATTTCACTAAAGAGTTATTATTGCACTACCGCACCAATCTCATATTACTATATGGGCTCATTTTTATCATGAGTGTGTTAATCTCCCTGTGTTTAAGATATCGAATGTCCACTAATTAAATGAGTTACTGACAACTCACTTAATTAATATCTAGCTCCAAAAGTAGTACCACTCAACCTTATTGTCATGTCGGACTAAGTCCACCTGAAGGGTTTACATGACCAATCCTTATGAGCTCCTCAAGAGGACATCATCAACCTAGATTACTAGAACACAGTTTCATTTTATAATCAACAACACACCATATAAATGATATCATGTCACGCCCCAGAGGAGTCCCTGTCCGAAGAAATTTCGGCAACATCTCCCCTGTACGGGTGATAATCTGAAACATTACTACATACAAAATATACATCAGCCACACTCGGCTGGAATATATGCACAAATAGAGACAACATAACACGCAGTTTAATATACTCAGCCTACCCGGCTGGACAAAATGAAATAACGCATAACCACCATCTATAACCATCAGCCTAAACGGCTGGAACAAAATAGAAACACACACAGCGGAAGACAGAACGATAAATACTCAGCCCTCACGGCTGGATATAAACGCAGCGGAAATCACAAAAGAAAACAAATGTATGACCGACAAAGTCACGAACTAAATTACCTACAACCACCAGACTAGACTCTAAAAACACATCGACTTGTTCAAAACCAAAATACGCAAAGCTAATATACATCCAAAACAGTGACAAGACCCAAAAGGAACTATCCTCAAGTGTGACGTGGGACCGGCAGCCGAGACTCTCCAAGCATCCATGACTCATCTATCTGTTACCTGGCGAAAGGAAACCAATTTGCGAGGTGGTGAGTATTGGAACTCAGCGGGTAAGGAAAGAGATAGTGCATGAACATAACATATAACTAGAAAGGGAGCCAAGAGTATACAGTCTCATAAAAGAAATAGCAGATACTACAATAGAACCAACATAAGCACTCATACCTGAAACCATATCCTAGGCTAGGTATAGTAGGTCAGAACTGGTACTAATTTGCTACAGTACTGCTCATAACTACAGAGGTAATAAGCAAGGTATATACAAATATCCAATGACTAAACATCTACGATGAGAATATATCTCAACACAAGTAAACATATCAGCACAAGTGAACAACAGCAAGCAATAACAGCATATATAAACAGCAGCAGCTATAGCAAATATAATAACAACAGCGTATGCACGAATGGTCACTCCCGCCCACCTCTCTACACCATGACCCCTGTATGGTCGAGAGGTCGGGTCAGTGACAGACTGTACACCACTCCAGCTACCACTCACACAAGTGGTCGAGGGGACAATTGCATAGTAGCTAACTAGCTACATCTGCGACGGGGTCCCTGCTGCTCGTACTCCAGCTACCACTCACACAAGTGGCCGAGTGCGGCACGACAGGACAAGCGGCATCAACTCCAGCTACCACTCTCTCGAGTGGCCGAGGATGCGGCATGCATGTAATGACATGATGCAAACAATGCAACAGTCATCATACCAATATAAGCAGAAACAGGTATGCTACATGAAGCCAGCATGCTCAATATAGTACATAAATAAACAACAGTCAAAGCATACAAACATGGTATCTAGTATCTGCTACTGATCATGGACAACAACAAGAGACTGTATGGATATAAAAATGAGTAGCTCAAAGATTTTGAGTGGAAGTATCAAGCATAGGAAAAATTACGAGTGGAGTCAAGGTAAAGCAATTCTTATCCCAAAATAGCTCATGCACTAAGTTCGAAGAACTAGAGAATCAAAGTAAGAAATACCCGCCTTATGTGGAGATCGTGTCAACCGTCTTCAATCAACGTCCTGCAAATCACGTGATGTACAATTTAGCTAATTTCATAAACGACACTAGCTAAACTGAAACCCAACTTAATTAGGGAAAAGCCCTAATCCAACTATGAACCTTGATTCACCCAAATCTAAACAGCATTTCTAAAGCACCAACAGGAACCAAAATGTGTTCCACCCGAGTTTAAACCTCCACCAAAAGCAAACACTAAAACTCTAGTGTTACATCATTGCTCCAAAACATATCCGAATAGTGATATCAAATCCACTAAGAAATCCAATGAGATTGACAACAATCGAGAGACGATAGAACATCATCGATTTAGAAAACACACCAATTCCATAACCATGCGGAAAAATAGAACAATAACGAATTGAACCCACCACTACCGAATCTGTCCAGCACGGGGAAACAACAAGAAGAGCAAAAAATGTTATTCCTCATGGTTAAACCACCAACGTTCTGATCAAAATTCCTGAAGCAGCGGGAAGGAAATAAGAACATCATCGACCAGAAATTAGACTACCAATTGCCTGCCTAACACTTCTCGTAGCAATAGATCAACAAAAACATCATCGATCAAGACTTAACACTTCTACAACAAGAATTAACCGAAACCCAATTAGTGAGAAGAACGCAGCACATCAAATTCAATCAAAAGCCCCAAATCCACATCTAACTAGAGAACAACTACAACAAGATGAGATCGAACCGCGGCTTACCCCTTATCCAGATTAGTGAAGAGGAAGGAGGATCGGGAGACTCATTCACCCCCTAACCTAGGTCTCGGTTGGAGACGGGTCGAGGTGGTCGGCGGCGTTTGTGGTTCTTGCGTGAGGAAGCGAGGCTCGGCGAGGGGCAGAGGAGGCGGCACTGCGGTGCTCGCGTGAGGGAGCGATCGCGGCTGTAGTGGCCGCGTGAAAGGAGGTCGTCGGTTGTGCTGCTCGAGTGAGGAGGAAAGAGGCTGGAGGCCGGCGAAGGAGGCGAGGCGGCGGCGCATGAGGGCTCGAGGAGGCGGCGTCGTGGGCTGGCTCGGGGAAGATACGGCGGTGAAGGAGAAGAGGGAGATTAGGTTTTTATATAATTTTGAACTTAGGTTTAGGGAAATTAAAATCTTTTGCTCAATCAACTCCCTAATAAATAGGTATTCCAAACAGACCTTTTCCAAAGTCTATAATTTTATCCCCTCAAAATACGCCCTACGGACTTCGATTAAATCCCCAAAAATTTCTAAAAATTCCCAAAAATCCCATTAAGGCTATTAGCCTATTAAACCTTATTATTTAATTATTATCTGACTCGGTATTTTATATATCATTTCCCAACTTATTGGGTCTATTGATTTAACGAACTAAATCGCACCCTTTGATAAATCAAAGAAATAAATATTACGTATATGTACTTGTTATTATATCATGATTAAGAGTACATACTTCCATAATAACAGAGGTATTGTTCTTTTATATAGTCAGTATAAAAAGATACTACCTCAAATGGTCCTGCTCAATACACTCATGGTGTACTAGTGTAATTTATCAATCAAGATAAACTAATACCTAATTACACTACAGTCACTCCAATGGTTTGTCTCATTCCATCTTGGTTGTGAACAACTGTTTATAATTTATAAAGAATGGATAACATGAACTTCTGTGTATCTTCTCGCACCATGTTATCTACAATATAAATTAAATGGACAACTACACTTAGCATAAATGTAATCATTTGACTAATGTGATTCTTATAAATGTTTATATAAAATGCTAGACTTTTAGTATATACTCTAACACTTCTCCCAAAGTTCCTTTGCTGAGTCGTAATCTCCGATTCGATTTACTTCCTGGGGTGGAAGTACGCTGAGTAGGTGGAACTCGGCTCGTCCGTTTGCTACGAAGTTTGCTTGCTCTTTCTTGGTCCACTGATATTCTTCTTTTTCTTCTCTTTGGGGGGTTTTTGGAGCTACAAAACCGTATTTAATTATTAGAAATATTTCAAAATTGGTTTTGAAGAATACCTTCATTCGTTTTTTCTATGACGCAAATTCTCCCTCGAATTTTAGTGGGTAGATTGTCGATCCGGCCATCGTCTTTGATCTTTGATGCTTCAGTCGGCGGTTAATCCTTCTGAGGCGGTTGGGTTCTGATACCACTTGTTGATGCAGCGGGGCCGGCAAAAGAGGGGTGAATTGTCTAAAATAGAAAAATAAAACCTTCTCGATCCTTGGGCTTAGACTAGAAACGCAATTAAAAACAGAATTAACAACTTAAATAAAAAAGACCATTATTTATTTGGTTACAACCTAGTTGGTTATTAATCCAAGATAGTTGAAAAACTCACTAAAAATCTCTTTCTATGAAGGCGGAGAAACATTTTCAACACACTGAAAGCTCAGAAATAACTAGGAAAGTGATTACTGAAGTTGTTATTCTATTTCTTAGCTTCAGGGACCTTTTTATAGCTCTTGGAAATCCTATCCGTAACTTGAGGGCGCCTCCAAAGGGATTGGAGGGTGCCTCTACCAAGGCGCCAAGGGATAGAGTTTTATCCCTTGGCAACGGTCAGTTTTCCTGGTCGAAGGCGCCTTCCATGCTCATGGAGAGCGCCTTCCATGCTTATGGAGAGTGTCTTCCATGCTCATGGGAGGCGCCTCCGCCCGAAGGTGGTAGAGGCGCGTGGGCGCCTTGGAGGCACGTTTAACTCTTGTTGAGGGCACCTCCAACAGTTTCATCAGCTTCATTCGCACTTCTGCTACTACGATCGCCTAGGTGATTGCAGCCAACTAAAATAGGGCTCACCCGAACCCAATTTCCGGCCTTCTCCTCAAGCAGGCTTTCACTCCAGCTTCTTGTCTCTAGAACGTTACGTATGTTCTTCTCGTCCACCGGTGTACTCTTCCGCAGCACCTCATCCCTCGGATGCACCAAGCCTGTCAGCTCCCATCATGTGTCATCCTTCTTGCTAGTTGTGTTTTCCACTCGACTTCTTGTGCTCCTAAACTCCTGCACACTTAGACACAAGGATCAATCCAAAATATGACCTAACTTAACTTGGTTGATCACACCAAAATAACCACGGGATCCAACAATCTCCCTTTTTTTGATGTACATCAACTCAAGTTCAAGTTAGGGTAATAACGAACAAGATGCAATAAAAGAATTTGCAAAACAAACATTTTAAGCATAAAATTGCAAATAAAAGAAATGACAACATTTGATAAAATAGAGTTAGTAGAATTAAAAAACAATCTAACTTCCCTTAAACTTGTACATATTCCTCCCTCTTTGATCATATCAAAAAAATAGGGTACAATAAGAAAATAACTTGAAATTTAAAAAAATTAAAACAATTTCTAAGTTATGAAGTTTACAAATAATTAACAAAGATTGAAAACATTTCATTAATTGCACAAGCTTATCAGTTTGTTAATTAAATATTCAATTCAGCAATTAGTTTCCAGACTGTGGCGAGGCACTAACTCTTCTTGGTTATTGTATTATCAACCACTTCTAGACAAAGCCTCTTAAAAAATTTAAACATTTAACTTTTCTGAAACCTTTGATTCAAAGAAAAAATGTTAATCTAAGTATGATTCTGAAACTCAATATAGGTTCCTTCCTACTGGGTTAGCTAAGAATCTAGGGATACATATCCTTTGGGAATTCTTTTAAGTTATCCTTGATGTTTTTTAATGTACCAATTTAACATTCCATAAATTTTAAGTTTTTATTTTTGAAAACTATTTGGTTTTAAGCATGCATATTTTTTCAAACTTTCGATTTGTATTTTCAATTTATCATTTTTTAATTTTAAATTGTTAAATAATTCTAAGGAAAATGTTTTAGCTAAATTCAATTTTAACTCAGTATTTTTTTTTTAATTTCACTAAATTTTTAAAAAAAAAATTAATAAAGTTAAAATACTGTTTGGGAGATAGCGCACACCTTACTTAGCCTGGTTCAAAGGCTGAACACAGCCACTGATGTGGCTTCAGCTCTGGACTATCTTCATTGTCAAGGACAAATTATCCACTGCGATCTAAAGCCAAACAATGTTCTTCTCGACGATGGCTCATGTAGGTGACTTTGGGTTGGCAAGGTTTCTCGACAGGGACAGTCAGCTCTATTGCTTCCTCCATTCCCCTTGGACTAAAAGGATCCATTGGATACGTAGCATGATTACTTTTTGCTCAAAGCAATTTCATTAAGAAACTAAACAACCATTAATAAGAATTAGGAAAGAACTATCAGCAACATGATTAATCTTGTCCTCGAGTTCACATGATCAATAAAATTTTGATTACAGAATATGGGACAGGAAGTCAAGTTTCCCCTCTGGCTGATGTTTACAGTTGACTACTGCGATGTCCGCATAAAGTTAATTTATCTGTAAAAGGAATAATGGAAAAAATGGGAGTTGAACCCGACGTGAATCGAACACGCAACCTTCTGATCTGGAGTCAGACGCGCTACCATTGCGCCACGGATCCACAGCTGAAGGGTTACACTCAACATTTAAATTTATTTATTAAATCATCTTACTTGCTCCGCACATCTGACGCGAGGCAAACTTACCCGTTCATCAGTCATCACTCAGACCTGCCTTATCTATCTAACAATTTGAATATGAATTTCTTTTGGAGGGTGAAAGAAAATATTTAAATAAAAAATAAGAGGAATTGAAATTATCATTTAAAGTATAAGAATTTATATTTTAAATCCATTTTAAAAAATCTAGGGAATTTATAAGCAATTGAATCAATAGCCCTTAAAACTCAACATCTAACATGTTTAATATCGCTAATGAATTCTTTCGACTCCAACAGACATATTAATTCCATGGATAAAACTTAAAACTCCCAAACAATAATATATGCACAGCTACGATAAAGTATCAACACTTAGATACACGAATAACAGTGAGTGTGCATCTCTATCTCCTCACCTAAACCCAATAAATTTATTGGCCGGACCTGATCTGACCAGTAGGTGGACGAGATAATGGCTCGGACAACAAAACTTAAGCCGAACTAGGCGACTCGATTGCACCATATGACTTCTGACGAGTTACAAGTTCTAGAAGCACTCTCATGCTGAACCACCAAATTCTAAACATGCTATCTTATTAAATTCTAAACCAGATTTAAGGGTTTTAACTTTAAACCATAGCCAGCAGACTAATTCAAAAGAGCGCTAGTTTTTACAGAGATCAAAAGGCAACGATTCTCCCTTCCGCTTCAACTCTTGCAACCACTTCAGTTTTCCTCTTCAAATACCAAAAATGAATTCGAAGGTATGCAATAGGGTGTCTCAAATAGAAGGTGAAATTAATGTAATATTGTAGGATTTCTTATTCGTCATCCCGAAGCTTTCATTTATGGTTTAGAGTTTTTACAACATTTGGAGTTTAGTCTGCTACCCATTGCTGCTTGTTACAAGTGTTAGGACCGCTCGAGCTAGAGCAGGGGTCAATAGTTTCGATCATTTCTCCTCGTTGCTTTGTGTTTGTTGTTGAATGTGCAACAGAAACTTCAATCAACTTGGACATCACATGCACTATACTTTGATTGTATTTAGTATTCACCTCCTTGAGATGACTAATCCAAGGGTACACTTCTCACTCACAACTTCCACTAAGAACTTCCTTCTCTTCGGAGTCCTTCCGGAGGTAGAGAAGTCTCCTGTAAGCTTGAATACAACAGGTAATGAAAATGCAAAGGCAAATGAAATCGAAAACGATTTTATAATGAAAAACATTGCTTTGCTTGCATTTTTCTTGATTTGGATTATCGCTTTGTGGTAAGAAATACAGTAGTATTTTGTCTCTAAAAAACTGGCAGCGAGAATCCTCTTGGAAATACCCTTTATATAGATGTTGTTCGAGTTAATTTCTGCCTAACAATCGATTGACCTTACTAACCAATAGATTGTCACATTAGATTCAATTGTTCAAACCTGTAGAATGACTATTTTTCGCCTGACCAATCGATTGGTGAGCCACACCAATCGATTGCCTCAATTGATTCCGCATCTTTTTGTTCACTCTAGAAAACATAGCTAATATTAATTGTCATGTGTCAATCGATTGCCTCAATCGATTTTGTACCCTTATGTTCACTTGAGAAAACACAGGCAATCGAATGCTTCAATCGATTCTAAACCTTTCTGTTCGCTGTGTAAGGAACTAGATGCGCTAAACACGCAAACGCGCAGCGGAAAATACTAGTTCCTCCAGAAGATCCATGCGAAGGGAAACAAAACTTTATACTAAGTTAGATCTAAAACATGATGAAGTATACCTTTGGTACGTGCTCACGGACTCTCGACAGCTCGGATCATAGCACGATCTCGCGTTCGCGCCTCTACGGTATCCACACAAACAAGTGTTCGTTTGTCTCACAAACTCACAAAAGGAGAAAGGTTGTGCTAGCAACCTTGAAGGTGGATTTCGGCCAAGGAGAAGAGGAGCAAGAAGAATGAAGATTAAGTCCAAAATGAAGAGCAAAAAGCTTAAGTATTTTCATCCAATGAAACACTTAATTAGCATTAATGACCTTAATGAGCATTTACACTCCATTAAGGACCAAACTTGTAACTCTTCATTTTGAATGAGTGTAACTCCTAATTTCAATTTCGAAAATTGAATGGGATAAATAATCATTGAATTTCAAAATTCAATGATTATTTCCATTAATCTTCACTTGAGTCTAACTCAAGTCTCCTCACTTGAGTCTAACTCAAGTCTAATTTACTCGAGTCTAACTCAAGTTTAATTCAATCGAGTTTTACTCAATTGATCTCATGCAATTCAAATTCAATGAATCACTATTTCATTAATTCGAATTGACTCCTTGAATCTAGTTTGAATTGGACTTAATCCAATTAGATCCACTTGAGTCCAACTAAATAAGTCCAATTTGGATTAGACTTAATCCAATGATTCATCATATGAACCCATCTCCAAATCTACTTGTTCTTTGTGTGTGACCCAATAGGTTCTCGTAACGTTGGCAATGTACTCAAATCAACATTTAGATACATAAGCAATGAGTGACATCTAACAAGGCATCATTGCTACCCAAGTGACGAGAAGGTTAAGATCCAACCTAACCTGTCCGTGGTTATTATCTTGTATGACTTTGTCCCTCTATCCTTGATATCTAGGTTGATCAATGAGGCATAAACTGTGGCATCCTCTTATCAACCTTTGTGTTTCTTGATTTCTAAGTAGACACACTCAATCAAATAAGCTCAATATCTCATATTGACTCATTTGCGCATAGTCATGCTTTCTTGTGTCCTACTAATCAAAGGGGCCCACATATATCGCTTCCGTCATAGGGAAGGAATAAATCTCATCTACATCACTCACATCCCTCCGCATAATTCATTACATACCCAGTGATCGACTTTATTGTCTACCTTGTTACAAGTGATGTTTGCCGATACCAAAGTACACAACTCCTTATGTAGGGAACCATAGTGACTTCAGGTCTAAGGACTATTCATATCAATAGTCACATGAGAATGTTTATGACACTCATATAACGATCCATGAAACATTCTCATGGCGGGTCATTCAGTATATATTCTCTAATATATACCCATGTGTCAACCTGATATCTCATATCCATGACTTGTGAGATCAAGTCATCCGTTGACCTACATGCTAGTTTCAACGCATTAATATTATCCTTGTATATTAATGTTTGACTAGGAATAGTTAAGAGTAGTGTTCTCTACAATATATCACTATCAATTCAACCAATTGATATATTGTAAATAAGAACCTACTACCCAAGGACATTATTATACTTATTCAATTGGCACTGAACTGAAATAAATATAATAACCAACTTTGCCTTTTATTAATAATGATATATGATACAATAATGTGCCCTTTACAATTATCTCATAATTGGTACTAGGGCTAATATTAACACGCTGACCATTTTCTTCCAATCGATTGCTCCAGACCAATCGATTGCCCAATCCTAAATTCTAAATTTTGAGTTTAGGGTAATCGATTGGTACCTCTCGCCAATTGATTGGTAACCTTGAATTCAACCTTTTCAAGCTGAATTCGCATCTTGCCTGGTATCTGGTTGACATCAAACTATTAGGACTTACGCTACCCAATATTCAATTAACCTTAATTTGCTACGCCTTCCTTACTCATGCCAAGTGCCCGGTTCTCTTTGACTCACTTGGACTTTCCCTTTGCCAACTTTTTATTGGACTTTCGATCATCAAGTGTCCGGTCCTCCTTGACTTACTTGGACTTTTCTATTACTAATTTTTTGTTAGACTTCCGATTACCAAGTGTCTAATCCTCTTTGACCCACTTAGACTTTCCTCTTGTCAACTTCTTGTTAGACTTTCAATCGCCAAGTGTTCGATCCTCCTTGACCCACTTGAGCTTTCCTCTTGCCAACTTCCTATTGGACTTTCAATCACCAAGTGTTCGATCCTTCTTGATCCACTTGGACTTTCCTCTTGCCAACTTCCCGTTGGACTTCTCAAGTTGTATCCGGTCCTCCTTGACCTACTTGACTTCTCTCTCACATATTGTCAAATATTAAATCCAAGCTCGAGCCAACCTAGGATTGGTCAACTTGGTCAACCTTCACCCGAGGTCAATTGTACCAATAATCTCTTCTTTTTTTATATTTGATAATATGTTTAAGTTAGACTCACTCATTAGCCCAACTTTCTGTTGGTTAGTGTTGGTGCAATCGACCTCCAAGGTTTTAATGTCAGACAAATATGTTTAAGTATGCTTAAGTATGTTTAAGTATGGAGTTTGATCTAGAGAAGTCCTAGTTGTAGGCTAGGCAAGGGAAGTCCTAGTTGGAGGCTAGGCAAGGAGAGAAATCTTGGTATATCGTGGAAGCCATGTGGATAGGTCTGGAGGACTTGATCCCTGGGTAGTCGAATAATGAGTCCTAGTTGTAGGCTAGGTAAGGGAAATCTCGGTATGTCGTGGAAGCCAGGTGGATAGGTCTGGAGGACTTGATCCCTGGATAGCCGAATACTGAGTCTTGATGAGTGAAGCCAAGTGGAGAAAATCCTAGGGGGTGGTAACCTTAGGTAACGAGAAGTCTTGGAGGAGTGAACTCCAAGCAAGGTTGATCGGATGGTTTCCGGTCGACCGTGCGCGGTCGACCGGACCAGCGGATCTCGGTAAATCTAGGTTTAGGTTTACCATTATTTTCTGTATTACTATTATTGTTGTTGGGTAATATGGTATTGCAGGAAAAGTGTTAGTGGATCAGGCAATCAGACACTGAGCAGACAAAAGACCAAATATGTCTGAAGAATCATGTTTGGCAAGTAAGTTGAGGTATGCAACTGGAAGAGCGACAGTGAGGTCGGGTTCCTAAAAGGGAACAACCTAAGGTCGCTGATCCAACTAAAGAAACCGGGAAGGTTTCTAAGTTGAGATCAAGACAGTCCTAACTGTCATACTCATGCATTATATATTACTGTGCTAACCTTTGTGTTGCAGGGATACTTTGCTTAATACTGTGTCGCAGGTTTGGCCGGATCGGTCGACCGAACCAAGATGACTCAGCACAGAACAGTTTAATCAGCAACGATTAGATGCAGAAGGAAAATACACTGATCGGTCGACCGAACCCGAGGATCGGTCGACCGAACCATCAATATTAAAGGCACAGTAAATGCAGATCACGGTAAATCTCGACGAACAGGGAAGGAGCCTATTCGGTCGACCGAACAGAGGGATCGGTCGACCGAACCATTGAAGTCCAGTTAATGCAGAATATCGAGCCAGCGTCAGACTCCAGCTGGAAGGGATCGGAGTTGTTCGGTCGACCGAACAGAGGGATCGGTCGACCGAACATCCATCATACCTATAAATTGAGGCTTAAAGTCAAAGGCCACGAATAACTTTTCTGAAAAAAAATTCCTGCTCTGCAATCGTCTCGTCTTCATCTGTGCAGCAAGCTACATCATTCGGAAGTGCCGACCTAAGCTACATCTCCATTTTATTTGTCGGTAAAATTTATTTTAAGCTTGCATTTGTAATTCATTTAAGCAAGATAGTAGGGTGTTACTTGTTGGTTGCTACTCGGAAAACCTAATGGTTCTACTGTACAAAAATTTTGTACAAAGGTCTGAACCTTTTCCTAGCTACCATGTGTTCTTTTAAATTAAACTTGGATCGCCTGCGGAACTTAACACATTTGATCCAAAGTTTAATCTATTTGTTCTTTTAGGTTTAGACTTGGATCTCCTGCGGAACTTAACACGTTTGATCCAAATCACCTAGGTTATTAATTCCATTAAATATTAATTTCCAAAATTGGCTTCCAGGACTGCATGGCGAGGCACATGGCCTTCTTGGATATGAGAACAACCACCACCGCCTTGACAAAGCCTTTTAAGGAAAGCTAATATTTAATTTCCTTAAATAACTTTAGGTCAACCGAAAAGAACAATCAAATCACAAGGAAAAGAAAAAAAACAAAAAAAAAACACAACATCGAAAACAAATTCGAAATACTAGAATCGCATGCCTCTTGTATTTGGTATTTTTACAAAGAAGTAAAACTAGTATGATGCGGAAATTAAATACTAGTATACCTTTTCTTTTACAAGCAAAAACTGTTAGAGTGTATACTAAAAGCCTAGCTTTTGGTATAAACATTTATCTAGAAATAAGAATCACATTGGTCAAATGTCTACATTTATGATAAATGTAGTTGTTCAATTAATTTATATTGTAGATAACATGGTGTGTGGTGTCACACACAGAGGATCATGTTAGCAGTACCTTATAAATTATAAACAGTAGCTCACGACCATAATGGAAAGGAACAAACCATTGGAAGGTCGTAGTGTAATTAGGTATCAGTTTATCTTGACTGTATAATTACACTAGTACACTCAGAGTGTATTGAGTAGGATCATTTGAGGTCGTTTCTTTTATACTAACTTTATAAAGAAACAAAGACCTCGGTTATTATGGAAGTGTGTGCTCTTAATCCTAATATAATAACAAGCACATATATTTGATATTTATTTCTTTAATTTATCAATGGGTGAGATTTAGTTCGATGAATCAATAAGCCCGATAAGTTGGGAAATGATATCACTTATAGTGTGTGTTGTTGATTATAGAAGGAAACTGTGTCCTAGAGATACTAGGTTGATAATGTCCCCAAGAGGAGCTCATAAAGATTGTCATGTTAAACCCTGCAGGTGGACTTAGTCCGACATGACGATAAGGTTGAGTGGTACTACTCTTGGACTAAGATATTAATTAAATGAGTTGTCAGTAACTCACTTAATTAGTGGACATTCGATATCTTAAACACAGGGAGACTAACACACTCATAATAAGAAGGAGCCCAAAAATGTAATTTGGGATTGGTGCGGTAGTTCAATAATAGTTCTCTAGTGGAATGAATTATTATTGATAAAATTAAGTTGTGTGTTCGGGGCGAACACGGGATGCTTAATTTTATCGGGAGACCAAAACCAATTCCTCCTCTCGGTCCCTATCGTAGCCTCTTATTTATCGAGTACTATACCCACCTATACCCACCTTCTATACCCACCAATAGGGGGCCTGCCAAGCTAGCTTGGGAACCAAGCTAGGGCCGGCTTAGGTATAAAATTGGGTGGCCGACCCTAACTTGAACCCAAGCTAGTGGGGGCCGGCCAAATTAAATTAAAAAGGGATTTTAATTTTAATTTTTATTATGTGGAAGAAATAATTTATTAAAGAGAATTAAAATTAAAATATCTCTATTGTAAAAGATCTACAAAAGATTAAAGAAAGAGATTAAATCTCTTTCCTTATTTGTAGATTGGTGAGATATTTTATTTTCTCTTTAAAATTATCCACATGTTGATAAAATTAAAATTATAGAAATTTCCTTTTATCAACCATGAAGAGATTTTTAAAGAGAAATTTTATTTTTAAAATTTCCGGAAACAAATTAGGAAGTTTTAATTTGTTGATTAAAACTTGTCTAATTTATTTCCTCTTGATGTGGCCGGCCATTAGAGATTAATTGGGGAAATATTATTTTATTTTTCTCAATTAAATCATGTCAAGGGAATTAAGGAAATTTTATTGTAATTAAATTTCCTAATTTGCCTAGGCCAAGGAATATAAAAGAAGGGGTGAGGGTGCCTTCACAAGACACAACCTCTATTATTCTCCCTCTCCTATTCTTTGGTGTGGCCGGCCAACATCTTCTCCCTTTCTTCCTCTTTGTGGTGGCCGAAATTCTCTATTGCTTGGAGCTCTTGTGGAGGCCGGATACTACTTGGAGAAGAAGAAGAAGAAGGAGAGAAAGCTTGCATCTCTTGGAGCTTGGTTGGTGTTTTTCTTCTTCCTTGGTGAAGCTTTAATTTTTGTGGCCGAACCTAGCTAGGAGGAGAAGAAGGTGGTTGGTGGTTTCTCATCTTGGAAGATCGTTGCCCACACAACGTCCGAGGCTAGAAGAGGAATACGGTAGAAGATCAAGAGGTTTTTCTACAAGGTATAACTAGTAAATTTTCTTTCCGCATCATACTAGTTATTTATGGAAATAATACCAAATACAAGAGGCTTACGATTCTAGAATTTCGAATATGTTTTTTCGATGTTGTGTTCTTTTATTTTTTTTTTTCCTTGTGATTTGATTGTTCTTTTCGGTTAACCTAAAGTTATTTTAGGAAATTAAATATTAGCTTTCCATAAGAGGTTTTGTCTAGTCGGTGGTGGTTGCTCCCATATCTAAGAAGGCCATGTGCCTCGCCACGTCAGTACTGGGAACCAATTATGGAAATTAATATTTAATGGAATTAATAACTTAAGGCGATTTGGGTCGAACGTGTTAAGTTCCGCAGGAGACCCAAGTCAAAATCTAAAAGAGCGAATAGATTAAGTTTTGGATCAAACGTGTTAAGTTCCGCAGGCGATCCAAAATTTAATTTAAAAGAACACATGGTAGCTAGGAAAAGGTTCAGACCTTTGTACAAAATTTTTGTACAGTGGAACCTCTAGGTTTTCCGAGTAGCAACCAACAAAAACCTCTAGGTCTTCTACCGTATTCCTCTTCTAACCTCGGACGTTGTGTGGGCAACGATCTTCCGAGATGAGAAACCACCAAAGCACCTTCTTCTCCTTTCTTCAAGTTTCGGCCAAGCACAATGCTTCCAAAAGATGAAGATCTTTTTCCACCAACCAAGCTCCAAGGGATGTAAGCTTTCTCTCCTTCTTCTCCAAGCTAGAATCCGGCCACCACTTGATCTCCAAAGAAGATGTGAGGTTCGGGCACAAAGGATGGAGAGAAGAGAAGAAGAGGAAGAGGCCGACCACACCAAGGAAGAAAAGAGGGAGAAAATAATAGAGGTTGTTCACCATGAAGCCTCCTCTACCCCCTCTTTTATAATCCTTGGTCTTGGCAAATAAGGAAAATTTAATAAAAACTTCCTTAATTCTTTTGCCATTGAAAAAGAAAATTTATTTAATTAAAAATAATTTTCTCTTCTCCAATTTATTTGGTCGGCCACTCTTCTCCCCAAATCAAGGAAAGTTTTAATTAAAACAAAAATTAAACTTCCTAATTTGTTTCCAGAAATTTATAAAAATTTCTCCAATAATTTTAATCCCTTCATGATTGGTTAATAAAAAGAAAATTTTATAAATTAAAATCTTTCTTTTAAACATGTGGATAAAAAGAAAGTTATTTCTAAAAATTAAAATCTCTTTTAATCTATAAATAAGGAAAAATATTAAATCTTTTCTTAATCTCTTGTAGAAACTTATAAAAGAGAATATTTAATTTTTAAACTCTCTTTTAAATCATGAACATGGTTAAAAAGGAAAGTTTTCTTAAAATTTAAAATCCACCTTTTAATCAACAAATAAGGAAAGATTTCAAATTTTAAACTCTCTTTTAAACATGTAGATGATTTACAAATAAGGAAAGTTTTTACCAAAAATTAAAACCATCCTTTTAATCTACAAATAAGGAAAGAGATTAATCTCTTCTCTTAATCTTTTGTAGAAAGCTATAAAAGGAAATTTTTAATTTTTTAAACTCTCTTTTAAAAACATGATATCCACATAAGAAATAATTTTAATAAAAATCCTTTTTAATATTCTAGTGGCCGGCCACCAACTTGGCTCATCCACTTGGTCTTGGCCAGCCCTAGCTTGGGTTCCAAGCTAGCTTGGCCGGCCCCATTGGATGGGTAAGAAAGTGGGTATGTGGTGGGTATAAATCTCTATATACAAGAGGCTACGATAGGGACCGAGAGGAGGAATTGGTTTTGGTCTCCCGATAAAATTAAGCATCCCGTATTCGCCCCGAACACACAACTTAATTTTATCAATAATAATTCATTCCACTAGAGAACTATTATTGAACTACCGCACCAATCCCAAATTACATTTTGGGCTCCTTCTTATTATGAGTGTGTTAGTCTCCCTGTGTTTAAGATGTCGAATGTCCACTAATTAAGTGAGTTACTGACAACTCATTTGATTAATATCTTAGTCCAAGAGTAGTACCACTCAACCTTATCGTCATGTCGGACTAAGTCCACCTGCAGGGTTTAACATGACAATCCTTATGAGCTCCTCTTGGGGACATTCTCAACCTAGATTATTAGGACACAGTTTCCTTCTATAATCAACAACACACACTATAAGTAATATCATTTCCCAACTTATCGGGCTTATTGATTTATCGAACTAAATCTCATCCATTGATAAATTAAAGAAATAAATATCAAATATATGTGCTTGTTATTATATTAGGATTAAGAGCACACACTTCCATAATAATTGAGGTCTTTGTTCCTTTATAAAGTCAGTATAAAAGAAACGACCTCTAATGGTCCTACTCAATACACTCTAAGTGTAGTAGTGTAATTATATAGTTAAGATAAACTAATACCTAATTACACTGCGACCTTCCAATGGTTTGTTCCTTTCCATCTTGGTCGTGAGCTACTGTTTATAATTTATAAGGTACTGATAACATGATCCTCTGTGTGTGACACCACACACCATGTTATCTACAATATAAATTAATTGAACAACTACATTTATCATAAATGTAGACATTTGACCAATGTGATTCTTATTTCTAGATAAATGTTTATACCAAAAGCTAGGCTTTTAGTATATATCCTAACATTACTATCTTGCTCCATTGTACGATCTGCTTCTTTCCGAAGAATTTTGGAAAGAAGAGTTATAGTGGTTTACTCACCGATGCGGTCAAGGACCGCGAGCCTTCGAGTAGGAGTCAAGCTAGGCTCCGAACGAAGTAAACAATATGTCTCTTTTTACTTTTCGCAGTGCACGACTTTGATATAAAAGAAAAGAATAGTTTTAAAACGCGTGATATTCACCCCCCCTCTATCGCTCCATCTATCAGTTAGTCCTAAGAAAATCGTACCGGTTCCACTGTACAAAATTTTTTTGTACAAGTGTCGAACCTTTCCTTAAATAACCTATTGTGTTCTTTAGAAGTTAAATTAGGAATCGCAGACGAAACTTAACATCATTGATTCCAAATTTAATTTATCTGTTCTTAATGGTTCAGATTTGAATCGCAAGCAGAACTTAACACTATTGATTCAAATCTACCTAAGTTATTAATTCCATAAATATTAATTTTCAAAATCGGCTTCCAGGACTGCATGGCGAGGCACATGACCTTCTTGGATATGGGAGCAACCACCACCGCCTAGGCAAAGCCTTTTAAGGAAAGCTAATATTTATTTCCTTAAATAACTCTAGGTCAACCAAAAGAACAATCGAATCACAAATTTGAAAAAATAAAATAAAAGAAACATAACTTCGAAACAAATTCGAAAACTCTAGAATCATATACCTCTTGTGTTTGGTATTTCCAAAAATAACTTATACAAAGAAAACTAGTATGATGCGGAAAATAATTACTAGTTATACCTTTCTTTGTAAGCAAAATAACCTCTTGATCTTCTACCGTATTCCTCTTCTAACCTCGGGCGTTGTGTGGGCAATGATCTTCCAAGATGAGAACCACCAAGCACCTTCTTCTCCAAGCTAGATTCGGCCACCATAATTCTCCAAGAGAAGTAGAGGTCCGGCCACCACCACCAAGCTCCAAGGGATGCTTCCTTTCTCTCCTTCTTCTCCAAGCTAGAATCCGGCCACCTTCAAGCTCCATGAGATGATGAGGTTCGGCCAATGAAGAAGAAAGAAAAGGAAGAAGAGAAAACCAATATGGTCGGCCACCACCAAGGAAGAAAAGAGAGGAAGAAAAATAATAGAGTTGTTCCCCTTTGAAGGCACCTCTACCCCCTCTTTTATAATCCTTGGTCTTGGCAAATAAGGAAATTTAAATAAAAACTTTCTTAATTCTTTTGCCATGAAAAGGAAAATTTTTTTAATTAAAAACAATTTTCTCTTCTCAATTTATAATGGCCAACCACTTTTAAAAACAAAACAAGGAGAGTTTTAATTAACACAAGAATTAAAACTTCCTAATTTATTTCCGGAAATTTATAAAAAAATTTCCAATAATTTTTCCCTTCATGGCGGATTATAAAAAAGGAATTTTATAAATTAAAATCTTTCTTTTAAACATGTGGATGATTTCCAAAAAGGAAAGTTATATCTAAAAATTAAAATCTCCTTTCAATCTACAAATAAGAAAAGATATCAAATCTTTTCTTAATCTTTTGTAGAAACTTATAAAAGAGAATATTTAATTTTTAAACTCTCTTTTAAATCATGAACATGATTAATAAAGAAAAGTTTTCTCAAAATTAAAATCTACCTTTCAATCTACAAATAAGGAAAGATTTCAAATCTTTTCTTAATTTTTTGTAGAAAGCTATAAAAGGAAAGATTTAAATTTTAAACTCTCTTTTAAAACCATGGAATCCACATAAGAAAAATTTATAAATAAAATCCTTTTTAATACGATGTGGTCGACCACCTAAGCTTGGGCTCCAAGCAATTGGCCGGCCACCTTAAGACTCAACCTTTAGGCTTGGTCGACCCTAAGCTTGAGCTTCAAGCTTGGCTTGGCCGGCCCCTATAGGTTGGGTAAGAAGGTGAGTATGTGGTGGGTATAAATCTCTATATACAAGAGGCTACGTACGATAGGAACCGAGAGGAGGAATTGGTTTTGGTCTCCCGATGGAATTAAGCTTCCCGTGTTTGCCCCGAACACACAACTTAATTCCATCAATAATAATTCATTCCACTAAAGAACTATTATTGAACTACCGCACCAATCCCAAATTACATTTTGAGCTCCTTCTTATTATGAGTGTGTTAGTCTCCCTGTGTTTAAGATATCGAATGCCCACTAATCAAATGAGTTACTGACAACTCACTTAATTAATATCTTAGTCCAAGAGTAGTACCACTCAACCTTATCATCATGTCGGACTATGTCCACCTGCAGGGTTTAACATCACAATCCTTATGAGCTCCTCTTGGGGACATTATCAACCTAGATCACTATAACACAATTTTCTTCTATAATCAACAACACACACTATAAGTGATATTATTTCCCAACTTATCGGGCTTATTGATTTATTGAACTAAATCTCACCCATTGATAAATTAAAGAAATAAATATCAAATATATGTGCTTGTTATTATATTAAGATTAAGAGTACACACTTCCATAATAACTGAGGTTTTTATTCCTTTATAAAGTCAGTATAAAAAGAAACAACCTCTAATGGTCCTACTTAATACACTCTAAGTGTACTAGTGTAATTATATAGATAAGATAAATTAATACCTAATTACATTACGACCTTCCAATGGTTTGTTCCTTTCCATCTTGGTCGTGAG
The DNA here is from genome assembly GCF_018446385.1 of Zingiber officinale. NCBI lineage: Eukaryota > Viridiplantae > Streptophyta > Magnoliopsida > Zingiberales > Zingiberaceae > Zingiber > Zingiber officinale. The sequence continues at coordinate 100,818,979 of NC_055996.1, forward strand.
CTACTGTTTATAATTTATAAGGTACTGATAACATGATCCTCTGTGTGTGACTCTACACACCATGTTATCTACAATATAAATTAATTGAACAACTACAATTATCATAAATGTAGACATTTGACCAATGTGATTCTTATTCCTAGATAAATGTTTATACCAAAAGCTAGGCTTTTAGTATACATCTTAACAATCTCCCACTTATACTAAAAGACTAAGCTGTCATATCTGCTGCTATACATCTAATTCCCAACCCTTCATCATGCCCATCAAAAGCTCTTGCCTTAAGGATCTTAGTGAAAGGATCTACAGGTCATCACCTGATGCAATCTAGGCGGCAACAACTTCTCCTCGTTATATGATGTCTCGTATTGGGTGGTACTTGCGCTCTATTGTGTTTACTTGCCTTATGGACTTATGGTTTCTTCGAGTTTACTACTGCACCACTATTATTACAATAAATTGTAATAATTTTTGGGCAAACCAGAAAACATGTCTAAGTCCATCATGAAGTGTCTGAGCCATACAGCTGCCACTTACTCAGCTTCTATGGTGGAGTCCGAAAAAACACCTTTGCTTATCACTCTTCCATAGTTATGACTTTACCTCCTAAAGTAAACACAAAACCCCGAGGTCGACTTACTATTGTCCCTATCCGATTGGAAGTCAAAATCCGTGCAACCCACAGGGACTAAATTATCTGTCTTGTAAGCTAGCATATAATCTCAAGTGCCTCTAAGGTACTTCAATATATGCTTTACCACAGTCCAATGTCCTTGTCCAGGGTTACTTTGATATCTGCTAACTATGCCAGATTTCTGATCTCGTGCATAGCATACATTAGGCTTCCGACAGCCGAAGCATAAGGAACTGCCTTCATTTCCTCTATCTACTTTGATGCCTTCGAAGACATCTCTTTAGATAAAGCTACTCCATACCTAAAAGGTAAGAAACATTTTCTTGGAGTTCTGCATGCTAAAACGAGCAAGGATTATTTCAATATATGAAGCTTGGGATAAGTAAAATATATTCTTTTCTTGCGATCCCTTTGATCCCAAGAATATATGCATTCTCCTAAGTCCTTCATATCGAATTGTTTGGATAACCATACCCTTACTTCTGACAACACTTTGATATTGTTTCCAACTACCAAAAATGTTATCTATGTATAGTACAAGAAATACCACCACATTTCCATCACACTTCTTGTATACAGAAAACTCATTCGGTTATAAAATAAATCCATAGGTCTGGATTACTTTATTAAACCGGATGTTACAAGACCTTGAAGCTTTACTTCAGTCCATAGACTGATTGAACACACAAGATGCTCTTTGCAATGAACCCTTCTGGTTGCTATATATGGATGTTTTCTTCAAGACTTCCATTAAGGAAAGCTGTCTTGACATCCACTTGCTAAATCTCATAGCTAAAAGAATTTGGATAGACTTAAGAATGACTACCGGTGAAAAGTTTCCTTTTTCAACAAGCCTTGCTTTGAAAGTTTCTACCTTCCTATCTATCCCTTTTTTCCTATTGTAGACTTATTTTCACCCAATGGCTTTTACACAATTTGGTGATTTTATAAGCTCCCAGACTATATTAGAATACATATATTCTAATTCTTTATTCTTTGCAAAGATGTTGCATCTTTATCTTAGAGTGCTTCGTCATATGTCCGGGGATCAGGTTCATGCCTACTAAGGATCAAGTCCAAAGACTCTTCCAAAACATGAATCTTTTAGGTTGCCTAACAACCCTCCCACTATGACGAGGCACTGTTTGTGTATCAATTGTGATACGTGTTGCAGTTTATTGTGATATTTCATCTTGTACAGTTGGTACTAGATTAGACGTGTCATTTCTTTAAGAATAATTTTACTTATGGGCTTGTGGTTCATTGTATAGTCCTCTTCTAAAATCGGGCATTGGTGCTAACAATGACCTTCCGATTATGAGGACTATAAATCTCCTTTCGTTTCTCTAGGATAACTCACAAACAAGTGAACTCCTGCCCAACTTATCAGTGTCTCTCATGTGCTAGACCACCCAAATCCGAATATGCTTCAGTTTAGGCTTACGCCTATTCTGTAATTCTATGGGAGTAGAGAGTTCTGACTTAGAAGGTACTACGTTCACTTCCATTTCCAGTGTATATCTTTTAAAACGAATTTGGTAATTTTGAATAACTCATCATCGATCTAATCTTTTCCATAAGAGTCCTATACCTTCTTACTACTACATCATTCTGTTGGGATGTACCAGATGTAGTTAGTTGGGATTGAATCTCTACTTCTGATAAGTGACTCCTAAATTCTCCCAAGAGGTATTCGCCACTATGATCTTACCATAGTGACTTGATACTTTTACTTTGATGTTTCTCCGCATCAGCCTTGTACTCTTTGAACTAATCAAAGCACTTAGTCTTGCAGTGCATCAAGTAAATGTATCTATATCTCAAATAGTTGTTTATAAAATAGACAAAATTTTCGAACCTTCCTCTTGTCTGGATAGTCATAGGACCACACAAATCAGAATAAACAAATTCCAACATATCCTCGGCTCTATACCCCTTAGACTTTAAAAACTTCTTGGTTATTTTTCCTTCCAAGTAAGACCCGCAGGATTGGAAAGATTTCCACTACCAATGAACTTAGGTTCATTGGTTTTTATCCTTTGAATCCTACTCAAGTTAATATAACCTAGCCTTAGACTGCCAAGGATGTGATTGGTTCATTTCCGAATGTTCCTTTCCCTTATTAAAGTTAGAAGATGTGTTACTAATTTCCATTTATTGCATTATGGGAGTTATTGGATTTATAAATTATCAACCAACGTACCAGAACAGATATCTTTCCTATTTTCTTGATAACAAGTTTGTTATCAAAATAGATAGAATATTTATTCTTTGATTAGTTTAGAAACCAAAATCAAATTCTTTCTAAACTTGGTATGTAAAGATAATTTCTTAAAATCCATATTTTATTTCTATCAGAGGATAAATATCTCCCACTACAACAGCTACCACTTTTGCAGAGTGCCCATGTAAAACGGTGACTTCCCCTTCATATAGTTATCGGGTTTCCTGGAACCTCTGCAATGAATTGCAGACATGATCAGTGGCTCCCGTATCTACACACCAAGTACCGGTAGATAACACCACTAATCATGTATTAACTAATGAATGAAATACACCTATTTTGTTCTTAGTTCTAAGAGGACAGTCTACCTAAATGTCCAAGTCTTATTTCCAATCATTACAATTGGGACTACTAAGTCTATTCTATAGTATAACAACTAGGGGATTACCGAACATTTTAAATCCTAAGAATCACAAAAATATTTGGTCAAGACCAACACCTTAAAATCCCCATGAATTTTGTATGCCACGATAGTATGGACGTATACAAAATCAAAAGGGAGATTTTATCCATTAATTTTATTATCTCGTCAACTTTACTTTATGACGAATAAAATTAATAGTTGATCTATCTTTGATCAAATATTTGGTCAAAACTTTTGAATTTAAAATAACATTGATTCCTCAAACAATATTATTTAAATTCACCAACACCTTAAACATCGTGAATTTTGCATGTCACGATAGTGTGGACGTATACAAAATTGAATATTTGTAAGAGGGTTTTACCCATTAATTATCTTGTCAATAAGTCTTTATGACATATAAAATTTCCTCAAACACCGTGAATTTTGTATACCACGATAGTGTGGACGTATACAAAACCAAACATTTGTTAGAGGGGTTTTTCCCATTAATTTTATTTCCTTGTCAAACTGACAAATAAAATTACCTCATACATCATGAATTTTTGTATGCCACGATAGTGTGGATGTATACAAAATCTCAACATTTGTAAGAGGGTGTTTTAATTTTATTATCTTGTCAACCTATCTTTATGACAAATTAATAGTTGGTTTTCTTCGGTCATACAAATAATAGCAGTGACTCCAATGGGGAGGATACTATTAGACGTGCCTAAGTGTATACCATTACTTGACACTAAGTCCATTAATAAGATTATGCCCCTTCCGATGGGAAAGATCACACGCTCTTGATTAATTTCCTACAGTCATCCTAAATGGAAGTTTGATCTAGTGATCCGCAAACAAACTCATCCGATATGGAGGAAGGTACTCAGAGCCAACGCGCAAGTTTGTTTGCATTACTTACAAACCGGTAATGAAGACCGTGGAATTTATTAAAATAAATTCATCTCCCACTTAGTTATTTAAAGTGAGGAATTTTAAGTTATCCTAGCATACATCATATGCATACACACACATCACAGTAAATAAAGCAATAAATATGGAAATTATTTTCCAACTATTATGACTTTTTCCTGTTATTGTCCTCCATGTGCTCCAACCCTAGCTGTTGCCATCTTTAGCCACCGCCATCGGGTCGAGTTGTCACATCCATCTGACTTCTTATTCCACTGCGCCTCTGGTGCTCCAAAAGTACCACGCCTCACAAGAATCCGATCCGCGATAAAAATAGAATTTTACATATATCAATTCTATATTCCACGAGGGAATGTACATATAATCTAGATCGAAAATAAAATTCTAAAATCCTAGGGCTAATACATCTCCTGCTGTATTAGTTACATACAAACATGCACACACAAAATAATGCCCTTGACATGTCCAAGGGTCCAATCACACACAACATCTATAAGCCATAATAGTTGGAGCCTGCAACCACAAAGTTAGCACATCCTACTATTATCCTGCCTAAATTATGTATGACATGTGTATAACCTAATTTGAAAACCAAACACACAGAGGCAAATCCTAGCTCTGATACCAATTGTTGGTTAGTCCTAAAAAAATCGTACCGGTTCAACTGTACAAAAAAATTTTGTACAAGTGTCGAACCTTTCCTTAAATAACCTATTGTATTCTTTAGAAATTAAATTAGGAATCGCAGACGGAACTTAACATCATTGATTCCAAATTTAACTTATCTGTTCTTAATGGTTTAGATTTGAATCACAAGTGGAACATAACACTATTGATTCAAATCTACCTAATTTATTAATTCCATAAATATTAATTTTCAAAATCGGCTTCCAGGACTGCATGGCGAGGCACATGGCCTTCTTGGATATGGGAGCAACCACCACCGCCTAGGCAAAACCTTTTAAGGAAAGCTAATATTTATTTCCTTAAATAACTCTAGGTCAACCAAAAGAACAATCGAATCACAAATTCGAAAAAATAAAATAAAAGAAACACAACTTCGAAACAAATTCGAAAACTCTAGAATCATATGCCTCTTGTGTTTGGTATTTCCAAAAATAACTTATACAAAGAAAACTAGTATGATGCGGAAAATAATTACTAGTTATACCTTTCTTTGTAAGCAAAATAACCTCTTGATCTTCTACCGTATTCCTCTTCTAACCTCAAACGTTGTGTGGCAACGATCTTCCGAGATGAGAACCACCAAGCACCTTCTTCTCCAAGCTAAATTCGGCCACCATAATTCTCCAAGAGAAGTAGAGGTCCGGTCACCACCACCAAGCTCCAAGGGATGCTTCCTTTCTCTCCTTCTTCTCCAAGCTAGAATCTGGCCACCTTCAAGCTCCATGAGATGATGAGGTTCGGCCAATGAAGAAGAAAGAAAAGGAAGAAGAGAAAACCAATATGGTCGGCCACCACCAAGGAATAAAAGAGACGAAGAAAAATAATAGAGTTGTTCCCCTTTGAAAGCACCTCTACCCCCTCTTTTATAATCCTTGGTCTTGACAAATAAGGAAATTTAAATAAAAACTTCCTTAATTTTTTTGCCATGAAAAGGAAAATTTTTTTAATTAAAAACAATTTTCTCTTCTCAATTTATAATGGTCGGCCACTTTTAAAAACAAAACAAGGAGAGTTTTAATTAACACAAGAATTAAAACTTCCTAATTTATTTCCGAAAATTTATAAAAATTTCTCCAATAATTTTTCCCTTCATGGTGGATTATAAAAAGGAAATTTTATAAATTAAAATCTTTCTTTTAAACATATGGATGATTTCCAAAAAGGAAAGTTATATCTAAAAATTAAAATCTCCTTTCAATCTACAAATAAGAAAAGATATCAAATCTTTTCTTAATCTTTTGTAGAAACTTATAAAAGAGAATATTTAATTTTTAAACTCTCTTTTAAATCATGAACATGATTAAAAAAGGAAAGTTTTCTCAAAATTAAAATATACCTTTCAATCTACAAATAAGGAAAGATTTCACATCTTTTCTTAATCTTTTGTAGAAAACTATAAAAGGAAAGATTTAAATTTTAAACTCTCTTTTAAAACCATGGAATCCACATAAGAAAAATTTATAAATAAAATCCTTTTTAATATGATGTGGTCGACCACCTAAGCTTGGGCTCCAAGCAATTGGCCGGCCACCCTAAGGCTCAACCTTTAGGCTTGGTCGGCCCTAAGCTTGAGCTTCAAGCTTGGCTTGGCCGGCCCCTATAGGTTGGGTAAGAAGGTGGGTATGTGGTGGGTATGTGGTGGGTATAAATCTCTATATAAAAGAGGCTACGATAGGGACCAAAAGAAGGAATTGGTTTTGGTCTCCCGATGGAATTAAGCTTCCCGTGTTCGCCCCGAACACACAACTTAATTCCATCAATAGTAATTCATTCCACTAAAGAACTATTATTGAACTACCGCACCAATCCCAAATTATATTTTGGGCTCCTTCTTATTATGAGTGTGTTAATCTCCCTGTGTTTAAGCTGTCAAATGTTCACTAATTAAATGAGTTACTGACAACTCACTTAATTAATATCTTAGTTCAAGAGTAGTACCACTCAACCTTATCGTCATGTCGGACTAAGTCCACCAGTAGGATTTAACATGACAATCCTTATGAGCTCCTCTTGGGGACATTATCAACCTAGATCACTAGGACACAGTTTCCTTCTATAATCAACAACACACACTATAAGTGATATTATTTCCCAACTTATCGGACTTATTGATTTATCGAACTAAATCTCACCCATTGATAAATTAAAAAAAATAAATATCAAATATATGTGCTTGTTATTATATTAGGATTAAGAACACACACTTCCATAATAACTGAGGTCTTTGTTCCTTTATAAAGTCATTATAAAAAGAAATGACCTCTAATGGTCCTACTCAATACACTCTAAGTGTACTAGTGTAATTATATAGTTAAGATAAACTAATACCTAATTACATTACGACCTTCCAATGGTTTGTTCCTTTCCATCTTGGTCGTGAGCTACTGTTTATAATTTATAAGGTACTGATAACATGATCCTCTGTGTGTGACTCCACACACCATGTTATCTACAATATAAATTAATTGAACAACTACGTTTATCAAATGTAGACATTTGACCAATGTGATTTTTATTCCTAGATTAATGTTTATACCAAAAGCTAGGCTTTTAGTATACATTCTAACACTTTCTTCTTCTCATGTCAAAGCATGAATGAGGGTTTTGTTGGGACGGGTTGGCGGGGGCGCTGGGGGCGAGCGTATTCGCCTTTTGCCACAATGAATGAGGGTTTCATAACTTAATTCCTACATGTTAGGACCTTCGGATGCGGCTAGAGAGGGGGGGTGTGAATAGCCGACCCCAAATTCGCGTTTCTTCCTACAATTTAGGTTAGCGCAGCGGAAATACAATGTAGAAACGAAAGTGGAGAAGATCAAACCTCAAACACGATGATGTAACGAGGTTCGGAGATGATACTCCTACTCCTCGGCGTGTCCGTAAGGTGGACGAAGCCTATCAATCCGTCGGTGGATGAGACCCCGAATAACCGGCTAATATGAACTCCTTCTGGGTGGAGAAACCTCGCCACAATCTCTCTTGCAACAGCAAGAATGGAGTACAACCAATAGAGAAAGAAAACAAGAACAATATAAATGTAAAAACACTTTGCTTGCCTTCTCGTCGACTGGAGTTCGATGAAGCAGCAACTTCACGATGTCAACAGCAGCTGATCATCCAGTCGAGGGAAGCTCACACGAAGCTTCAGGAATAGGGAGCTCAGCAAAGCTCAGATCGCAAGAGTGAGGAAGAAGGAGAACAAGAACTTCTTCTGTAGAGGCCCTCCACCTCGTTATATAACTTGAACCTGCGAAGAAGAAGACAGAAATCTAGCCGTTGTGTCTCAACGGCTAGGCCTGGACCGATCAAGCCATAGCCTGATCGGTCCAGGACATCCCTGATCGATGCGTGGATCGATCGGGCCCTAGTCTGATCGGTCCCGGGCCGTCCCAACTCTTCAGCGTGAGGGTTGCGATTCACGATCGGTCAGTGGACCGATCGGGCCATCGTGGATCGGTCCACGGACCGATCCCCTAATGATCCCCTGTTGTTCTCTTCTTGCGGATCGGTCACGGGCCGATCGAGATAACCTGAAGAGCTCTGTGGTTCTTGATCGGTCACGAGACCGATCAGATAACAAGTAACTTTGGATCGGTCAATAGACCGATCAATACCTCTGTTGGTTTTAGAGCTTCGACCCTAAACCTAACGTCTTCTGGTCCGAGCGAGCTCGGGCCCTCTCGGCCTAGTCAGGAGAGCAGTCGAGCCCTCTCCGACCCGTCCGGTCGAGCGAGCTGGAGCCCTCTCGGCCTGGTCAGGAGAGCAGTGCCGAGCCCTCTCGACCGTCGGTCGAGCAGGCTCTGGGCCCTCTCGGCCTGGTCAGGACGAGCTACAGAGCCCTCTCGACTTCGTCAGGTCGAGCAGGCTACAGGCTCTCTCGACCTAGTCCAGGAGAGCAGTGTCGAGCCCTCTCAGACTCTGCCGGTCGAGCGAGCTACAGGCCCTCTCGGCCTAGTCAGGAGAGCGAGATCGAGCCCTCTCCGACTCCATCCGATCGAGAGCGAGCTACGAGCCCTCTCCGACTCCATCGGTCGAGCGAGCCCTCTCTGACCTCCCATGTCAAGCTTCCATACTTGGACTTTTCTCGTGCCAAGCTCCCTGCTTGGACTTTTCCGTGCCAAGTCTCCATACTTGGACTTTTCCCGTGCCAAGCTCCCTGCTTGGACTTTTCCGTGCCAAGTCTCCATACTTGGACTTTTCCCGAATCAGGTCAACTCAAGTCGGGTCAACCAGGTCAACCTTGACCAAAGGTTGCACCCACAATCCCCCAAGTTCCTATTCTTGTCAAACATCAAAGTACAACTTCTCCATTCTTGTCAAACATCAAAATATACCTCGAGTCAGGTCAACTCGATTCGGGTCACTCAGGTCAACCTTGACCTAAGGTTGCACCAACAATCTCCCCCTTTTTGATGTTTGACAAAAACTATAATCAAGTTAGGTTAACCTGATAACCTAACTTAGGTTTTCCAATAGTTCTCCAATGTTCTTCCTTGAACATTCTCTAAACATTCTCCCCAAACTCCAATGTTCTTCCTTGAACATTCTCTGGACATTCTCCCCCTTTTTGACACACATCAAAAAAAGTGAATCAAGGTCAAGAGTTTCTTCCTAATGAAAGTCTCATACCTTTCATTGAAACCCTTAATTTCCCCCTTGAAACTAAATACAACAATCAACATAGCGACAATCCCCATATCACTAATCTTGACGAGTAAAAACTCCCCCTAAAAGTCAACTCCCGCTTGACCAATAGGTAAAACTCCCCCTAAAGGTCAACTCCCCCTTGACCATTGCACCAACAATGTCTTGGAGAGTTTCAATCCTTTAGAAATCTAAAATACCAACTTCCAAAGCTGAAATTTCAGACAACAATCGAAAATCAGCATTTTGGCACGCTCTGATCAATTACCAGACCGATCAGAACCTCACTGGATCGGTCACCAGAACGATCCACACTTCTCTGGATCGGTCCAGTGACTGATCCAGACTTCCCTGGACCGATCAGGATCCCCTCTGATCGGTCCACAAATCTCTGATAGGGATTTCTGATTTTTCTCCCGAAATTCAGAAACCCCTAAAAAATCACAGAAAATTCCAAAAATTGTAAAATTTTGAGGATACATTCCCCATAACATATATTATCATGGAAAAATAGTTTTCTATAAAAATAACTTCCATTTTTAAATCTTGATACAAAGTTCGAAAGACTTTGAAATAGTCCAAGGTTAATCCATCTTTGTATCAACTTGCTCAATGATGAATGCTATCACTAGAAAAGCTTCATCAAGGTTTTTCAAATCAATTTTGAAATGATTTTAAATCATTCAATTTAGGATCACAATCTTAGGGCTAAATGTACATGACTTGTACACAAGCTTTTCCTATGATCCTTAATTTAGAATTAGGCTCATCTAGGTACAAGAGCTATGCACCTTGATCCTAACTCATAATCCTAATATCTCACACACATCTAAAGTGTATCAAACACATCCAAGTCAATTTTGATGTGAGATATGGGTTTAGGTCATCTTAAGCTAAGTTCTCATGCATTTTCTAGACAACAATTTGATTTCCATATCAAATTGAGTTTTTATCCTTAAATCAATTTAATTGATCATAAATGCAAGAGATGATGACATGACATAAAATAATATCATAAGTGAACATATGTGCCAATGTCATGATGTCATGGCATAAAGTATGAAACTTAAATAAGGCATGACATATAACTAACCTATGCATTATCATGACATTTCAAATGACAATAAACTAAATATGATGTCATGACATGGCATATGGCAAACAACATATGACAAATAACATATAAAGGTATAGAAAATACCTAATTCTAGCCTTAGTTACCATTTTGATAATTTTGATCATTTTGTCATAAATTCTATATTCCTAAGTGTAATAGACCTAAAATCATATACTAAAGATTTTTAGATCACTATGTGCCAATTAGATTGACCCTAGAAAATTCCTCAAATGTGGTTGGCACATCCTAATCACCTTAGGAATAATTTTTAATTTCATTTTCAAGGCTTGGTTATACCTTGAAACTTCCTAAAATGCCACCTTTTGCCATGATTAGGTTAACTACCTATCCAAATAAGGTGGGCACACCCTAAATCATCTAGCGTGATGAAATCACGCTCCTAGGAACCCAAAACCTATTTGAGCTCATTGGGTTCACTAAATATTCACTAGGGATGACTTCCCTAGCAACCCTCCTAATGACCCTCCTAGGCTTTAAAGCCTTGATCATTTGGGACTCATCAAGATCAACTCTAGGGGTGACTCCCCTTGTGACCTTGGTGATGGTCTTCCTAGCCCTAGGTCTTGTTCCATAATCGAATGGAACATTATGGTAAGTGGGCTTGACCACTTGAGACTTAGGTTTGTGACTCAAACCTCTCATGTCCTTGGGCTTTTGTTTTTGACCCTTAGACCCTAGAGTTGACTTCTCCAAATTCTTAAGGGCCTTTTCTAAAGTGTCAAGTCTTGACCTTAAGACTTGATTTTCCTTCTCTAATACCTCAAGTTTTAATTTGTCATTTTTCTTTGAGGTATTCCTAGGCATATGTCTAGTTGTTTTGGGATTCCTATCTAGGTTTTCCTTAACCTTAGATGAATTAATTCTAGGGTTGGTACTTCTAGTATTGTCCTTATCTAGACTAACATGTTTGGCACCTAAGCACATGTATCGGTTTCTATAGTTATCATGCTTATCATTATTGACAAATGCAATAAAGCTACTAGCATGTGTCTTATTAGAATTGCAAGGATATGCCTTAAAGGGTACCTTAGGGTTTGCCTTAGCTCCCCCCATAGATGTGCTTGGTCTCTTGTCCTTGTGAGGTTGCCTCCCCCTCGGACATTGGCTCCTATAATGTCCCCTTTGCTTGCATTGGAAGCACACCACGTGCTCCTTGCCCTTGCGTATCGGGACTCCGGCTTCCTTGACCTTTGGCGCCGGTGGAGTCTTCCTAATCCTCTTTGGACATTTACTCTTGTAATGCCCATATTCCCTACACTCAAAGCACATTATATGTAATTTACTTGAAATTAAGTTGCTTGAGTTACCTAGGGTTGAGGATGGATATAAGCTCTCTTCTTCATCCCTTCCGGAGGTAGAGACTTCTTCTTCTTGCTCCAATCTTGAAGAAGAACTCTTCTCCTCTTCTTCCTTAGATGTTGAGTAGCCCTCAACTTCTAATTCCATACCTCCATGATGTGAGCTACTTGGCTCACTTGACTCCTCTTCATGACTTGAATTGGAGCTCTCCTCATGGAACTTAGCCAAGTTGTTCCACAACTCCTTGGCATCGTTGTATCCACCTATCTTACGCAAGACATCATTAGGTAATGAAAATTCAAAGATTTTCGTTACCTCGTCGTTGATCATGGATCGGTGGATTTGTTCCTTCGTCCACTTCTTCTTCTCAAGAGGTTCTCCTTCTTTATCCACTGGAGGAATAAAACCTACTTGTACACAATTCCAATTTACTAGGTTAGTCATAAGAAAATACTTCATTCTTACCTTCCAATACGCGAAGTCGTCACGATCGTAGAAGGGTGGAATTGTGATGTCTTCTCCAAGTCGATCCATTCTCTAGCTTGTGCTCCCCCGGGTGTTAATCCGTCGAAGAGCAACCTTGCTCTGATACCACTTGTTAGGACCTTCAGATGTGGCTAGAGAGGGGGGGTGTGAATAGCCGACCCCAAATTCACGTTTCTTCCTACAATTTAGGTTAGCGCAGCGGAAATACAATGTAGAAACGAAAGTGGAGAAGATCAAACCTCAAACACGATGATGTAACGAGGTTCGGAGATGATACTCCTACTCCTCGGCGTGTCCGTAAGGTGGACGAAGCCTATCAATCCGTCGGTGGATGAGACCCCGGATAACCGGCTAATATGAACTCCTTCTGGGTGGAGAAACCTCGCCACAATCTCTCTTGCAACAGCAAGAATGGAGTACAACCAATAGAGAAAGAAAACAAGAACAATATAAATGTAAAAACACTTTGCTTGCCTTCTCGTCGACTGGAGTTCGATGAAGCAGCAACTTCACGATGTCAACAGCAGCTGATCACCCAGTCGAGGGAAGCTCACACGAAGCTTCAGGAATAGGGAGCTCAGCAAAGCTCAGATCGCAAGAGTGAGGAAGAAGGAGAACAAGAACTTCTTCTGTAGAGGCCCTCCACCTCGTTATATAACTTGAACCTGCGAAGAAGAAGACAGAAATCTAGCCGTTGTGTCTCAACGGCTAGGCCTGGACCGATCAGGCCATAGCCTGATCGGTCCAGGACATCCCTGATCGGTCTGTGGACCGATCAGGCCCTAGTCTGATCGGTCCCCAGACCGATCCCAACTCTTCACTGTGAGGGGTTGCCGATTCCTGATCGGTCTATAGACCGATCCCCCTATTGATCCCCCTGTTGTTCTCTTCTTACTGATCGGTCACCAGACCGATCAGATAACCCACAGAGAGCTACTGTGTGGTTACTGATCGGTCACGAGACCGATCAGATAACTAAGGTATCACTGGATCGGTCAACAGACCGATCCAATGCCTCTGTTGGTTTTAGAGCTTCCCAGCCCTAAACCCTAACGTCTTCCTGGTCCAGAGAACGAGCTACCGAGCCCTCTCTAACCTAGTCCGGAGAACGAGCCCGGCCCTCTCCGACCGTCCGGTCCGAGCGAGCTCAGGGCCCTCTCGGCCTAGTCAGGAGAGCATGCCGAGCCCCTCGACGGAGAACAAGGAAATTAACATGCTAAAATACGGACTAACAAGGGAAGAGCTGAACCGGGTAGGACTGTACCAGAACGTGAAAGAACTATGGGACAAGTTGATTGAGCTGCACGAAGGAACTAACGACGCTAAGGTAACGAAACGTGCACTACAAGAAAAAAGCTAAACAACAACGCTTTTTTGGCGTTGTCGTATGTAACTTAAAAAGTGATGTTGTAGATGGTGTTGTAGAAAGTCATATCAAAGACAACGCTTTAAAAGCGTTGTGGTTGGTCACAAAGACAACGCTTTTTAAGCGTTGTCTTTTCGTTCTTAAAAAGCGTTGTTATAGATGTTGTTGTAAAAATGCACATATCAAAGACAACGCTTTAAAAGCGTTGTGGTTGGTCACAAAGACAACGCTTTTTAAGCGTTGTCTATTCGTTCTTAAAAAGCGTTGTTAAAGATGCTGTTGTAAAAATGCACATATCAAAGACAACGCTTTAAAAGCGTTGTGGTTGGTCTCAAAGACATTGTTTTTTAAGCGTTGTCTTTTATTACTTAAAAACGTTGTCTTTTTAAATTTATAAAAAATAGTGTTTTTCTTAATTAAATAGCAAAATTATAAAAAATACTCAAAATTTACATATAATTGAATATCCACAACCACAATCATTTTTATAATAAGACTATTTAACAAATAAATAAAACTTTATATTATACAAACAAAATGTATACATATTGATCCACAAATTAAATTTGTATCATACAAGTTATCCTTAACTTCATGACAATAATTTTTCAAACACACAAGTTTTACAAAACCTCATCATTGACTAACCGCTGTTGTTGGTGTCCATCGCATGGAATTGCTTCTTTAAGTCCAGCAATCTCTTCTTCTGAAAGGCTTTCGACTATCACTCTTAGAGCCATCTTCTTCAACTTGTCATCAGCACACTGGGTTGTAGGCAATCAAGAAATTTTGTATGAAAACTTTCATACATGTAAATCTCGTACTAAATAATATGTCAATGTTATATATACATGTAATTCATACCGTAAGTGTGTTTATATAAATAATGACAAGTCTTCTTTAGGGCCAACTTCTACTCAAGCTCTTTAAACACTGCATCAAAATAAAAATTGGCATTAGTTATGTGCTAAATGAAAATCATATTTAGAGGAAAAAGCGGGAGTCTTGTAGATGGATATATTAACCAAGCATATTAATGTTTGACCTGTCTTTACAAGTTCTAAGCATATATATTAACCAAGCATATAACCTAAGAGGAATAAGTTACAAAATGCTACTTGATGTTTGACCTGTCTTTATTGGATTTTGCGGCCCCGGTCTTCTTGTAGCCAGGCACAATGTAATACTTGATGTTGACTCTACCTTTGCAGTTGTTTCGGCTTGAGGAGTGGCAAAGAATGGTGGAGTAGAGGATGGATTTCAGGTATTCATCCGTGCCATCGAGGAAATGACTCCAGTAGGTGACTAGCATGTTGACCAGGGCATGCTTGGAGAAGATGACTTGTTTCAGAAGCTTTTTAGATCAAAGATACGAAGTGCATTGTTATAAAACTAGATGCACGAACACTTGCTTATACGGTTCTTGAAATAAAATACATTCGTAACCGTCACTAGCCCAAGCTCAATAAGGAAAATTCACGGTAAATGTGCATAGTATACCTCAGATACTGCAGATGATAGGGAAGGCCAGAAGACAGTTTGACGCAAATATTGAGATTGCCCAAGCCAATCCATGGTACTAATCCTGACAGCTCCTCCAAATCGCACTGACTTGATTGTGTCCACCCATCCTTGTTCATCAGCTTGGAACCTTTGAAATGAAAGCTGCATTGGGTACATGGAAAAAACAACAAAAAGGGAGGATAAATGATAGCCACCAACCTAATTGTTCACAAATATCTATATAAGTTATTAAGGGTGTTCATAGAAGTTGATCCTTTAGCCGTGTCTGTTAGATGGTCAAATCTAGGCGCCAACTCAAAAATGTTGGCGTCCAAGTGTTAGTGTTCAACTACTTCTGACAATGAAGTAGTAGCAGATAATCAAGAACACAAGAGAATCTGAAAGAGTCTATATTTCTTTCACTAGTAGCAGATAATGATTAGATTAGAAAGCAAAAGAACGCATACCACACTAGCTGCTCCTGCTGTTAAAGCCATAGGTGCAGTGACAGCGCTTAATCCAGATGAGCACATAACTGGAATCTGAACTGCTCGGGAAATGGAGTATGCAGCTGCTAGCGTTGGTGTGGCCTACATTTTAAAGAGGAAAAATATCACATTTTTCATCACAAGTGTGCTAAGATTTCTTATTCGTACTGTTGTTACCTTCTCGATCAAACCAAGGACACCAGGTTTTGATGGACTTGAGTATTTCCCTCCTTCAGTTTGGATTATATCAGCACCTTCCTGTTCCAGCAACTCTGCTAGCTTCACCTTTTTAAATTGAACAAAAAACAACGAGAGATTGTGTTAGTGACAAATCTCAGTTTACGAGGAAATAAATGAGCTACCTGATCAGGGAGACTAAGCATGTGTGGCACGGTTACAGACAGTGTAATGGATGGAAGAATCCTTCTAGTTTCTCTAGTGAGCTTTAGAATCTGACAATGGCACCACAGAATAGTGACGAGATAGAAATAGCTGAAAATACTCGAGGAACTGCAAGGAAAAGTACGATCATGATTCATATACCTGTTCAGGGGAAAACTGAATTCCCATCTCGTAGAAAGAATCATAATTTCCAATTTCCACCTGCATTTAGCACAAGGATTTTAATGTTTGGTATGACAGACAATCCGATCGAAACCAGTCAAGTTCATCGCATCCTAACCATTTGGGCACCTGCTTCCACTGCAGAAGGAAATGCCAAAGGGTCCACAGAGGAAACACAAATCTGCAAGAACAAGATCATCATAAGAAAGAAGAGCTGTGGAACTCTGAAAATGCGAGCTACTGAGGCAGCGAGCAATCTGCTTGAACAAGGTAATCATGCAGCGTTGGAACTCTGTCGTGAGCATCAAAGACCAAATATTACCAAATATTAAGATCACTGACAAACCAAATAATACCTTATTTTTAACAGCTATCTAGAGGATCTGGCTTTTTGACTTGAAGCTGGTTCAAAGAAGACAAATCAAATATACAAATACTAAGATGAAAGCATAATGAAGTAGTTAACTTTTTCTACTTTACCTGATTATAAGATCTACTTCTTGCTCAGTATTTTGCTGCACGAGTAATTATTAGAAAAACAAACCCAATAGTGGAACAAAAGCTAGATAAAGAAACTAGATAATTTACACTGACAGAACTTTACAGAATAACATATAATACAGTGCTTTGTACTTGCATATTAATCCAGAAAACATCCTTTCACCTAAGTGACAATTTTTCCAAAACATCATCATTCACAAAACATCATCATTCACTAAAAATTTTCACAAGTTTTTAAACTTCAGTGACAACTTTTCTTTGGGGTCAATTGCTCAAGGTCGATCTGGTAACTATACCTGCATCAAAAAAATTGGCATTAACTATGATTCCACCGAAAAAAACCACCATTCCATGAACTTAAATCTAAATAGAATTATGGCAACTATCATTCCATACCTATTCATAAATATGATCTTGTATGCACTCCGCCAACTCGGACCGAACCTCATCAATTTGTTCACGAGAGTACCCTATTTTTGTGAACTGTGAGCATACACAATTTATGCTAATGGAAAAAATAATCAACACTGATCACTTTGCAATTTTAAATAGTTTATGTCAAATAATTTGAGATAAGCTAAATAATGTTACTATTGATTGCAGCGAATCTCTCTCAATAGTCTCAACTTATTCAATAATTTCTCTCATAAATCGCATCACAAAAAAACCACATTGTTTCGCATCCGGTTGTTGAGGAGCCTATATATAGTAATTAGAGTCAAATTGTTAATGAAAATTATACACATTACAATATATGTTAAACAAAAGTACACATACCTTAACTACTTCCCACTTAACATTTTTCCTACCTTTCCTTCCCTTGGTTGAATTAAACAATTTTAAGGCCCTTCATACGTTAAGAATATTTGTTAAATAAGATTTTTATTATAATAAATATTTACTAAAAGAAATCTGAACTCACATTTCCATTACGTATTTTGAATCATCATCGCGAATGCGGCAACTTAGGGAATCCAGCAGGTAAATAGCATCCTTATAAGGTTCAATAACACTAAGATTCCAATGGAAACTAGGCAAATACATAGGATTAGATCATAAAATTGAATAAATTATCGAAAGGAAGCAATTGAAAGTGATGTTTTACTTCTTGCTTACCCGACATTACATGGCACTAACACTAGTTGATCTGTTGATGCACTTGTCAGCTTATCTGCTAAAAGAGTTGCCCTTTGATTCAGGGTTTCAAGCTTAACTGATTTGTCTTGTTCCGTTTTTGGCAGATATGGGAGTTTGTGAGGATTCATAAATCTGAATTTCTTTGTCTTGGTATCTTTCACCATCTTTTTATACAGACACCTATCATTGCAAAGAAAAAAATATTTAGATACTAAATAATAAAATTTAGATACAAAACACTCATAATAAGTTGGAAAAATAATGATCACTCATAACACTAAGTTATGGTGATGATAGTAACATCCATACATGAGAACTTACTATGAGCAGTCTTGCATATTAAACATACCAGAAATGTATACATGCAAATTCTTTTATTTCTTGAGGACAAGCACATTTAAGATACTTAAAAATATACAAGAAAAAGATATGAGCAAAGTACTTCCTGTCTAGAAGAACAAATGGCAAAAGGCAAACATTAAGGGCGGTTGAAAATGAATGAGCTATATTTATGTAAAGTGTACCACATCAATTGATATTAGTAAACCTCTCAATAGAAATGATGAACTATTAACTTAATGAGAATAACATGGTATGAGAAAATTACTAGAAGTTGAATTTTCAAGAGTAAACTTGTTCACACAACAATATTAGTAAACTTCTTGCAGTTCAAATCAGGGATTTTCTGTCTTGCTAGATATTAGAATTTCCAGCAAACATAAAGCAATGCAGTAATTTCCCAGCATAAGTAAAGCAATGCAATTAATCGAGAAAATAATATTTAGATACTAAATAATAAAATTTAGATACAAAACAATCATGTGGATTAAAAAATAATGATCACTCATAATAAGTTGGTGAAATTGTAACAATAAACCATAATAAGTTGCTAAAATTGGGAAGCAAACATGTGATGAAAAAGTTGCTGAAATTGCTTAAATAAACTTACTTACCATATGTAGGCAACGATCAAATTTCCTGAAATTGACTCCAAATGATACAAAGAATTGATGTCCTCAAGGTCAAGAAAAAGTTCACAATCTTCATCAAACACTTCATTATCTAAGCACATTGATATACATTTTCCTCCATCTAAAGCATGCTTACTGTAACAATATAACATATGTAATGCTCTTGGGACACTTGTTGACAAAGTAGGTTTTGATTTTTTTCGTTCAAACTTCTTCCTTCTAGGCTTCTAATAATTTCAAATATAAACAAGTTAGATATAGCTAGGTTGAATAATAATAAAGTGGCAATATAATTAGAAATATAATAATAAAGTGACAATATAATTAGAAATATAATATCTCATATACCTCATCTTGCTTCACAATCTGCTTGTTCAGGCCAAGCCACAACAGTTCCTATGGCATCACCAATTACTTCACATTCACTTGGAATTGGATATGGCAAAGGAGCGGATTTGTCCACTGCTTGATCAATGGAGACTCGAATGCAATTCTTGGGAAATGGAATACCATGAAGCATTTTTTCCATGCCATTGAAACAAACAATTGTACCATATGCAGCAATATTTGAGCAAGATTCCAATGTCAATGCAACTGATTGACCCTAAAATATTAAAAAAAAAACATGTTGATTATATTTAGTTTATAATGCTATAATAATAATGAATATCACTATAACTTGTATTTTACCTGTAAAACTTCGTCTTTACCCACAATCTGTACGTCATCTTCTTCAATATTCTTCTGATGAAACTTCACCGAGCAACTGCCTTTGTCATCAATTGAATTGTCCCATGCACCCCAAATCCAAATGACAGAGTTGAAGGCTTTGCAGCAGTAGGAGCGGAGAACATAGATGCACTGGAGGGAGTTGATGTAGCAGCATTGGTAAACCCAAAGGAAGGTTGGGACACAGCAGATGTCGGAGTCGCAAAAGAAAAGCCAGTTGCCAAGGTGGACGTGGTAGTAACAGGTGAGGACGAAGTAGTACTACCAGACGACACGGCATCGAACGAACTCGGAGCAAAGGAACTGCCACTTCCAAAGGAGAAAGGAGAGGTCGAAATGCTGGTGATGGCAGGAGAGGAGGTAGCGGTAGCAGAAGAAGAGAATAGAGGGGACGCAGAGGAGGAGGCAGGAAACGGGGATACGAAGGATGGAGCTGGAGCAGACGTCGTCGGCACAGAAAAGGCGGGGGGAGATGAGGACGTAGCAAACGAAGGCACCGAAGGTGCGGCACTAGCTGACGAAGCAAACAGTGTCTGAGCCGAGGACAAGGCCGGCGCCGGAGGGGAAGCGGAAGTACCAAACAACGGAGAGGCAGCAGTGGAAGACGAACCGAAGCCGAAGTTGGGAGTCGAAGCCCCCAATCCAAAACCAAAATTAGGGCTTGAGGAAGCGGAAGGTGCGGCGGATGCTGAGGGAAAAGGGATGGGTTTGGGAGAAGAGACCGCCTGCGAGGAAAAGAGACCGGGGGTAGTAGAGGCGGAGGATGGAGCAGATGGCGAGAAAAGACTAGAGGTAGTAGAGGCGGAGGATGGAGCAGATGGCGGGAAAAGACTGAAGGTAGAAGCGGCGGAAGATGGAGCAGACGTCGAGAAAAGACTGGAGGTAGAAAAGGCTGAGGATGCGGCCGATGAGGAGCCAAAGGTTGAGAGGCCGAAGAGAGATGGGGAGGAACCGGCGGAGGAAGAAGCGCCTAGGGAGAAACCAGTGGCGGAAGATGAGGCGGCGCCAGCGGCGGTGGGAGCGAAGGAGAAGGGGGCGGCGGAGGAGAGGGAGGAGGAAAGGCGAGGTTAGGGATCTCGACTTGGAGGAGTTGGGCCGGCGTGAGGAGTTTTGCGTGAGGAGTTTGGGTCGAGATTAGGGTTCAGAGGAGATCACGCGGCAAGGAGAGGAGAAGGCGCTCGTGGAGAGGAGAAGGCGCTCGTGGAGAGGAGTGGAGAGGAGAAGGCACTCGTGGAGAGGAGAAGGAGAGGAGAAGGCACTCGTGGAGAGGAGTGGAGAGGAGAACTCGTGGAGAGGAGTGGTGAGGAGAAGGCGCGCGCGCGTTGAGGGTTTAGAGTT
This sequence comes from Zingiber officinale, assembly GCF_018446385.1. Taxonomy (NCBI): domain Eukaryota; kingdom Viridiplantae; phylum Streptophyta; class Magnoliopsida; order Zingiberales; family Zingiberaceae; genus Zingiber; species Zingiber officinale. Next base: position 100,840,030 of record NC_055996.1, read on the forward strand.
TAGCAAAGCGAGGGCTGCGAATTTATTTTAAGTGAGTTTAGGGGAAACATACACAACACTTTAAAAAACGTTTTTTAAAAAAATGTTGTCTTTGACCATAAACAACAACACTAAAGACAACACTTCATTAAAAACCGTTGTCTTTAGTAAAAAGTAAATACCATAGACAACGCTTTTCACTAAAAGCGTTGTAAAACAAAGAACGACAACGTTTTTATTAAAAAGCGTTGTCTATTGGGTGTTGTTGAATGCAAAAATTCTTGTAGTGGAGCTACCGAGCTCTCTCTGACCTAGTCCGGAGAACGAGCTGTCGAGCCCTCTCCGACTCTACTTCGGTCCAGAGAACGAGCTACCGAGCCCTCTCTGACCTAGTCCGGAGAACGAGCTACCGAGCCCTCTCCGACTCCATCCAGTCCAGAGAACGAGCTACCGAGCCCTCTCTGACCTCCCATGCCAAGCTTCCATACTTGGACTTTTCTCGTGCCAAGCTCCCTGCTTGGACTTTTCCGTGCCAAGTCTCCATACTTGGACTTTTCCCGTGCCAAGCTCCCTGCTTGGACTTTTCCGTGCCAAGTCTCCATACTTGGACTTTTCCCGAATCAGGTCAACTCAAGTCGGGTCAACCAGGTCAACCTTGACCAAAGGTTGCACCCACAATTCCCCAAGTTCCTATTCTTGTCAAACATCGAAGTACAACTTCTCCATTCTTGTCAAACATCAAAATATACCTCGAGTCAGGTCAACTCGAGTCGGGTCACCCAGGTCAACCTTGACCTAAGGTTGCACCAACACTACATTCTTCCCACATTGTCCCCCTTTGACACACATCAAAAATCTTCTCTAAAGATTCATTTATCTTATCCTTCAAACATTGATGGAGGTTCCCTACCTTCTATTGCCTCCAATGTTCTGTTGAATAAGTGTGAATGGAGAAGAGGTGGAAGAGAAGAAGCTCCATTGTGAATGAGACTTTAGTCCCACATTGGAAGTTTCAAGGCAAGTGTGTTGGTTTATATTGATTCACATGCATTGAGGATGTGAACAAATGCATGGGGAGAGGTTCTCTCTCACGCGTGGGTGCGCAGGGGGGGTGCAAATCCAAGGCCCGGATTGCATTGAACCAAGTTGACTCGAGCGCGACCTGCGCACACGAATGTCGGACCGGTCGAGGCAAAAAATTGCCCAAGCGGAACAACCAACATTTTGCCACATATATCTTTTTGCTGCTGCTTGTGTAACGGATGCATTAAAGGAAAATTAATGCATAATCAAAACGACCAAGTGAAAAGTTGGCGTTGAGTAATGATCATTAATGGTGTCCTTTGGTCTTGAGCTCCTATATAAGGAGGTTGCGACCTCAGGCAAAAGGTTACACAGATAACACAGCAAAAGCAAGAAAAAACTCTCCTCCTCATTCCCCTTCTCTGTCGTGCAACTCTTGCTCGACAGATTGCCCGCGGTAGCTTTCGGGTACCACTCAGTTCGCCGTGACCAACGGTGCTTGGTGGAGTTCGCGGTCAGACCGTTGTATCCTGGGAAACAGACCTCCCAAATAAGCCTCGAAGCACAGCCGGAGGTGGGGGCGAATCTGTTTCAAGGAAACTGCTACTTGCAGGCCTCGGTCAGCTTGCCCGGTCGGGATTTTGCCCGACCTTACTGCTCTTTCGAGACTGCTCTGCAGACCTGGTCTTCTGTTATGCAGATCTGCTCTGAACAGACCTGGTCATTCTACTCTAAACAGACCTGGTCTTCCTTTCTGTCAAGACCTGTTCTGCTGCACGACGACCCAGCCGACCGCCGACCGCTGACCCAGCCGACCGACCGACCCGGCCGACCAACCGACCTCATCTCGACCGATCTGCTTGGCCAATATGCCCTCTGCTCGGTCGATCCGCCCGCTCGGCAACACAGACTAGTGGCTCAGCCGATCTTCTTGCTCGGCAATTCTTCTGCTCGGAGTAGAAACCAGCCCCTACTGGCAGCCTGAGATTATCCGCTCAGGTCATCTCTATTGTAAGTTGAATTTAAATCAGTGCTATTTGAATTCAGCTAATACCCCTAAAATCTCCGGTAGATTGTTTGTGTCTAACATGTTCAACCTTAAGCATTCATCCATCATCCTTCTTTCATATCCAAACCATCTCCTTTAAGGTGAACCTCCTCTCAAAATATGTTTTAACTTTTATTATTTGCACCAATAATGATTTGAAATTCCTAAACCTTTAAAAAATCCTAAAGTCTAAGGTATGAGGTTGAGAATTCAACCTTGAATCAAAAACTTCATCCTAAATTCCACATTATTCCCCTTTAATAATCTTCTAATGATTTTCATTAAGAAAATTATCCTTAAATATTTATCCAAACATTTCAAAAGGTTAGAGATAATTAATTAGTTAAATGAGACTCAATTAATTGAAATAAATCATTTTAGTCAAAATCAACCACTATCAATCGATTATCATTAGTTAACAATTGATTTCTACCTACGTCAATAGATTGACATTAGCTGTCAATCGATTGTTCCACTTACCAATCAATTGGTATTTGGGTATAAGGCTATAAATGAACCAAACGTTCGTGAACAAACTTGGTGTTTGGCTTGGTAAGAACTTGTTTATATTCGTTTAATATACATAAGGTTAATTAAATGAACAAGCTTGAACAACTTGTTAAGCTAAATAAACAAGCTTGAACACATATGTGTTCAGTTCGTTAACTTTCGTGAACAACGTTCGTGAATAATATTCGTGAAAAATATTTATGAACAATGTTCGTGAATAACGTTCATGAACAATATTTACGAACTATATTTATTAATAAAACTCTTTTCAATATGCTAAATAAACAATAAAATAAATAAATAAATTTAAATTATCAAACTCAATAACCAATCAAAAAACTAAAAGTTTAAAACAATCAAATAAGCTTGAATTGAGAGCTTAATAACATTTAAATGAACCAAGCTCAAACTCATAAAAAATCAATCAAGCCAAGCTTGAACACTCATTTCAACAGCTTGATTCATTTTAAGCTCGACTCGACTCGGCTCGGTTATCTTATCAAACAAGCTTGAACACCCCAAAGCTCGGCTCGGCTCGGCTCGGCTTGTTTGCAACCCTATTTGGGTATCTGGTTTCAAACTCAAATTTTGATTGAAATTTAGAAATTTATAAATAATTCTATAATTTTTTAAAAATTTTACATAGATATTATTTATGTTAAATATTATTAAGAAAAAATAATTTTTTATAAAAATATATCTTATGTTTACATAATGATATAAAATAATAAATCATTAAAAAATTTAATGTTGACTCTAACTTTATATTTATTCTGATTCTATCAACTAATAGATTTTAACGGGACTTTGATCCCAGAAAACTGGTCTGAGGTCAACTTTGAGGGTTTTGGCTTGGCTTTGTTTAGGCGACGCGTGGTTCGTCTCTATATGGATTGCGGTGGAGTTCAGCCGAAGGTGCGTGGAAATTTGGCCGTCCTGCGACGGCCGGAGATTCTCTGACCGCGTGGAAATGTTTCGAAGCGTGGGATATGGAAATTGCGTGGATTGCTTCGTCCATGACTTCGCAGCGAGTGACACGCGCTGCACGGATACGCTGTTCTGATCCTTCCTGTAGTGGTTCTTTTGATAATTCCATTGACGATTGGAGCTCCATGGACATAGTTATAGCCCTCCTGATGATTTTGTCAAACTAGCACTCGTTTGGCCTGCTTGGAGTGAACGCATTTCTTCAATCTTATCATCTTTTTCAAGAAAAAAAAAATTTCTTGTTTGATTTGTTTGCATCATCCTGTCAAATTATATGCATGGTTGGTTCATGATGTGACGACTGAATTGTTTGTGTCCGCTTGCATCACCTATGATTTCACATTCGCCTCTTCTCTTCTGGTGCCTTTCTTATGGTTCTAGCGATTGACTTGGTGTTTGGTTTCTTTCTGATGTATTATAACCCTAGCACAGTTGCTTACATTTCTCTTCCTCTTCCTCTTCCTCTTCTGTTGATAACCATGCAGATTCACAGAGTTATCAGACCACTTTTTCATTTTACCCTTCTATTCAGCTTGAGCAGCTCGTCCTCGGAGAAGACAAACGATGAACTCGCTCTTCTCTCCTTCAAGGATTCCATCGCCGGCGACCCCCTTGGAGCACTAGAGTCATGGAACAACAACACTCTCCATTTCTGCCAGTGGCGAGGAGTGACATGCGGCGCAGCTTCTGCGAATCGACAAAGAGTCATCGTGTTGGACCTTGATTCACTCCACCTGGTTGGTTCTATATCTCCTTCGATATGCAACCTCACCTTCCTCAAAAGGCTCCACCTTCCTAACAACAATCTCCAAGGACGCATACCCTCACAGCTTGGCCAGTTGATCCATCTACAATACCTCAACCTCAGCTCCAATTCCCTTGGTGGCGAGTTGCCCAGAAACCTCACTCAATGCAAGGATCTCCAAGTTATCAGTCTCAATCAGAACATGTTTGCTGGACCAGTCCCGGCCGAGCTCGGTTCTCTGTCGAAGCTCACTCAGCTCCTTCTTTACTCCAACAATTTCACAGGGGTAATCCCATCTTCTCTTGGGAATATTTCCTCCCTCACATTGCTTCTACTAGCTGAAAACTTCTTGGAAGGGAGAATTCCAGAGAATATAGCAACCATCTCAGGCTTGGAATATTTCAATGTAGCTGCCAACATGCTCTCTGGTAAAGTTCCTTCTTCCATTTATAACCTTTCGGGACTCTACTACCTCAATGTGGGGAACAACCAACTACATGGAGAGCTTCCATCAGACATAGGCCACACACTTCCCAAGCTTCAGTTTCTTGGGATGTATGGCAACCAGTTCCAAGGCTCCATTCCGAGCTCTCTTGCAAATGCTTCTGGACTTGAGGTAATTGGCATGGATAACAACTCTTTTAGTGGTATAATACCCGCAAATCTAGGAACTTTGAAGAATCTGTCCTGGCTAATCCTTAGTAGAAATAAGCTAGAAAACAGTGAATTGAGTTTCATCACTTCTTTGACGAACTGCACCAATTTAGTGTATCTTGAATTGTATCGCAATGAGCTCCGAGGTGTGCTTCCGCGGTCGATTGCAAACTTCTCTGCGACAATGAACTGGCTTACTATCGGACACAATCACATATCAGGAAGCATTCCTCCTGAGATTGAGAATCTCGTCGGTCTCAGTGCACTTTTCATGGAAGAAAACATTCTAACTGGTGTCATTCCTGATGCCATTGGGAAGCTTCAGGGTTTAAATAGCTTGTGGTTATTCGACAACAAGTTATCAGGGGATATTCCTGTATCCATTGGAAATCTGACGTTGCTGACTCATCTGTATCTTCAAGTAAACAATCTGCAAGGAAACATACCTTCAAGTTTAGGCAATCTGCAGGCTCTTAGCTCATTGAATCTTTCCTCCAATAACCTCAGCGGTGGAATTCCGAAAGAAGTTGTTACCCTCTCTCTCTCTTGGTACCTTGATCTGTCATTTAACTCGCTCACTGGGTCTCTGCCAATGGAAGTGAGTAACCTGAAAAACCTAAACGAATTCAACGTTTCTAACAACAAACTGTCGGGTGAAATCCCTAGCAGTCTGGGTGAGTGCCGAGTTCTGGATTACTTGTACTTGGGAAACAATAACTTCGAAGGTATAATTCCTCAATCTTTGAGCAACTTAAGAGGCATTCAAGAAATAGATCTCTCTCAAAATCGTCTCTCTGGGAGAATTCCAGACTTTTTTGCGAGTCTTGATTCATTGCAGTACCTAAATTTATCTTATAACAATCTTGAAGGTGCAGTTCCAACAGGAGGTATTTTTGCAAATATTAGTTTTGATTTGATCGCAGGGAATGATAACCTTTGTGGGGGTCCTTGGACACTACATCTTCATCCATGCATCAGGCAGGAAACCAAAACGAAGATCACTTCTGTAATAAGAATTGCACTACCAGTTGGTGGTGGAGCTGTGATTCTCTGCCTTCTAGCTTGCCTATTGCTCGTTCGAGGTGTGCCGAATAGGTCGAGAATGAAATCATCATCCTTGGAGAGTAATGGGAGCCAATATCCCAGAGTATCATATGCTGATTTGCACAAAGCAACCGATGGATTTACTTCTTCAAACTTGATAGGTTCAGGCAGCTTTGGGTCTGTGTACAGAGGAACACACAATGGACAACTAGTTGCAGTGAAAGTATTCAATCTTCAACAAAGAGGAGCTTCAAAGAGCTTCATGGCTGAGTGCGAAGCCTTGAGAAGCATTCGGCATCGAAATCTATTGAAAGTCATAACCTCCTGTTCAAGCATCGATTCTCAAGGTGAAGAATTCAAAGCAATCGTGTATGACTTCATGCCAAGAGGAAACCTGGATGAGTGGCTGCAGCTAGAGAGGTATGAACATGAGCAGTCAAAGGGACTTAGCCTGGTTCAAAGGCTGAGCATAGCCATTGATGTAGCTTCAGCTCTGGAGTATCTTCATTGTCAAGGACAAATTGTCCACTGCGATCTAAAGCCAAGCAATGTTCTTCTCGACGATAACCTGGTGGCTCATGTAGGTGACTTTGGGTTGGCAAGGTTTCTCGACAGCGACTGTGGCAACTCGTCTACTGCTTCCTCCATTTCCCTTGGACTTAAAGGATCCATTGGATACGTTGCACCAGGTACGCATTCATCTCTTTCATTTTTGCTCAAAGCAATTTCATTAAGAAATTAAACAACCATTAATAAGAATTAGGAAAGAACTATCAGCAACATGATTAATCTTGTTCTTGAGTTCACATGATCATTAAAATTTTAATTACAGAATATGGGATGGGAAGTCAAGTTTCCCCTCTGGGTGATGTTTACAGCTTCGGAATACTTCTCCTAGAGATGCTTACCGGATTGAGGCCGACCAACGAATTATTCAACGACGGCTTAAACATTCGGATCTACGCCAATGAGTCATTAACCAGGCAAGTCATTGACGTGGTTGATCCTAAGTTGTACCTGGATGAAGACTTGGAAGCTGGTAAGCTGTGTGAACTTTTGACTTCATTGTTTAGAATTGGTCTTGGGTGTTGTGAGGAAGATCCAAGGAAAAGAATGCAGATGGTTGATGTTATTAAGGAACTACATTCCTTTAGAGATTCCATTGTGGCTCTGTAAATTTAAAGATAGATAAAGCAACTGAATTATAATATGGGTGATAATTATTATTATTATTTTTTTTTTGGGCAGCTTGCATGCAAGAAGCTGTCCTTGTTATGGAAAAAAAAAAGTGAAAAAAAATGATTTATGTGTGCAGAGCCGGCCAATGCCAAAAGATCTGAAGCAAATCTTTGTTTATTTATTGGGTAGCCAAGGATTTAAATGTTTATTAAGAGTTTTGATCAATGACTCTGTGTTTTTATCATTTGTATGTTTTGGAAATGGATGAACCGTTGATTTCTACAACGTCAAAAATAACACTGAAGGAGCTGCTAAACCAAATGTAATGGCAGGGAATGAGGGAATATTTGAAGAGTCAAAGTCAAAATTGACTAAAGGGCACAGGCGACTTTCCCGTTCTATCTATCCTAACTTCAAAGTATTCGAGTCACATTAAATATAAAAATTATTTCCGTGATTTGAATGCGTGCAATTTCAACTTCTCTCCCTTCCACACACACGCACTCTCTCTCAATGTATCTCTGGAAATTTCTCGCTTTTCCTCTTATCTATCAATTTACCACCTTTTTTTTTTTTAATTTAACTATTAAAATCATAACTAAAATTTGATATCAAACTTATATTTTCCAAACTCTACTATTTTATGTGGTTACATATTCATAGAAATCTAAATAATCTAGGTTAATTAGTAAATTTTAGTCAAAAATATTGATCAATCTAGCTAGATAACTTCAATTGTACTCATTCCAAATTCTATGAGTTTATAAAGTGTAAGGAGTCTAAATGTGCTTCCTTAGTAGTGTCAAGAAAAAAAAATAAACATTCAAAAAGGTGATAAATATTTGTTTTCTCCAAATTTTAACCGGTTAACTCTATTAAGGATGATAATTTTCTCTAAACCTAATAAAAAATCTGATATTTAACTCCAATAGGGGAGTATACAGAGAGACTTTTAATATTCAACTCAAATAAACTCGAATAGGAGAGTATACAGAGAGACTTTTGATATTTAACTCAAATACATGATTAAATTATATATATATATATATATATATATATATATATATATTTCTAAAATTTACTAATTATATTTTTACGTTAGACCATCCACATCAGTATCCTCATCCAAAATTTAAAATTTAGGATAAAAGAACTACTTTATTAAATTTAGATATCTATTTTTCACTGCATGATACATCAGCTTCCCTATAATTTGTCATATGTTTATTTTTTTATTATTTTTTCTCTTTCCTTCATATTTTTTATTATTAGAGGGAAGAAAGAGATAGAGGAAAGAGAAATTTTTTATTAATAGAGGAAGGAGAGAGAAAATTTTTATTATTAAAGGGAGGAGAGAGAAATAATATTTTAATGTTTAGGGAATGAAATCCATTCCCTAAATTTAAAGAACTACTATTCATAAAATGTATATTTAGGGAATGAGTAGGGTACCTGATGCGGATGTTTTTTTAATGCAAAATGTAAAATTTAAGGTAAAAATTTAATTTAGGGTAATAGATGTGGATGCTCTTAGAAGTAGTATTATAAATGTTTAATTTTTTTTAATTATATAATATATATATATATATATAATATTAATAATTTTAATATTTTTTTTGAATGATGATAGTGGGGTAAAAGGTAGAAAAATTATTCGTATGCATTAATTAAACTAATTAAACTGACGCATGGAGAAAAAGTTCTTATTTTTTTTTTTTTATTAGCAGATTTGATAAATCATGGTGGTAAAAAAAAGATAAATACGTTCGTCTCCAACGTCTCCGTCAACTCGTCCAATGATCAACACGGAGGAGGTAAATCACGGACGGCTATTAACCTTTGGAATAGTGACTAGCACACAAGGGAGATATTTACCTCGCCTTTACCAAGATTCAAATTCCAAACTTCATGATGATAACATTTCATATATTAGTCACTATACCCATTCGAGGGATAACAGAATAGACAAATCATGCTAATAGAATTCATTAAATTAATTAAACTGATCAAGCCAATTGATCGAAACGTGTTAGTTGATCTGGGCAAGCTCAAGGTAGGTAGTTTGGTATATATACATACATACAGTATCCTACGATAAGTGGAAGCAGAGAAAACAATAAATTCTTTTATTATTATATTTCAATTTGTTTGCTTTACTTAATTTAATTTTCTAACTTTAATTTACCTATTACTATATTTTATATAGTTGAATATAAATAAATGGGATTTTATAGAATGAACATAAATAATTTTAAATACTGTTAAATGAACATAAAAAAGAGCTTGGGAGATTCAGACAGATTTGATTTGCCTTATTAAAAATGCTAATTAATTCATTAAAACATGAAAAAAAAAACATACATATATTTCAGCTAGCTGCCATATTTATTTATAGTTCCTGGCGGTTCAAAGGAATAACTAACTTGTAAAACAGTTATAAATTGAGAACACAAAGTCTCAATTTGCTACTGCTTACCAAAAGATTATGCAATTTTGCAACAGCGAGCTTAACGATTTAACTAATTAATCAAACTCAGTGCAACTCTGAAACTTACAGCCAAACCAGTGCACGTTAAAGCCACCTTCAACCATTCGCGCTTCACCAACTCCCTCTCTTCTCCTCCTCCTCCTCTCCCGTCTCCGGCGGTGGGATTGCCCAGGGCGTAGAAAACGGAGTAAAGGCTTGCACAGGCCCCGGAGGCGAGGAAGGTGAGGAGAGGAAAGTAGAGGGAGGGGTGGAGGTGCTGCTGTTGCTCTTCGGCGTGGATGGTCGAGTAGATTCCAATGCACGCCAGCATCGGCATGGCTAATACTCCGATGGACTTTAAGTTACTAGTGTTTGAAGCCCTGGCCTTCTCAGCCGCCGCCGTAGGACTAAGCCCTCTCCCTGCCCGACCCTCACTATCGCCACTGCGGGCGCCCCCGCCACCGCCACTACTGGTTGAGACCGCTCTGTCCTCTGCGGCCACCAGATCTATCGTCGGAGCATGTGATGAAGAAGGTTGCAGCTCGACCGCCGCCTCCGCTGTCACTCCCGCCGCTGCCTCGAGGCCTTGTTCTAGCGCATGTGGACGTTGGAGCTCCGTCTTCAAGTTAATTAATTATTTATAATATAATCGAATTTTAGTAAACAACCTTGAACAGTAATTGAATAAATTTCAAAGAATGTTAAATCCGACCTGGCGGTCGGTGCTGGAGAAGGAGATGCTGCCGATGATGAAGAGGGCGCCTATAGCATTCCTCCATGCCCAGTTCAAGAACTCCGGCAAGGAACCGAGTTGGTGGGGCGCGGTGGAGAGCAGTTGATCCGCCATCCCGGCCGGCAACAATACGGTGCAGGGAAAAGGAGAAAAATTATGGAGAAGAACGTTCTGACTTGCGACGGCCTGTAATTTGCTGCTGGGGCCGCGTGCGTTTTATAGAGCAGGGCGCCGGTAAAAATGGCAACTAGTGGAGGCTTGTGAATCACAAATTCATGAAGATGTAAGTGTCAAAAGAATGGGAAGAAGAAAAGAATAAGGCAGGGTCTGCTCACGCTCATTTAAAGCTCCAGGCGGAAAAAAAATTAGATGTGAACACATTGTTTATGAAAAAATTCCTTTCTTTTTTCAATCGAAAATAATGGATTAAATTTTTTTTAACAAATTAAAATATTATTTTTATAAAATTTAATTTTCTCACTTTTTTTTTGATACAAAATTATTAATTAAAATTTCATATTCATAGTTTAATAACCTAATTCAAAGAAATATAAATTTTATCATATTAAATAGAGTATTATTATTAGATATAATAATACATCTCAAGTCGATGATAATAAGTTTACAATTCACTTAGCTAAAAAAATAAATGTATTCAAAATTATTTTAAAATGAAGAAAGATAAAAGTATGTCTAATTATTTAAATGAAAGTTGGAGAGAACAACCCTTATAAGAGCCTTTTTAGGCACAAAGCAAAAGAAAAAATAAATCATATTTTTCATCATCTAAACCATAGCAGTTGTAAATGATAAAATGGAGATAAAGAAAAAATCGAACAATCTATGACTATAAATATATCTAAATAAAAGTTAAATTTAATGTCTATCAAGGAAGTGAAATGGTAGAACTATCTAACTCATTATTGCTAAAAAATAATAAAATCTTTCATTTTAATTAGACATAATATTGATAAATGCACAATATTTGAATTTAATCAAGGAGCATAATTGCACCAATCGAATCAGCATGTTAATGTTAGGTGTGATTTCTCTTCTCCAATCTCAATGAGTAAGAGAAGCATAAAGAGAGGGAGTTGAAAAAGGGGAAGAGAGGAAACTAAAAAAAATAACTTTTTTATTTTGTATTGTATGATAAAAAAATTCTAATTTATGTTCTTATTAATCAAAAGAGAAAGTATCATCCTTTATAAAAAAAAAAACAGAGAAAGCATCATCAACGAATGAGAAACGTAATGAAAGTAGGCTAGGATTGAGAGATATTGAAGAGTAATATATTATATTTTATAAAAAATATCCATAATTAAAAGTAAATTTAATTTGTTAAAAAAAAGTCCCTTTATGACTCTATCCATATAAATATTTAATCACGTGGATCATATTCTTTTATATTCTCTTTAAAACATATACATAAAAATATATTTAATATATTAAAAATAATGACCATAATTTTTAGAAAATGAAATTACGTAAATTTTTTTATCATGTGGACTTATTCTTTTCCATTCTCCTATTAAAAAAAATATAGAAATATATTTAATACACTAAAAATAATGGGCCCCAATAAAAATTGGGGCCCTAGGCATAGACCTTAATGACCTATGCCTAAAGTCGGCCCTGAATACGAGAACAATAATAAAACTTATTATTTTTCTGTTGATGATTGTCCTGAACATAGTACAATATATAATAGTTAAAAAGTACTTGGTCAATTAACCAATTAATAAATTAATAAATAACAGAATAATTCTAAGAATTATTCTGAGAATTATTCTAATAATTATAACAGAATTATTAGAATAATCCTAATATTATTTTAATTTCATTTGGTGATTTGATCCGGTCAATCTTGGTAATTCTCTTTTATCTCTTTTACCCCCGACAAATTTAACGGGAGATCTCTGACGTTGAATTTGCTTGCTAGCTTGTTGAAACGTTATTTGGATAATGACTTAGTAAAAATATCAGCAATTTGATTCTCCGTATAAACATAAGAAACTGATAATTGTTGAGTCATCACACGCTCTCGAACAAAATGAAAATTAATTTTCACATGTTTGGTTCGAGCATGAAAAATTGGATTTGCTGTGAGATATGTTGCTTCAATATTATCACACCAAATTTTGGGTGCAATATTTGATGTAAGATGGAGTTCAGAGAGAAGTGATTGAAGCCAAATAATTTCAGACGTTGTATTTACTATAGCTTTATATTCTACCTCAGTGCTTGAACGAGAGACAGTAGGTTGCTTTTTCGAATTCCATGAGATAAGGTTTCGTCCAAGAAATATTGCATATTCACTCATAGAGCGTCTATCTTCAGGAGAACTTGCCCAATCCGCATCACTATAGGCATGTAAATCTCAAGACGATTGACGATATAAAAGAAGACTATGTAGAATAGTACTTTTGAAATTGCGAAGTATTCTTTTTACATTATCTCAATTTTATTTAGTTGGAGCATGCATGAATTGACAAGCACGATTTACTGTAAAGGTAATATCAAGGCGTGTGATAATGACATATTATAAGGCTCCAACAATGCTTCGATAAATTTGTGGATCAGACAGAGCATGAGAGGATGTAGGTATAGAGTTACTTATAGCAATTGATGTAGAGACTGGATGTGCTCCATCCATTTGGCTCTTTGAAGAAGCCCAGTAATATATTTGTTTTGAGAAAGAAGATAGTCTTCCTCATGTGGAATAAGTTCAATACCAAGAAAAAAAATGAGTAATACCCAAATCTCGAGTAGGAAACTCTTGATTGAGAAGACTTAATAAAGTTGTGATATCCTTATGATCATTGTCGGTTATTAGGATGTCATCCACATAAATAAGAAAAAATATCATGTATCCATCATTATATTTGTGAAATAGAGATGAGTTAGTCTTTGATCTAGAAAATCCTTAAGCTTGTAACCAACTAGATAATCGATGAAACCATGCACGGGGAGCTTGTCGAAGACCATATAAGGATTTCTTGAGTTGACAAATATGAGATGGAAATTGTGGATGAATGAACCCAGGTGGTTGCTCCATAAATACATTTTCCTCAAGATGACCATGAAGAAATGCATTTGAAATGTTTAATTGTCGTACATGCCAATTAGAACTAACAGCTACCGATAATAATAGTCTGACAGATGTAATTTTGATGACTCGGCTAAAAGTCTCATTGAAATCAATACCTGGTTGTTGACTAAATCATTTAGCTACAAGTCGAGCTTTGTGTCGTTCAAGAGAACCATCAGCTCGATGCTTAAGACGGAATACCCACTTAGATCCTACAACATTCATGGAGGGAGTGCGCGGAACTAGGCTCCATGTTCCATTGCGGAGAAGTGCATCAAATTTTGTAGCCATTGCACTACGCCAATTTGGATCTTTGTTCGCTTGTGTAAAACAAGTTGGTTCAATAGATTTTGAAGAAACTACTAGAGCTCGTGGAAGGGGATGTCGAGTTGTCATTGGTGGGCAACGTGCATAGATGTCACTTAAGGGAAGCATGCGACGAGGAGCATTATCATCTAAATCACTTGTTGATGATGATGAGGAAGTAGGCTGATATGGTGATTTAGATGACGAACTTGTATTATCTGAGGATCCAGAACTAGAGAACATATTATCTTCGATCAACGATGCTTCTAAGGTTGGACACAGAATAGGTTTCATAACATCGTTCCTATTATCAGTATGCACTGCTCTCAATGGAGTAGCCATTTGGGTTGATTTTGATGACCTAGGAGAATTTGTGGAGAGTTCTGGAGCAGTACTTAGGATGCCATTTCCTCTTGCATCTCTCATGGGTTTAATTGGATAAGCAACCTATGGTAATTCAGATGAGATATTAGGTTGTGTCAAGAAGGTACCGCCGTTTGAAGATGGAGTTGTTATGGAGGTTGCAAAAGGAAATAGAGAGATTCATCAAAAATAACATGCCGAGAAATATATATGTGTCCTGTCGGTATATGCAGACAATGGTACCGATGGTGCAAATTATTATAACCAAGGAAAACACATTGTTGAGAACGGAGATTTAGTTTATATTTAAAGTAGGGTCATAGCCATGGATAACATGCGCAACCGAAGATCCGTAAGAAGGTAGTTTCCATGGGACTTTTATGGTGAAGTAATAGAGTAGGTAAACAATTAATAAGATAAACTGTAGTTTAAACTGCGTCATCCCAAAATTTAAGTGGAATTGATGCATGATTGAGAAGAGCTAAGACAGTTTCGATTATATGTCGATGTTTCCTTTCTGTGGAGTCATTTTGTTCGGGAGTGTGAGGACATGAGACTCGATGGAGAATGCCCAAAGAGCCTAGATGATGATGAAATGCTTGATATTCTTCACCTCAATCAAAGTGGAGAGAGAGTATTTTACGGTCAAAGAAATGTTCTACGTGTCTTTGGAATTGACAAAAGATATCGAAAAGATCAGACTTTCGTTTCATGAGAAATACCCAAGTAATTAAACTTGCTAAAGTTATCAATAAAAATCACATAATAAAGGAAACCTTGATTTAATAAAACAGGAGCAGGACCCCAAACATCAGAGTGAATTATTTCTAAAGGAAAACTGGGCATATGAGAAGAAGAAACAAAGGGAAATTTATGACTTTTTGCTTTCAAACATGCTTCACAAGAATGATATGAGGATGACAAAGATGTTGGTAAGTCAAACCGATTAATGATTCCTTGAACAAGACGTAGAGATGGATGACCAAGTCGTGCATGCCAAGAAGTTTTATTTGTGTGTTCTCCAATTAGAGCTTTGGCGAATGTAGGTTGAAGGTAGTAAAGACCATCTCTAATTTCTCCTCTGAGCAGGGTGTTTCTAGTTGTGGAATCCTTCACAAGACAATAATGAGGGTGAAATTCAAAAAACACAGTATTATCCAGAGCAAATTGACAAACTGAAAGGAAATTTTAAGTAATGGAAGGAACATGAAGTGTATTGCGCATGGAAAAGAGTCGACCTAATGAATAAAAAAATGTGTTTCCAATGTGAGTAATTTGCAAACCTGAACCATTGCCTACTTGTACAGTGTCAAGACCATGATAGGAGGAGGCCTCTGTAAGAATGTCATAATCTGATGTAACGTGATGAGTTGCTCCAAAATCTGGATGTCATCCTAAGATTGAAGAATTTGTCGTAGGTATATAAGGATTGCTTACAAGAGAAAATGCTCCTGGGTGATATGATGGAGTTGAGGTTGATGCTTGAGTTGTGGATGCAAAACCTCCAGTAAAATTTAAATCATATCTCTTATAACATTGATGAGCAAAGTGACCATTCTTGAAACAAATTTGACAACGTCCTCGTCCTCGTCCTCGTCCACCTTAATTTCCTTGATGGGTAGTACTATTAATCTTGTGTGCCGAAAGAGCAAGAGAATCTAAGACCCTTTGAGATTATAATTGTAGAAATATCTCATGCGAAGAGAGCAAGCCATGAAGGGTATCAAGGGACACTTGATCTATGCGAGTAGTTATATTAGAAATAAAGCTGTCATACTGAGGCCCCAATCCTGCAAGAACATGTATTAGTAAATCTGGATCTAAAATTGGATGGTCAATTACAGTCAAATTATTGACAATGATCTTGATTGATTGCATATATTCATTGATAGACTTATCTCCTCATTGCACTGATTGTAACTGCATGCGAAGTTGAAAAACACGTGCTTAAAAATATGAAATTCTCTTCCCTCAACTTATTAAGACGGATATCTAATAAAAGATGAACTCTTGATTAACCTCTTCTCTCTTCCCGTTTTTGTTATGTATGTGGACTTGATGCTTGCACTGTTGTCGTCTTTTTAAATCTCTCATATCATGCTTTTCTAAATTGCTTCACTATTTTTTTTATTAGCCTTCTCTTTCTCTCTCTCGTAGTTCTCTTTTTTTTTTTCCTTTCGTTCTCCTGTGCTGAAAAAAAAAACTGAGAAGCTTCAGCCTTCTTTTTATTTGCCGCTTTTCCTGATTTTTTTTTTGCTACGTCAAAGAAATCTACTGTTCACATTGCTCACAACTGCAAATTTTTTTTTTATAATGTCGAAACTTTTTTCTCCATCATCCACCACACCACATAAACAAATGTTGCGATACAACTCTCTTCCTTACCCCTAAATGTCATGTCTTATTTATCTATCAAATTCAACAATGATAATTATATGTTTTGGAAAATATAATTTATTTCGTTACTTCGTGTTCATGATTTACTCGGAATTGTTGATGACACATCTCTTAAATTGCAAGAAGATAATTCAAACTATATTATATGGAGTAAGAAGGATCAACTAATTATGACATGGCCGATTTCAACAATATACTTCCTACAATTATAGAGCTTGTTAGTTCTCGTCAAATATGAGAAGCTTGCTCTGATACCATGTCAAAAGAATAGGAAGAATAAAAGAATACGAGAATAATAATAAAATTTATTATTATTATTTTTTTATAATTGTCCTAGTACAATATATAATGGTTAAAAAGTATTTAGTCAATTAATCAATTAATAAATAATAAAATAATTCTAAGAATTATTCTAAAAATTATTCTAATAATTATAATAAAATTATTAAAATAATCTTAATATTATTTTGATTTAATTTAATGATTTAATTGGATCAATTTTATACTTGATTGGGCAATAATGGAACACGAACGGATGACAATTAACTAGCACAATAGAATAATTATTATGAATTGATTTTAATAGATAAAAAATTCTCATATTTAGTGTTACAATTATGGATATTTGCATTTATATTTATACTGATCATAGTTGTGATAGTTATTGGGGCTCTCTGCTGACTTCAAGAATTCCATAGAAAAATGGTTGTGAACAAATTAAATAGCTAGAGACAAATCCCGCGAAGCTTCCTGCCGCCTTCGCAATGTATTTTCAAAACCTTTGGTTTTTTTTTCTAGAAGCATCTGAGGGGTCGGCGCTCGGGTAGTCAACATGATGACAACCTGAGTAATGCTTCGGGAAAAAAAAACAGGTTTTGAAAATAATTCTCTAATATATTTTTTTTTAAAAAAGAAATTATGAGAGTGCTAATTATCTGATCGATCCGTCAACCTAACTGGATTTCGTGTCAACTATCTGATCAATCCGTCGATCTAATTAGACTTTGTACCAACTATCCGATCGATCCATTGAGTTAACTAAATTTTTTCTATGAACTTAATCAGATCGTTAGATTATAATAAACCTAACTTAATTTATTTTATCATTCATTAAAATCTAAATTAGATCGTTATTATTAACTACACCAATAATAAATAAGAATGTGCTATGCATTTTGAGAATTATGGAACTTATTTAAAATGGGTAATATAGAAACGCACGTTATTGGGTAAAATAATGGAGAAAAAAAAACAATTCTGGTTTGATTTGTTTGCTTCAGCCTGTCAAATTATGTTGGTCCGAGCTCAGTTCTCTGTCGAAGCTCACTCAGCTCCTTTACTCCAACAATTTCACAGGGGTAATCCCATCTTCTCTTTGGGAATATTTCCTCCCTCACTTTGCTTCTACTAGCTGAAAACTTCTTGGAAGGGAGCATTCCAGAGAATATAGCAACCATCTCAGGTTTGGAATATTTCAATGTCGCTGCCAACATGCTCTCTGGTAAAGTTCCTTCTTCCATTTATAACCTTTAGGAACTCTACTACCTCAATGTGGGGAACAACCAACTACATGGAGATCTTCCATCAGACATAGGCCACACACTCCCCAAGCTTCAGTTTCTTGGGATGTATGGCAACCAGTTCCAAGGCTCCATTCCGAGCTCTCTTGCAAATGCTTCTGGACTTAGGTAATTGGCATGGATAACCACTCTTTTAGAGGTATAATACCTGCAAATCTAGGGCTTTTGAAGTAGGGGTGTAAATGAAATAAGTCGTTCGTGAACTATTCGAAACTCGATTCGATAAAAGTTCGTTTGAGCGCGTTTAATGAGGCTCGTTAAAATAACCAAATCAAGTTCAAGGTTCACAATATTTAGCTCGTTAGCTCGTGAACATGTTCGTTAAGCTCATGAATCAATTTTTAAATAAAAAAATAATAGTTTTGATATTGAATTTATAGATTTTACACTTTACTTATGAAAAACATAGATAAATATATTAAATTTATTTATTATAATAAAATTATAAATTTTAACAAGAATATTATAATTTTTTAAAATTATATAATTTAATTTTTAATGAATATTTAAATTTATAATTTATATTTATTAAGTTCGTTTAGGTTCGATAAAAGCTTGAATAAACTCGTGAGCATGAATATATTCGTTAAATAAAACTTGAGCTCGGCTCGATTATAAACGAGTCAAACTCAAACATCCAAAAATTCGACTCAGCTCGACTCGATTACACACCTATTTTAAGAATTTGTCCTGACTAATCCTTAGTAGAAATAAGCTAGAAAACAGTGAATTGAGTTTCATCACTTCTTTGACAAACTGCACCAATTTAATGTATCTTGAATTGGACCCGGTCAATTGCAAACTTCTCTGCAACAATCAACTGGCTTCCTATAGGACACAATCAAATATCAGGAAGCATTCCTCCTGAGATTGAGAATCTCGTCGGTCTCAGTGCACTTTTCACGGAAGAAACTTTCTAATTGGTGTTGATACGGTGCATAATGGTAGGTTCGATAAGGTCAGACAGTCAAAAGTCAAAGAAACATGACAGTCAAAAGTCGAGGGGATGTATTATCAAAAAAACATGACAATCAGCAGTCGGGAGGACATGACAGTCAGTAGTTAGAGGACAAAAAAAGTAAGACCGCCTGACGTCATCAACCGCATGATTTCAGGTCGGGTGCTTACAGATCAGGATCCCGAATCTGAGACATAGGGTGTGACCGAGGGTAATGCCTGACCTGGCCTGACTAGTCGGAGTTTCTCAGCTCAGGTTACATATCTAGATCTGGTATTCTCGGTAGGTCAACTCTCGATCGGCTCTTGGGCAATCCAAAAGGGAAGATAAGGCTCTCGCCATAGCACGCCCCTCTCATCAAGACTCAAGCCAGGTGTTATATTTGACAGATCATCCCGATCTGCCCCTAGTTATACTCGGGCGAGACAGAATGCGTTATGTGACAACAATGTCAGGGAATCATATCTGTCTGTCAAAGAATAATTGTTGTATGTCCGCGGGACAGCAGGCACGGTACCCCAAGCATGACACATGTGTCATTCTTGGGCAAGACAGCAGGCACGGTACCCCAAGCAACTGGTAAAGCAATTAAGGAGGCATAGTATCCCAGGCGACGGGACACAAAGGTTGGTATGTGAAGCAGGAAGCAGAGGGCGCAGAGGTATGGTAAAATACAGAGATATGCTGAGGTCACAAAGATATGCTGAGATCTTAGAGATGTGCTGAGGTCTAGTCAGTCAGACTGTCGTCCTCCTTCGACTAGACTTGTGGGGGAGGCTTGTGATACGGCTGGCAATGGAGGGGCCCAAAAGGAAAGGGAGAGAAGGGTCAAGGCCATATAGCGGTCAAAAGTCAAGATGATGTGACAGTCAATAATCACGCTGACTGGGCAGTCAAAGTCAGACATATGTGGTAGTCAGAGGTCAGACAGACTTGTCGATCAAGGGGGCAAAGTAGTTGAAAGACAAAATGAGACGACAGGCAAAAGTGCAGTCGGGATCGGCAGCTGTTTAAAGGCGGCCGATCTGCTGCGTTCAAGGCACGAGCATAAGTCACCTGATGCAGTCGGGATCGGCGGAGCTGTTCGTGAGACAGCTCGATCTCCTGCGTTCAAGGCCGGAGCATAAGTCACACAGTCGGGATCGGCGAGGCTCGTTGAGCTCGATCTGCTGCGTTCAAGGCCGGACCATAAGTCACATGCAGTCCGGATCGGCATGAGCGGCTCGATCTGAACTGCGTTGAGGCGGGCATAAGTCACAGTGCAGTCGGGATCGGCGGAGCTGTTCGAGACTCGATCTGAGCTGCGTTGAGGCCGGGCATAAGTCACACGACATGTGCCGGGATCGGCAGAGCTGTTCAGATACAACTCGATCTACAGCTGCGTCGAAGGCCCGAGCATAAGTCACCGCAGTGCAGTGGGATCGATGAACTATTCGAGCTCGATCTGGGCGTGCGTTGAAGGCCGGGCATAAGTCACACGCAGTGTCGGGATCGGCGGAGCTGTTCGAGAGCTCGATCTGAGCTGCGTTCAAGGCCCGGGCATAAGTCACACTGCAGTCGGGATCGGCAGAGACAGCTCGATCTACAGGCCTGCGTTCGAAGGCCCGGAGCATAAGTCACACGATACAGGTCGGGATCGGCAGAGCTGTTCAGAGACAGCTCGATCTACAGGCCTACGCTCGAAGGTCCGGAGCATAAGTCACACGATACAGGTCGAGATCGATAGAGCTGTTCAGAGACAGCTCGATCTACAGGCCTACGTTCGAAGGCCCGAAGCATAAGTCACACGATACAGGTCGGGATCGGCAGAGCTGTTCAGAGACAGCTCGATCTACAGGCCTGCGTTCGAAGGCCCGGAGCATAAGTCACACGATACAGGTCGGGATCGGCAGAGCTGTTCAGAGACGGCTCGATCTACAGGCCTGCGTTCGAAGGCCCGGAGCATAAGTCACACGATACAGATCGGGATCGGCAGAGTTGTTTAAAGGCAGCTCGATCTACAGGCCTATGGTCGAGGGCCAGGAAATACAAAACGCATGGTACAGGTCGGGATCGGCAGAGCTGTTTAAATGCAGCTCGATCTACAGGCCTACGGTCGAGGGTTAGGAAATACAAAGCTCAGGGTACAGGTCGGGATCGACAGAGCTATTCAGAGTCAGCCCGACTGGCAGGTGACGCTTAGAGGTTGGATCTGGTCGGAGGATGTGAGGCAGACACAAGCCACAATAGATCGGATGAGCTAAGCCGTGCAGGAGTCGGAGAATCACAATTGTCCGTCAGGAGGTAATCATCACATACCAGGGGACATACGCACAGGCGGAGGTTCCTAAACGAGAAGATGCCTTCATAACCAGTAATAACCAGACAAGTGTCTTTCGCTACATGACAAAGTCCCCGCGCAAAGGCGGAGGTTCATAAACGAGAAGATGTCTCCTTAACCAATAGTAGCCAGACAGGTGTCCTTCACTACATGACAAAGCCCAGCGTCTAACGTTTTCTGAGATGCTTGCAGGTTCTAGAAGCGGGGCGATGCATAAAAGGAAAAGGATTCTTCGTACGCGGGTACGCTCTCTCATCACTTTTTTCGACAACTTTTCACTTTCAGTCATTTTTTTTCTCTCTGCGTTTTCTGGGGAAAAAGTACCTGATTTGAGCGTCGGAGGGCCTGACCCGGGGACTTTTTTCCTGGGGTTTTGGTCTCTAACGAAGGGAGAGGAGGGGGATCGTCTGAGTGTGTGCAGGGGCCTGCAGCAGCGTCAGCCGCCCGTGGGAGCCGGATCACCCATGACTTTCCGTCAACATCTAGGCCGCCGTGACCAGCCTTCGTCCGACTCAGCTTTCGGACAGGATCAAATTTGGCGCCGTCTGTGGGAAACACAACAACCTGATCCGAAGCGTGAAGATGGAGGACTCTGGTCGAAGTTCCGGCAGAAGGATTAATGTTACCATGACCGCAGGGGAGTACGAGCTCTTTAAGGAGGTCAAAAAGCGAGTCGCCTCTGAGAAACAAGGAACGATTTCACGACCTCGCCTAGCGCCTGACGCGTCCAAAGAACTAGCTCCTGTCTCCGACAGGGGCTCAAAGAGGAAGCAACCAGAAGAACTCCCTCGTACTTCATTCCGAGAGCCTCGCTGCAACTATCATCAACCTGGACCTCGCGAGCATAATCCGAAGAAAGAAGAGCCGCATGCGTCGGTGGCGGAAAGCTCTCTACATCCACCCCGGGATTCAGGAAAGGGAAAAGCTATAATCTCTGCCAAAGATCTGCCCGAAGACCCGGATGACAAGGGTCCGACCGAGCCTCTGCGAAGCTATATCAATCGGTTCAGTCAGGTGGCCAATGACATCCCCTCCGCCACCTCAGAAATACTGATGAGCGTCTTCTCCCACGGATTGCTAGAAGGGGAATTCTTCAGGGACCTCATCAAAAACCCCGCCCGAAGTTTTGATGATGTGGTGGAGAAAGCTTCTTGCTACATCAAAGTGGAGGAAGCTCAGGCAGCTAGGAGGAAGGCCGAAAAGACAGTGGCTCCTGGCAACCGACCTGAAAGGAGAGCACCACAGCCAGCTCAACCTCTTCAGCGCGTTCAACCCAGGCCTGCCCCTCAGCCCGCTCAGGGAGTCAGACCAGCTCCGCGAGTTGCTGCCATACACGCGCCCAGGCCTGGACCAAGGGAAGTACCATATTGCACATATCATCGGTCCAGGACGCATGATCTCAGTAACTGCTTCCAATTCGCCCGTGACTCCAGGCGAGCTGCAGAGCAGAGCTTGCCTCCCCCAGAGTTAGCGCCCCAAATACAGAGAATGGAGGAAGAACGGGCCGCAGCCGGACGTGCTCGTCAGACCCGGCTCGACCTAGCCGGTCCTTCTGACCAAGTTGGTCCTGTGGAAGACCGAAGAGATGTTGGGGAGCTGGAAAATCGGGGTAACGCTGCTGTATGAGAGATCGGCATGATTTCAGGAGGACCCACTGACGGGGACTCAGGCCGAGCCCGTAAGGCACACGGTCAGCGGTTATATGTGGGAGCTGTGGGGTGCAGCCACGAGCAGGTGTCTGACCCTGTTATTAGCTTTGGGCCACAAGATTTGGAGGGTCTGGAACTACCCCACGACGATGCTCTCATAATCAAGGTCGTTATTGCTAACAGCCGAGTGGCTCAGGTCTTTGTGGATACCGGGAGCTCGGTCAATATTTTGTTTAGAGCTGCGTTCGAGGATATGCAGATTGATGCCGCTGAGCTCCAACCCATAATCACTTCTTTATACGGGTTCACAGGTAACGAAGTCAAGCCCATGGGTCAGATTAAGCTGGCCATATCCATGGGCACTGAGCCACTGGTGCGCACCAGGATGAGCACCTTTATAGTGGTAGATTCTCCTTCCTCCTACAATGTCATCCTGGGAAGGCCAGCTTTGCATGAGTTCAGGGCTGCTGTCTCCACTTTTCACCAGAAGATTAAGTTCCCGGTCGGTGAGCGGGTCGGAGAAGTCAAGGGAGAGCAGAAGGTGTCTCGTAGTTGCTACATCAATATGGTCCGAGTGGAGGCACGCAAGAGCAGGAGGACTCAGGATGGTGGTGTGCGCGCTATCCAAGAGGAGCCTCTGCCTATGGTCGAGGTGCCTATCCCTTGGGAAGAGATTTAGTTGCATACTGACAGAGCAGAGAGCATCACTCGCATGGCTAGTGACTTACCACCGGAGCTTAAGTCGGAGATGATACAGTGTCTGACCCGTAATAGGGACGTTTTTGCTTGGTCCCCGGAAGAACTGCCCGGAGTCAAACCAGAGATAGCTGAGCACAAGCTGCATTTAATACCCGAAGTCAAGCCTGTCAAGCAGAAGAAGAGAAATTTCTCTGTCGACCAGACTAAAATTATCCGAGCTGAAGTGGATCAGCTCAAGAAGGCGGGACATGTTCGGGAGGTGCAATTCCCGTCCTGGCTTTCTAACGTTGTATTAGTAAAGAAGCCTAACAACAAGTGGAGGGTGTGCATAGATTTTCGCGACCTCAATAAAGCCACCCCCAAAGACTGTTATCCTCTCCCGCGGATCGTTCAGATGGTGGATTCAACTGCTGGCTGTGAGAGGATATGCATGATGGACGCTTATCAAGGATATCATCAGATACCCTTAGCTAGGGAGGATCAGGAGAAGGTTAGCTTCATAACGGCTGATGGTACTTTCTGTTATACGGTCATGCCATTTGGACTTAGGAATGCTGGGGCCACCTACCAAAGGATGATGGACAAAATCTTTCGGAGTCAGATCGGGCGGAACGTTGAAGTCTATGTTGACGACATCTTAATCAAGTCCCCCTGGCGTCCAATCTAATAAAAGATGTAGAAGAAACCTGTGGGACTCTGAGACAATATGGTGTAAAGCTGAATCCTCTGAAATGTCTGTTCAGGGCCAAAGGAGGGAAGTTTCTGGGATATCTGGTGACTGAACGAGGGATAGAAGCCAATCCTGAGAAGGTTCAAGCACTCCAAAACATGCAGATCCCTCAGAATCTGAAGGAAACGCAGAAGTTAGTAGGCAGGATAACGGCGTTGTCCAGATTCATCTCCAGATCTGCAGATCGAGCCGCGCCCTTCTTCAAAGTGCTCAGGAAAGCGGCTAAGTTTCAGTGGACGGAAGAGTGCACACAGGCCTTTGAGGAGCTAAAGCAATACCTGAAATCTTTACCATCGCTGTTCAAACCTGTTGTTGGAGAACCCCTTTGAGTCTATTTATCAGCCACCCCCGAGGCCGTGGGGGTCGTGCTAGTTAAATGAGATGGATCCAAGATGAGGGAGTAGCCTCCTCTCCAAGATTACCCGACCGCGCCGCAGTATTTCCAGATCACTGAGGGGCAAAGGCAGAACCTCGGATACGCGATACAAAACCTCAGCTGTAGGCACCAACACGAAAGGTCATTCTAATAGAGAAAATGATCGTAAGGGGGGGGGGGGCTCAGCGCAAACTTACCAAAGGAGTGCGGTGTTTCAGGAGAAGGGGGGCTCAGCCTGAAATAAGAAAGTAGGTCGCCGGACAACAATCTTGTCAGATTCAAGCGCCAATCCTCCATACGGGTCGCAGCCACAGTAAAAGGAAGGTCCATATGGAAGTATTCCAACGCCGGAGTCAGAGGTAGCTCAGATTGCCATCGCAGAGGCCAGTCTACTTCCTCTGGAAACCGGAGAAAAAAGAACTTTTTCCTCCAGTCAGCGCTGGGAGGAGAGAAGAAAGTAGTGTGACAACGAGCTTGGACATAAAAAAGATCGTAGCGTGCCGAGCAAGAGCGAAGAAGCAGTGAAAAAGAGGAGCTGACCAGGAAACCTCACAAACTTCGCAGAGTATTATGAAGCCACACAAAATCTTTATGGAATTGTGAGTCAATTGACCTAGGGGGATCTTAAAGTAGCGGTACACTCCAGATAAAAAAGGATGTAGGGGTAGACGAAGGCCAGATACAAATTGTTCAGTAAAGAAAGTACAAGAACCAGGTGGAGGATCGAAGTATAGGTTCACACCAGTAGGGATGATGGGGCGAAAGCTAATAGGGATTTCATAAGTATACCTTAGGTCATCCCAATCCAACTCAGCAAAAGTCGAAGCGCCCGGGAAGTGCTCCGCTAACAGGGAGAACCAAGAAGAAGAGATCATTGCAAAAGAAATTACCTCCGGAGGGAGAAAGAACAAACGAAAAGAAGAAGCTTGGAGAAAAGGAAGGATCTCGGGGAAGCCTCAAGGGAAGTCGGTTTGCGGCGGCGACGTTTGAGTGCTCCGTGGTAATGACGAATCATAACAGAAGGAAGAGAGTAAGTAGATACTTATAGGTATTGCGGAGGAAGGACATTTTCGTAAGTTGACAACTGACGGTTGATACAGGGGCGGAGATAGACAGGGAACGCCTTGTGAGGATCCTCGAGAATATAACTAGAGGGCATTGTAGGAAAGGCAGGGGCTCGAGATACGAGGCGCCTCGTGAGGACAAAGGTGTACAGAAGGGCCATCAGAAAGATAGGCAGATCAGATCAGCGGGCTTCATGGACATGCATCAGAGACAAAAAGCAGAATCTAGCTCTCGTCGAGTTCAGTATAAAAGCAATTATTGGAAGAAGAGCAACGTAGCAAAGCACAATAAGCAAAGGCGAGCTGATTACTAGAGATCAGCGGATTAACAAAAGTCGTGGACGACCTGCTAAGAAAATAGGCAAGCTAAGGATGCATGGAAGGGAAGCAGTATGACCATCCAGATATAAGGGTGGATAAGTATAGTCATCAAAAGTTTAGCATGACCACACAGATAAGTACAGTCATGAAAGATTCAGCATCAGCGCATAAATGTTAACATTACAGCATGTTTTCAATTACACAACATCCGGGGAAGAGGGTTCAAGGTCATTGGATACCAACGGAAGGAGCACGGGTTCGGCCAGCACTGTGGAGGAAGACGCAAGATCAGCAGACGCTTCAGGAACAGTAGCAGGAAGAGCCTGAGCAGAAATATCAATGGAAGTCTGGTCGCCCGCGAGGGGAGGAGCCTCCAGAAGAAAAAGTCCATCATCCGCTTCAAAGGAAGGAAAAGTTTCCTGTTGCAATTCCTTATATAAGCGAGCTGTGTCCAGAAAAGTGGCAGGGGGTGCCGAGCGTAGAAAACCTTGCTCGAATGTCTGTCTGACGCCGCCAGCGACCCCGTGACATAGCAGCAAGATCATCCAGCTCCCCAGCTTTCGGAGGAATAGGGAAGAACGGATATAGGCCAGTCTGTAGGCTTTCAGCCGCCCTGGTTCGCCAGCCTGGTACACTTCCAAACTGTTCTTGTTCTCGGCAGCCTCAGCGCGGGCCGCGGATAAGTCGTTCTGGCCCTGAGATGCTGCTTCCTGGGCCTTCAAGAGATCTGCTTGCAAAGACTGAAGAGTAGCTTGGCAAGTTTCCCATTGAGTTCGCATGGTTGCCTCCCGGGCAGCGGAAGCAAGAGCCAGAGCCTGGGCATCGGCCAGTCCCATTTGCAGGAGCTCCTGACTTTGCCGTAACAGTGTCAACTCAGCTGATCAGGAAAGCAACTCTGCCTCTTTATTTTTCAGTTCAGAAACTGCCGCGTGATGGCGCTCCGCTTCAGAAGCCAATGAGGATTCGCTCGTCTTTAAGGCCGCCTCCAACTTTTGTAGCTTATCGAAGGCGGCATGGGAGATGGCTCGGGCAGAGGCCGCAGATTCCCTAGCGGCACGCAGATAGGCATCCAAATTTCCAAGTGAAGGCTCAGGAGGAGCTGAGGAAGCCACAGGAGGCTCTAGTTCCCGAAGGCGGGCCTTGAGCACCACATTCTCTCGCTGAAGCTCGGCCGCTTGTTGAACGGCACTCAAACTCGCGGAACAGGTCTGCAAATGGCCATAGGAAGGGAAAGGGGGTTACAGGAATGTATGAATACCCAGGAGAAGAAAAGGAGCTTACCGCCACCAAGGAACGGACAATTTGATCAAACCCCTCCAAAGGGGAACTGCTCTCCCAGAATTGACGATTGGCTAATTGCCAGGAGGTGGCCAAGTCCCCATAGAAATCAACCCTACCCAGGATAGAAGATAGGGCGGCAACGGGTGCATAAGCCGGATCGGTCTCTGAGGGAAGTCTCCAGGAAGCCTCGAAAGCTAACTCCGTGGAAGACAGTTCATGGGTCGGGGTGGCTGAGCTTGTAGGCATAAGAAGAGGAGAGGCTGAGGGAGTACCGAGCCCTGGGGCTGATCGCCAGAGGACGAAGGCGGGGCAGAAAATAAGCTCTGGATCGGTACCGGAGCTGTCACATCCAATGACAGGTCTGCAATTTCCAGATCAGAGGCCTTCTCCTGGGCCAAGCTTGTATCCGAGGACCTAGAAGGAGAAGAGATACCAACTACACGTTGACGACGAGGGGGTGGCGAAGAAGTTGCGGTGACCGGTGCCACTCTTTTGCCCTTGCGCGCAAGACGCAGCTTCATAGTAGGAAGGGGAGAGGGCACTTGTCCTGCTGGCGGTGGCTCAGTTGCAGGTCGATCAAAGACTCGGAGTAGGGCTGAGTCTGCAGGGCTGGGGGCAGGTGGTTCAATAAGTGTCGAGGTGGCTACCGCATCAGAGGTTTGGGGTTCCAAAGGCTGTAGACCGACGGAAGCAGCGGGATCAGAAGATAGGCCCTGTGTTAACTCTTCGTTCAGAGCTTGCAAAACGACCACAGATGGTTTTTCCTGGCTGGCAAAAGAACGGAGAATGACAGCCATTACAAACATAAGAGGAAAAATCACCTCAGTTAGCGAAGAACGGCATATAAAAAATAGCAACTTACCAAAAGGAGCTCTGATTTCTATTGAAACAAGGCTAAGACCAAAAGCGTACAGAATGCCTTCTAGCATCAGCACGGACAAGCGAACAACAACACCGGTCAGCTTGTCTGAGGCTGTGGAGCAGGCAGATTCATGAACATGTGAAGGGAAGTCCGAAGGAAGGATGGAATGCCATTGGGAAGGCCCGACTAAGGGGACGGGGGGCTTAAGAAAGAAAAAGCGAGATCTCCAGCCTTTATTGGAAGAATGTAAGTCATCAAAAAATTTATAGCCCGGCTTGGCCTGTAGGTTGAACACCCCCGGCTCAGCCCGCCTGAAGGAATAGAAATGATGGAATAGTTGAGCGGTCAAGGGAATGTGATAGATGCGGCACAAGATGATGATTCCACAGACGGCTCGGAATACATTGAGGACAAACTGAGAGATACCAATACTGCAATATTGACTCAACTCGGAGAGAAAAGGATGTAAAGAAAAGCGAAGACCGCCTAAGATTTGATCTCTAAAGGCAGTGACAAAGCCTTCGGGAGGAGAAGAAGGATGTTCATCTGGCGAAGGGAGACGAAACTCATATGCGGCACCTAGCCCCAAGTTGGATTGAAGTGAAGACAGGTCATGATGGTCTAAATCAGAGATGTAGCATGAATACCAGAAGACTTCCTTACCATCCATGATTATGAGGAGTAAGCAAGTGAGGGGGTCGGAGACGAGAGGGGTCACAGGTCGGGCGCAAGCAGGAAGACGAAAAGTTGCACTACCAGAAACGGCCACGAACGAAAGGAAGAGGATAGCGAAGCGTCAAAGTGAAGATGGCGGACCGCCTTTAGGGTTTATAAAGCCCATTCATTCCTAAGAAACATCGAGAGTCGAGCCAAGTATCTTTTTGGGTAATACACCCCAGCGCCGTCTGATAGGAAGTAAGCGCCGAAGGGTGCGAAAAAGGGTCAGAAGCTGGCGTCAGGAGGCGTGAGCAGTAAAGGTATCGAACAGGTGTCGTCCCGAGAAGAAGTGCATTAAGGATTGGCATGACAAGACAATCATGAAGGGGCGTGGCATAAAAAAGATGCATTCTTCATGAAAGGCCCGAGACTAAGCGGGAAGTTTCATAAAGCTGCAGAATCCAGGCAATTCAAAAGGGCCGAGAATGAGACAGGGCAGGTCAGCGGGAGTGAGTGTCAAATCAGAGAAGTAGCGAGCAGGCTTGTAGGTGTGTTGCTTGCTCGGATCATCCGAGTAAGTAGTTCTGCGTAGGTATCTCCTGATCAGATCACCTAACCAAGCGCGTCGCGAGAGCTGCGGGGTCATCGCAAACTACGAGGGCATTATGGCTCAAGGGTCAAGGAAGGTTTATGTGCTTCCTTCTTTATTCTTAATCCTATGCCATACATAATGTGATTGCAGGGAAAAAAGTGGTGCGGATGAGTAAGCCTAAGGCTAGCAATAATGACCAGATCGACAAAAGCAATTAGGTCGGCATAGGCAAGATGGAGGAAAGCAGAAAAGAGCAATTCATCTATACCTTTGCCGTTGGGGGTCCAACTGGTCTCGGACCAGCGCCATCGCCACCAGTCTCGGACCGGAGTATCATTACTGGTCTCGGACCAGTGCCATCGCCACCGGTCTCGGACCGGAGTATCATTACTGGTCTCGGACCAGCGCCATCGTCACCGATCTCGGACCGGAGTATCGTTACTGGTCTCGGACCAGCGCCAACGACCTTTTAGGTCGGTTGTTCCAGACTCTCGCCCTAGTGCGAGTTATAAGTGAGCTCTGTTCTCACGCCCAACGACCTTTCAGGTCGGCTCCCATGCGAGAATCAAAAGTGAGCCCTGTGCTCACGCCCAACGACCTTTTAGGTCGGCTCCCATGCGGGAATCCAAAACCATCTCCCCTGCAAGGATCATAAGCGAATCCGGCATCCACGCCTAACGACCTTTCTCACGCCCAACGACCTTTTAGGTCGGTTGTCCCAGACTCTCGCCCCAGTGCGAGTTATAAGTGAGCCCTGTGCTCACGCCCAACGACCTTTCAGGTCGGCTCCCATGCGAGAATCAAAAGTGAGCCCTGTGCTCACGCCCAACGACCTTTTAGGTCGGTTGTCCCAGACTCTCGCCTCAGTGCGAGTTATAAGTGAGCTCTGTTCTCACGCCCAATGACCTTTCAGGTCGGCTCCCATGCGAGAATCAAAAGTGAGCCCTGTGCTCACGCCCAACGACCTTTTAGGTCGGTTGTCCCAGACTCTCGCCTCAGTGCGAGTTATAAGTGAGATCTGTTCTCACGCCCAACGACCTTTCAAGTCGGCTCCCATGTGAGAATCAAAAGTGAGCCCTGTGCTCACGCCCAACGACCTTTTAGGTCGGTTGTCCCAGACTCTGAGCCCCAGTACGAGTTATAAGTGAGCCTGGGCTCCTGCACTCTCGCCTCGGCGAAAGTTATAAGTGAGCTCTGTTCTCACGCCCAACGACCTTTCAGGTCGACTCCCATGCGAGAATCAAAAGTGAGCCTGTGCTCACGCCCAACGACCTTTTAGGTCGGTTGTTCCAGACTCTCGCCTCAATGCGAGTTATAAGTGAGCTCTGTTCTCACGTCCAACGACCTTTCAGGTCGGCTCCCATGCGAGAATCAAAAGTGAGCCCTGTGCTCACGCCCAACGACCTTTTAGGTCGGTTGTTCCAGACTTCTGACGGTCAAAGTAGAGCTCTCACGTCCAACGACCTTTCAGGTCGGCTCCCATGCGAGAATCAAAAGTGAGTCCTGTGCTCACGCCCAACGACCTTTTAGGTCGGTTGTCCCAGACTCTCGCCTCAGTGCGAGTTATAAGTGAGCTCTGCTCTCACGCCCAACGACCGTTCAGGTCGGCTCCCATGCGAGAATCAAAAGTAAGCTCTGTTCTCACGCCCAACGACCTTTCAGGTCGGCTCCCATGCGGGAATCAAAAATCAACTCTCCTGCGAGAATCAAAAGTGAACCCGGCGCCCATGCCTAACGACCTTTCAGACTGATATGCCTCACGTTGAGCAGAGCGTCTTCAAATAATCAGGTCAACTACATCTGGTCTTATTTTAGTTCCTTTATGCAAATTACAAATATACAACAAATATGCAAGGTACTGAATGCGGGAGGTCGTCCACCATACCCGTAAAACATCAATATTAATTGCGAAATCAGGTTTTGCCCGTTCATTACAGTTTTAATTTTCAAGTATTATACTGGTTTGATTATCCAAAATTCATAAAAATGAGTCATGATGCAACTCTTATCTCTTACATATGGGTCAGTCTAAGAATGCTTGCTAGATGAAAATTGATCAGGAAAGACTATGCTGGAAAAGGACAAATATACAAGTATAGCAGCACAGCTCGGTAAGTGGGCGATACAGCTGAGGCTACAAGAAGGAACGTCCCGTGGGTCAAGAGCCCTGGGGACGACTAAAGCTCATTAGCTACATTACTGTATCTAAGTTACATAAGACCATTAGGCGATACAGCTGAGGCTACAAGAAGAAACGTCCCGTGGGTCAGGAGCCACTGAGACAACTAAAACCCGGACTAGATTTAACTCGGGGAAAGGATTGGTTATGGATCATGAGCACTGCCGTGTGAAGAAATTTCTGGGGACTCAGGAGCCTCTGGGGCGTTCAAAGCTCGATCCAGCTCCGAGTGTAAGGATTCGATGACTGCTTGTTGCTGAGCAATCGTGTCTTGCTTGACGTCAAGGCACGTGCGGAGAAGAGATATCTCCGTCTCATGCTCTCGTTGCAAACGTTCTTGGAGGCTAAGTTGGTGCTGCAGGCTAGACTGGTATTCTTCCTTCATCGCCTTTTCCGCATGCACGCGAGATTTTGCAAGACGATACAGGGCGTCCATGTCCTGCAAGGCGGCCAGCAGACGGGCCTGATCCCGGGACATACGTCTCAGTTCACGTTCCTTCTCGGCAAGGCGTAAGGTGAGTTGATCTCGCCGCGTTTGGGGGGACGGCTGATCAACCTCATCAGAAGAAGGGGAATGCATCAGGTCGAGGAGCAACTAATGGAATGCAAGATAACGAAAGAAAGTAAGAGAGTATGAGGGAAGAATGGCATGACAAAGAAGCGGTCGGAGGGTTCTTTAAAAAGGGGAGCTTGTCTTAAAGTCAAAGCAATTAAGTGAGCACTGTGTCCCAAGCAACCACTAAAGCAATTAAGCTGGCACGGTACCCCAAGCAACTGGTAAAGCAATTAAGGAGGCATAGTATCCCAGGCGACGGGACACAAAGGTTGGTACGTGAAGCAGGAAGCAGAGGGCGCAGAGGTATGGTAAAACACAGAGATATGCTGAGGTCACAAAGATATGCTGAGATCTTAGAGATGTGCTGAGGTCTAGTCAGTCAGACTGTCGTCCTCCTTTGACTAGACTTGTGGGGGAGGCTTGTGATACGACTGGCAATGGAGGGGCCCAAAAGGAAAGGGTGAGAAAGGTCAATGCCATATAGCGGTCAAAAGTCAAGATGATGTGGCAGTCAATAATCAAGCTGACTGGGCAGTCAAAGTCAGACATATGTGGTAGTCAGAGGTCAGGCAGACTTGTCGATCAAGGGGGCAAAGTAGTTGAAAGACAAAAGGAGACGATAGGCAAAACGCAGGGTACAGGTCAGGATCGGCAGAACTGTTTAAAGGCAGCTCGATCTACAGGCCTGCGTTCGAAGGCCCAGAGCATAAGTCACACGGTACAGGTCGGGATCGACAGAGCTGTTCAGACACTGACCACCGCGCCGGAGGCCCGAGCGTCAGTCACACAGCGAAAGTTGGGATCGGCAGAGCCTGTACACCGATCCATCGGTCTGCGTTCAAGGCCCGAGCATAAATCACACGCAGTGTCGGATCGGCAGAGCTGTTGAGACAGCTGATCTGTGCTCGCTCAAGGCCCGTGTAAGTCACCAGCAGTCGGGATCGAGAGCTGCTCGAGACCACTCAGTGCTCGCGTCAAGGGCTTATAAGTCACACGATATGGTCGGGATCGGCAGAGCTGCTCGTAGACACTGATCTGCTGTGCCTCGCTCAAGGCCCGAGCATAAGTCACACAGATGCGTCGAGATCGGCAGAGCTGCTCGAGAGGCTTATCTGAGCTCGCGTCAAGGCCGGAGCATAAGTCACACTGACAGTGTTGATCGCAGAGCTGCTCGTAGACTGACCTGCCCGCTCAAGGCCCGGAGCATAAGTCACACGACAGTGTCGGGATCGGCAGAGCTGTTGAGACAACGATCTATGTGTCTCGTGTCAAGGGCCGAGCATAAGTCACACTCATGTGTCGAGATCGGCAGAGCTGCTTCAGACAACTGACGCTCGCGTTAAGGCCGCATATAAGTCACACGACATGTCTGGATCGGCAGAGCCGCCGTGAGGCACTCGATCTCTGTGCCCGCGTCAAGGCCCATATAAGTCACACGATCTGTGTCAGATCGGCAGAGCTGTTCAGAGACAGCTCGATCTACCAGGAAGACGACGGGCATAAGTCACACGATACAGGTCGGGATCGGCAGAGCTGTTTAAAGGCAGCTCGATCTACAGGCCTATGGTCGAGGGCCAGGAAATACAAAACGCATGGTACAGGTCGGGATCGGCAGAGCTGTTTAAAGGCAGCTCGATCTACAGGCCTACGGTCGAGGGCCAGGAAATACAAAGCGCATGGTACAGGTCGGGATCGACAGAGCTGTTCAGAGTCAGCCCGACTAGCAGGTGACGCTTAGAGGTTGGATCTGGTCGGAGGATGTGAGGCAGACACAAGCCACAATAGATCGGATGAGCTAAGCCGTGCAGGAGTCGGAGAATCACAATTGTCCGTCAAGAGGTAATCATCACATACCAGGGGACATACGTACAGGCGGAGGTTCCTAAACGAGAAGATGCCTTCATAACCAGTAATAACCAGACAAGTGTCTTTCGCTACATGACAAAGTCCCCGCGCAAAGGCGGAGGTTCATAAACGAGAAGATGCCTCCTTAACCAATAGTAGCCAGACAGGTGTCCTTCACTACATGACAAAGCCCAGCGTCTAACGTTTTCTGAGATACTTGCAGGTTCTAGAAGCGGGGCGATGCATAAAAGGAAAAGGATTCTTCGTACGCGGGTATGCTCTCTCATCACTTTTTTTGACAACTTTTCACTTTCAGTCGTTTTTTTTTCTCTCTGCATTTTCTGGGGAAAAAGTACCTGACTTGAGCGTCGGAGGGCCTGACCCGGAGACTTTTTCCCTGGAGTTTTGGTCTCTAACGAAGGGAGAGGAGGGGGATCGTCTGAGTGTGTGCAGGGGCCTGCAGCAGCGTCAGCCGCCCGTGG
The DNA here is from genome assembly GCF_018446385.1 of Zingiber officinale. Lineage (NCBI taxonomy): Eukaryota > Viridiplantae > Streptophyta > Magnoliopsida > Zingiberales > Zingiberaceae > Zingiber > Zingiber officinale. The sequence goes on from NC_055996.1 coordinate 100,874,707, forward strand.
GAGCCGGATCACCCACGACTTTCCGTCAACATCTAGGCCGCCGTGACCAGCCTTCGTCCAACTCAACTTTCGGACAGGATCAGCATGTAATTCAATTTCAATTTTAAAAAGAATTAAATTTCATATCATTCCAAACATACTATTAGAGATTCCATTGTGACTCTGTAAATTTAAAAATAGATAAAGCAACTGAACTATAATGGATGAACCGTTGATTTCTACAACGTCAAAAATAACACTGAAGGGAGCTGCTAAACCAAATGTAATGGCAGGGAATATCTGAAGAGTCAAAGTCAAAATTGTCTACTAAAGGGCACATTACTTTGGGCGTCTTTCCCGTTCTTCAAAGTATTCGAGTCACATTAAATATAAAAATTATTTCCGTGATTTGAATTCTCCCTTCCACACTCTCTCACACCCTGTTTGGAAATAACTTAAGTCATGGAATTGAATTAAATTTCATTATGAATTGAATTCCATAAAGAATTGAATTCAATTCTCATGTTTGGAATGAATTGCAACTTAAGTTATGGAATTCTTATGTTTTACCATTTTATCCTTCTCTTTTTTTTCTTTTCTTTTTTTACAAAGAAGAGAGAATGAGAGCACAATGGACATAATATGGAGAATTGAATTCCCTATCTAAATCACACATAAAGAGGTGTGATTTACTTTTGCCTTGTTTGATGGAATTGGAATTGAATTCCATATCAATTCTTAGCTAAAAAATCATTCCAAAGCATGGAATTCAATTCCAATTCTAAAAGGAATTGAATTCCATATCATTCCAAACAGACTGTCAATGCATCTCTAGAAAGCAAATTTCTCACTTTTCCTCTTGTCTATCAATTTATATCACTCAATTTTTTTTTAAAAAATTTAACTACTAAAATCAGAACTAAAATTTGATATCAAATATATATTTTTCAAATTTTACTAGTTTATGTGATTACAAATTCATAGAAATCTAAATAATTTAGGTCAATTAATGAATTTAGGTAAAAATATATTGATCAATCTAGATAATTTCAATTGTACTCATTTCAAGTCATGTGAGTTTATAAAATGCCAAGGTGTCTAAATATGCTTCCCTAGTAGTGCCAAGAAAAAAAAATAGACATTAAAAAAGATGATAAATGATCCTGTCCGAAGGCTGAGTCGGATGGAGGCTGGTCGCGGTGGCCTGGTTGTTGACGGAAAGTCGTAGGTGATCCGGCTCCCACGGGCGGCTGACGCTGCTGCAGGACCCTGCGCACACTCAGACAATCCCCCTCCTCACGTTAGAGACCAGAACCCAGGGAAAAAGTCCCCGGATCAGGCCCTCCGACGCTCAAGTCAGGTCCCTTTTTCCCCAGAAAAAACAGAGAGGATCGAAAATGAAAAGTTGTGAAAGGAAAAAATGACGAGAGTGTGCGTACCCGCGTACGAGGAATCTCCTCCTTTTTATGCACCCGCCTCGCTTCCAGAACCTGCCTTCCTGTCAGAAAACGTTAGACGCTGGGCTTTGTCGTGTAGTCCTGGACACCTGTCGTGCTGCTATTGGTCGTGAAGGTATCTTCCCGTTTAGGAACCTCCGCCTTTACACATGGGCTTTGTCTTGTAGTGAGGGACACTTGTCAGGCCGCTATCGGTCATGAGAGCATCTTCTCCTTTAGAAACCTCCGCCTTCGCACATCTCACTGGTATGCAATGATTAACCTTGACGGATAATTGTGATCCTTCCATTCCTGCATAGCTTGGCTCATCCTATTTATCGCGGTCGGCATCTACCTCGCACCCCTCGACCAGATCTCGCCTCTAAGCGTTACTTGTTAGTCGGGCTGATCCTACGCAGCTCTGTCGCTTCTGACCTGTGACTTGTGGCTTGCCCTTCCGGATCTTCGAGTAGCAGACCCGCATACAGAGCCGTCTCCGCACAGCCCTGCTGCTTCCAGCCTTTGATTCGTGGCTTGCGCTTCCGGGCCTTCGAGTCGCAGGCCTGCAGACCGAGCCGTCTGTACCCAGCCCCATCGCTTCCGATCTATGATTGTTTCTTGCGCTTCCGAGCCTTCAAATTGCAGACCTGTAAATCGGGCTGTCTCTACCCAGCTCTGCCGCTCCTGACCCATGAGTACTTGCCGGCCCTTGACCGTAAGCCCGTAGGTCGGGTTGTCTCTACATAGCTCTGCCGCTCCCAACCTATGAGTACTTGCTGACCCTTGACCGTAAGCCCGTAGGTCGGGTTGTCTCTACATAGCTCTGCCGCTCCCGACCTATGAGTACTTGCTGGCCCTTGACCGTAAGCTCGTAGGTCGGGTTGTCTCTACATAGCTCTGCCGCTCCCAACCTATACCCGGTGTTCCGCCTGTCGTCTCCCCTTGTCTTTCGACTACTTTGCCTTCTTGGTCAACAAGTCCGCCTGGCCTCTGACTGCCCCACATGCTTGCCTTTGACTGTCTAGCCAACCTGACCATTGACTGCTGAATCACCCTGACTATTGACCGCCACGTTCTCTTGACTTTTGACCGCTACATGACCTTGACTTTTCTAACCCTTTCCTCTTGGGCCCCTCCATTGCCACCCGTATCAATAAACATGTTTTTTTTTCCAAATTCTACAGCAGGGATCTCCTGGTCCGCAAATTACGGACCAGGGGATGGTCCACTGATCTGGACCTTTGATTTGAATGGACCCCACCTTTAAATAAGTGGGGTTCATTCAAATCAAAGGTCCACATGTAGTGGACCATTCCCTGGTCCATAATTTGCGGACCAGGAGATCTACTCTCCAAATTCTAACTGGTTAATTCTATTTGGGATGACAATTTTCTCTAAATCCAATAGAAAATTTGATATTCAACTTGAATAGAGGAGTGTACAAAAAGATTTTTTTGATAACCAACTCGAATATCCGATTAAATTATATATATATATATATATATATATTTCTAAAATTTACTAATTTTTTTTTTTTACGTTAGAAGTAGTATTATAAATGTTTAATCTATTTTTTAATTATATATATTTTTTAATATATTAGTAATTTTAATATATTTTTATTGAATGATGGTAGTGGGATAAAAAGTAGGGAAATTATCCGTAAACATTAAAGTTTTTTCTGTGTGTGCCGCTGACGCATGGAGAAAAAATTGTTTTTTTTTTTTTGTATTAGCAGAACAGACAAATCATGCTAATAGAATTCATTAACTTAATTAAACTAACTGATCAAGCTAAAGTTTTTTCTGTGTGTGGCGCCGACGCATGGAGAAAAAGTTGTATTTTATTTTTTTTTTGTATTAGTAGAACAGACAAATCATGCTAATAGAATTCATTAAATTAATTAAACTAACTGATCAAGCTAAAGTTTTTTCTGTGTGTGGCGCTGACGCATGGAGAAAAAGTTGTATTTTTTTTTGTATTAGCAGAACAGAAAAATCATGCTAATAGAAGTCATTAAATTAATTAAACTGAGCAAGCTAATTGATTGAAACGTGTTAGTTGATCTGGGCAAGCTCAAGGTAGGTAGTTTGGTATATATACAGTAGCTTACTATAACACTTATTACTTTTAGAAGCAAAGAAAACGATAAATTCTTTTATTATTATATTTCAATTTGTTTGCTTTACAGTATTTTAGTCTTGCATACTTATTTTAATTTTCTAACTTTAATTTATCTATTACTGTATTTTATATAGTTGAATATAAATAAATGGGATTTTATAGAATGAACATAAATAATTTTAAATACTGTTAAATGAACATAAAAAAGAGCTTGAATCGAAACAGCTAGCTTGGGAGATTCAGACAGATTTGATTTGCTTTATTAAAAATGCTAATTAATTCATTAAAACATGAAAAAAAAAACATACATATATTTCAGCTAGCTGCCATATTTATTTGTAGTTCCTGGCGGTTCAAAGGAATAAGTAACTTGTAAAACAGTCATAAATTGAGAACACAAAGTCTCAATTTGCTACTGATTATGCAACTTTGCAACATCAAGTTTGACGATTCAGGGGTGATTGGTTGGATGGAATGGGAGTGGGGAATGTGAAAGGGATTAAAAGTTGACGTTTAGTTTAGGAGATTAGGAGATTGGATTTGATGATGGATCCCACGGATTCAATGGGAGAATGGAAAAAAATAATGTTCGGATTGAAATCCCTCCATTCTTATTCTCCTAATTCTATCAATTAATTCTATTCTCATTCTTTTCCGCGAACAAAGCGCCCCATTAACTAATTAATCAAACTCAGTGCAACTCTGAAACTTACAGCCAAACCAGTGCACGTTAAAGCCACCTTCAACCATTCGCGCTTCACCAACTCCCTCTCTTCTCCTCCTCCTCCTCTCCCGTCTCCGGCGGTGGGATTGCCCAGGGCGTAGAAAACGGAGTAAAGGCTTGCACAGGCCCCGGAGGCGAGGAAGGTGAGGAGAGGAAAGTAGAGGGAGGGGTGGAGGTGCTGCTGTTGCTCTTCGGCGTGGATGGTCGAGTAGATTCCAATGCACGCCAGCATCGGCATGGCTAATACTCCGATGGTCTTTAAGTTACTAGTGTTTGAAGCCCTGGCCTTCTCAACCGCCGCCGTCGGACTACGCCCTCTCCCTGCCCGACCCTCACTATCGCCACTGCGGCCCCCGCCACCGCCACTACTGGTTGAGACCGCTCTGTCCTCTGCGACCACCAGATCTATCGTCGGAGCATGTGATGAAGAAGGTTGCAGCTCGACCGCCGCCTCCGCTGTCACTCCCGCCGCTGCCTCGAGGTCTTGTTCTAGCGCATGCGGACGTTGGGGCTCCGTCTTCAAGTTAATTATTTATAATATAATCGAATTGTAGTACACAACCTTGAACAGTAAATGAATAAATTTCAAAGAAAGTTAAATCCGACCTGGCGGTCGGTGCCGGAGAAGGAGATGCTGCCGATGATGAAGAGGGCGCCTATAGCTTTCCTCCATGCCCACTTCAAGAACTCCAGCAAGGAACCGATTTGGTGGGGCGCGGTGGAGAGCAGTTGATCGGCCATCCCCGGCAGGCAACAATACGGTGCAGGGAAAAGGAGAAAAATTATGGAGAAGAACGTTCTGACTTGACGGCCTATAATTTGCTGCTGGGGCCGCGTGCGTTTTATACAGCAGGGCGCCGGTGAAAATGTCAACGGCAGGGCGCCGTTCTGAATCACACGAATTCATGATGATGTAAGATGTACTTAGATTTCGACGTCAGAATTGGAATATTAGCAAAATGCGGGTGAATGACAAAACTTCAGAAAGATGGATAAGATTCCTGGCCCAGCTATAGTGGTACTCTAAATTAGTTAGGGATTTAATAAATGGTTTGAGCAAAGAATAAGATTGCTTATCGATCAATTCAAACTTTTTTAAATCTTCAAAAGTCAAAACCGCTTTCTGTATGGAGATCAAATCGCCTTTGTAGATGGAAATGCGAAAGCCTTGTTTTTTTGTTGATTTGGATGGAATAGAGTCGATATGATCACATTAAGTGGGATTCATCGACGACGAAGAACAAAAAATGTTTAGGTTTAGGATTCTCCCCTTCCCTCACCCACACACATCACATTGTTTTACAGTGCCATCTATCATTGTAGCTAGCTCGTCGGAGGCGACTTGGAACCACTCGCCTCCGAACATGACAATTAACTAGCACTATAGAATAATTATTATGAATTGATTTTAATAGATAAAAAATTCTCATATTTAGCGTTACAATTATGGATATTTGCATTCAGTAAATTTTGTTGGTCAGAATCTGACCAGTTAGAAATCTGTATCATCCAATTATAATAGTATGTACATACATTTAATTAATATACACATCTGATATTACTAAAATGTCTTTGAATATATATGCATGTATACATTTTAGTTGATCAAATTTTAACCATTTAACATTACCCATTTGTATTTATATTTATACTTATCATAGTAATGATAGTTATTGGGGCTCTCTGCTGACTTCAAGAATTCCATAGAAAAATGGCTGTGAAAAAATAGCTAGAGACAAATCCCGCGAAGCTTCCTGCCGCCTTCGCAATGTATTTGCAAAACCTTTGGTTTTTCTTTTTCTGAAGCATCTGTCGGCACTCGCGTAGTCAACATGCTGACTACCAGGGAAATGCTTCGGGAAAAAAAAAGGTTTTGAAAATAATTCTCCAATATGTTTTTTTTTTTTAAAAAAAAGGAATTACGGGAGTGCTTTAATTAGCAATAAATAAAAGGAATAGCTGAATTTTGAAAATAACTAACCGATTTGACCTGAGCCTAACACTTTTATTGAGCCGATCCGGCCTAGACGGCCGCCTGTTGCTTGGCCTTAGAAGAATCCGACCGTTGGAACGCCGCATAAGATAAATGCCATTTCCGCCATTTTTTTTTCCCGTCGCCTCGCGTCGGGATTCGCCTTCCACCAGCGAGTCAATCTCCTCCGCCGTCTCCTCTGTTGCTGCTCAATCCCTCTCTTCGATGGCCGTCGTCGCGGAATCGCAGCAGGAATCGGAGGTAGTACTCGTGAATTGTTTTTCTCGATCCCTGTGGTTTTTGTCGGATATCCTTCCACGATTAGGGTTTGGGGGTGATCTTCTCCTCGCCATCAGGTTCAGCTGCCACATTATTTATACTTTCTTCTAGTTTTATCTGTTCATTTGTTCGTCTAGGCTTGGAGATTTGTTGGTTTTGTTGAGTTTTTTAATATTGAATTCATTAGGTTTGTGTTCTTGTTACGATTCTTGAATAGTTGAATTGGATTTAGTGGTGCTATCAGATGGATTTTCCAGTTTGATTATAATTTTTTTCTCAGAAGCTTTTGCTTTGTCTACAAATTTTGGTCTTTCCCTTCTCACTGTGTTGTTTTTCATATGGCATTATTTTCTTTTTGCACTGTTCAGTCTAAAATTTAATCGACCTCTCAATACAGTCTCCTTCCAAGGCTTCACCAAAGGAGAAGGGATGGATGCTTAGTGATTTCGATATAGGGAAGCCCTGGTGCCTCTTCCACTTCTTTTTCCTCCTTTAGGATCAACCCTTCATCTTCCTCCTTTATGAGCGACTTTATTGTGGCTTGCCTTTATATAAGAGGTGTCCAAGTAATCGAAAGGTAGAGATGGTGAGCAAGTAATCGGCGAAAAAGAACATACCTATGTGGGATTTGGTTTATAAATTCTGAAGAGCTTTCTAATTCGTTCGTGATCATTTTTCGACGGCAAGTTATTCTTCGAGATCTTCTCCGATCTTCTTCTCTGAGCATCACTGTGAGTTTTTCATTTTGTACAAATCTTTTTCTTATGAAGCAACAATGGTATCAAAGCTATAATGCTTGAGAAGAAGAAATCCCCCCTCGCTGATGTCTGTGTTGCATTTCGATGACTGCGGTGATCGAGCCTTTCTCTCGGTGTCGAAAAATGCTCGATGACTGGTTATCGGAAGTAGGGGTTGTCAAATCGTGTTCATCGCAATGAATATGTCACGACAGAGAAGAAGAACAGTAACTGTTTATTGTTCCTCCGTTAAAAACTTTTGAGAAAAAGTTTGATTTTAAAAAACGCGTTAGATAAAATGCGTGAAGAAAAAAAATTGAACAGAAAGTTTTTTTTGTATGGTAAAATTAATTGAAAAAATTAAACTGTGTTTTAATTTTTCAATTAATTATATTTATTTTTGTTTGGATTTGCATGATTAGAGAATATTGGTTCAATCCTAACCGGTCTAATTCATTTGAACTAGACTATATCAAATTAGGTTGGTCCAAGCTGAACTCCGAATTGATTCAAACCATTGGTTGGTTTAACTAGATCAATAAAGATGATTCAATTAAATGAGCTTAGATTAAACAAAACCAACTGAATCTTCCAATTTAATTAGTTCTAATGAGGACAAGGGGATAAGCTAATACTAAGGATAAGATTTCCCAATCCACCGAGCCTATGTGTCAGTCAACTGGAACTCCTCAAAGAAAATGTTTTTCTTATTTGCTCATGGACCTTGTATATTTTTCCATACATATGTGAGAATTGAATTTGACCGATTTTGTTACTGGTTTGTCGGTTTTGTACTAGCATTATTATTTTTAATTCCAGATACTACGAACAATGTACACGATGACTAGTCGCAATATACAACAACATGAGCTTTGGGAGGAGATTAAGGAGCTTAATTATGACCCGTTTCATGGAGTCGAATGACTTATTGGTCGGCTTGATCGGTTGGTCTGGAAACTTGAGCTAGAAGGGTTTCTAGTCCTGGACAAACACAGAAGATGGGCTCGCACACCAACTATAGGATCGTTCTAAAAGGTGCATCTCATATTTAGAGATGTGCAAGCATTTACTTCATTTAGCATGGGATCCTAAAGAATCATAAAAGGATTCAAAGGAGGATCCTGAAGAATCTGACCCTGAAGAATTTGAGGAGGATCTAGAAATATATCCCGAAAAATCTGAGAAGGATCTAGAAATAGATTTCGAAGAATCTGAAGAGGATTCAGAAGAAGATCCTGAAAAATTATAGGAGGATCCGGAAGAGTGTGTGGAGGATCCAATGAATCTGATGAATAATTTTGAGGCTAATCTCGACTTTAGTGAGTCTGGGATGAATGGGATAGTATTACCTTGATTGCACTAGTATTTTTTCTAGTAGGAGTGATGCTAACTTATATATGGTATTAGTGTTTTGTTATTATTGTTATGTACGAACAGTTTTAGCTCAATTAGTTTTTCTAAAAATAATGTAATGGAAATTATTGTTTCGTGTGAACAATGTTATATTTTATGAAAACAGTTAAGTTATGTGTTAACTAATTTGATCATGATTAGTTCATTTTTTATGATTAGTTTATATTTAATGATCATTTCATGTGGAAATGATCATTAATTCGTTTAATTTTTTAATTAGTTCATTTGATGGGATGTATGTGATGACATCGATCAATGTTGATTAGATTGGATCATACAAATGATGAGGGGAAACATAGTTATCACTTAACTTTGTAAACCAACTCAAATTATATCGAGTCAATTGTTAGTTGCATACATATGAGTTACACTGAATAACTAAATAATATGTTTATTTATAGATTATGACGAGTTGATGACTAAGAACATTATAGTTGAACTCAATAAGGGAGAGAAATTATATGCCGATAACTATAAAATTTAGCACCTCAAGGTACAATACGTTCTTGAGAAGTGACTTTGATGCCTATAGGGCATGAAAAAGGAAAGACTCCACCAAAGAATTGCTGTGGGAATATTAATTAGTTCTATGGTTGAGTCCTTCCTTTTTCATGCCCTAAGGCATCACAGCAGTTTTATAGTGGAGTCCTTCCTTTTCCATGCCCTATAGGCATCAAAGTCATGTTTGTGATGTGTTATAGAACCATCAGCCAGTTCTTGCACGAACTGATTTACAAACTCAAGAACATATTGTATTTTGAGGTGTCAGATTTTGTACTTATCTCCGTATAATTTTTTTTTCCTTATTGAGTTCAACTATGATGTTCTTAGTCGTCATAATCTATAAATAAATATATTATTTAGTTATTGTGTAATTCATACCTATGCAATTAGCAATTGACTTAATGTAATTTGAGTTGGTTTACAAACTCAAGTGATGACTACGTTTTCACTCATCATTTGTACATTAATCAATTCTATCACATACATCCTATCAAATGAACTAATCAAAAAATAAAACGAACTAATCATTTCCACATGAACGAATTATTAAATATGAACTAATTATAATCAAGTTAGTTAACACATAACTTAACTGTCTTTCATAAAATATAGCACTGTTTGTACAAAAAAAACAATTTCCACTACATTATTTTCATAAAAACTAATTAAGCTAAAATTGTTTGTACAATAACAAAACACTAATACCATAAATAAGCTAGCATCACTCCCACTAGAAAAAATATTAGTGCAGTGGACAATACTATCTCGTTCATCCCGGACTCAATGAAGGCAAGATCAACTTCAGAATTATTTATCAGATTCATATTTAATAGATCCTCCACAATCTCTTCTGGATCCTCCTCTGATTCTTCAAGATCTTCTTTTGAATCCTCGGATTCTTCGAGATCCATTTCTAAATTCTCCTTAGAATCTTCGGGGTCTATTTCTAGATTCTTCGTGGTCAGATTCTTTGGGATCCTCCTCTGGATTCTCTTCTGATTTAAACTCTTCTGATTTTTTAGGATCCCATGCTAAATAAAGTAAATCCATGCACATCTTTGAATATGAGATGCGCCTTTTAGAACGATCTCATAGTTAGTGTGCTGTATCACTAAGATGTCCCAATAGTGATTGATATCACTAAGAAGTCCCGATAGTGACTGAACCAGAGCCCATTTTCTGTTTGTCCAGAATTGGAAACCCTTCTCGCTTGAGTTTCCAGAACAACTAATCGAGTCGACCAATAAACTATTTGACTCCATGAACCGGGTCATAATCAAGCTCCTTAATCTCCTCCCAAATCTCATGTTGTCGTATATTACGACTAGTCATCGTGTTTATTGTCTGTGGTATAAAATAATAATGCCAGTATAAAATCGATAAACTAGTAATAAAACCGATCAAATTCAATTCTCACATATGTATGAAAAAATATACAGAATCCATAAGCAAATAAGAAAAACATATTTTTTTTAGGAGTTCCAATTGACTCACACACTGGATCAGTCGATTGGGATTTAGCATTAACTTTGTCTGTTGTCCTCATTAGAACTAATCAAATTAAGAGATTCAGTTGATTTTATTTAATCTAAGTCCATTTAGTTAAACTATCCTTATTGATCTGGTTAAATCAACCAATAGTTTGAACCAAATCGGGGTTCAACTTGGATCAACCCAATTTAATATAGTCTAGTTCAAATGAACTTGACTGGTTCAGATTAAACCAATCTACTCTAATCATGCAAATCCAAACAAAAATAAGCATAATTAATTGAAAAATTAAAACACAAAGTTTATTTTTTTTCAATTAATTTTACCATAAAAAAAAACTTTCTCTTCAATTTTTTTTTCTTCACGTGTTTCATCTAACATGTTTTTTTTAAAATCAAACTTTTTCTCAAAAGTTTTTGATGGAGGAACAGTAAATTGTTCTTCTCTACCTCGACCTATCCATCGCGATGAACACGATTTGACAACCTCTGCTCCGATCATTGATCATCGAGCATTTTTCGACGGCAGACGTCAGTCGACAGTGGCTCGACGTGGTCGCAGCGACGGAGAAAAACAGAGTTTCCCCTTTTTGTTGCCAAGTAAAAGGCTCAGTTATCGACGTGCAACACAGACGCTGACGAGGGGGGCTTTCTTCTTCTCAAGCATTATAGCTCTGATACCATTGTTGCTTCATAAGAAAACGATTCATACAAAATGAAAAACTCACAGTGATGCTCGGAGAAGAAGATCGGAGAAGATATCGAAGAATAACTTGCCGTTGGAAGACGAACGAATCGGAAAGCTTTTTAGAATTCACAAACTAAATCCCACAAAGGTATGTTCTTCTTTGCCGATTACTTGCTCACCACCTCTACCTTTCGATTCCTTGCACGACTCTTATATAAAGGCAATCGACAAAAAAATCATTCATAAAGGTGGAAGATGAAGGGTCACTTATAAAGGAGGAAGAAGGGGAAGAGACACCCTTTCATCTTCGTAACTCCTACATTGGACCATAAATATCCGAGTGGATTAATTGCAATGGTGATTCAGCTCTAATAGCCTTATTTAATGGTTAGCTATCTAATATTTCAGCAACCCTATTTTGTTGTAGAGTTTTAGGGATAATTGTCTAATGATCCCTTTCTCATTACACATTGTCTTGAACTGATCAGACAAATATTCACCAATACAGTTAGCGCATAAGGTCTTAACATTATGTTCTAATTGATTCTCAACTTCATTCAAGTAATGATTGAAGCAATCTAATACTTCAGATTTGTGAGAAATCAAATATACATGACCAAAACGTGTGAAATCATAAATAAATGTAATGAAATTAGAACATTTCTTTCCTTCACATTCATTGGATCACAAATATCCGAATGAATTAATTACAATGGTGATTCAGCTCTAATAGTCTTATCAAATGGTTAGTTGTCTAACTATCCTTAGAACTCCACGTGATAAAATATTAGTTATGAATTATAAACTGTTGGGGTTGCAAGGTTGCAAACATAGTCCCATATTGAAAACACATGGGAAAGATCATGGGTTTATAAGAGAAAAGATATCTCTATTGGCGTGAGGCATTTTGGGGAGAGCCCAAGAGCAAAACTATGAGGGCTTAGGCCCAAAGTGGACAATATCATGCTATTGTGGAGATATCTAAATTCTTTTCGATCCAACATAAACCACCATGAACAATTGATTACTATATAATTCAATCTTTTCATCTAAGCCTACATCCTAATTAATTTGATATATTATGCATTATCACTAAATTAATTGTTTTACTTAATTTTCAAGATATAATAGACTCCTCCTATGGCCATGGATATTGAGTCACTGATATCTCTATTAAGAGGTGAGGATGGATGTTAACTACTAATCCAAGAGAGTGATGAATCCTCTATTGACTCAACACTATTCTCTCTACGCCTTGTTATACACCCAACAACCGTATTAATCATAATCTGATTAAAGACTACTTTTAACGGTGTCAAAGTACATAATTTCACGTATAGAATAAATGAAGGTCTCAAGTCAAAAGATCAATTACACTCATTTATAAGAGAAATGACCAATGATGCTTAATATGTGATCTCCTCTTAAGCGGGTCGTATCTAGTGTACCTCTAAACTCAAGACACTCCAAGTACAACTTGGATATCCATCTCTCGGTCTATCACGACTTAGTCATACTCAGTGTTGATCTAAATATATATCTATCCGATCAAGGATTGCTTTCAGATTAATATACTCATTAATCCATGAAACTTTATCATTAATCATATACGTACAGAAAAGTAAATAATTAACGATAAATACTTACCTTTATGAAATAATTATTGACAAAATACATAAGGAGTGTCTTGACACATAAGTGCGTACACTAACAATCTCTCACTTGCACTATTGCCAAACACTATAGACTCTCAGTCCTAGGCTCCTCACATGGGTCTTATGTTTCTGTAGAGGTAAGATCTTTGTGAGTGGGTCTGCGATGTTCTTGCTGGTATCTACTCTGCTAACCAACACATCACCCTTCTGAACAATCTCTCTGAGGAGGTGATACTTTCTCAGTACATGCTTGTCTCCTTGGTGAGACTTTAGCTCCTTTGCCTGTGCAATGGCCACATTATTGTCACAGTATAGCACAACTCGATGAACCACTTCAAGCTCCACTATATTCTTGATCCACATAGCTTCCTTTGCTGCCTCTGAAGTTGCTATGTACTTGGACTCAGCTGTTGAATCAGCAAGTGTTTCCTACTTGAAACTCCTTCGACAAACAATTGCACCATTTAAACAAAACTTATAATCTTGCTGTGATTGCAGATTATCCCGATCCGTCTTAAATCTGGCGTCGGTATATCCTATCCTCTAACGACCAATTCCTCGTCTTCTCTGAAAACTAAGAACATGTTTTTTATTTTTCTAAAATACTTGAGGAAGTTCTTATTTCATTACATTTATTGATGACTTCACACACTTTGGTTATGTGTAGTTGATTTCTCACAAATCTGAAGTATTAGATTGCTTCAATTGTTACTTGAACGAAGTTGAGAATCAATTAGAACATTAGATTAAGACCTTACGCACTAACCGTGTATGTGAATATTTGTCTGATCAGTTCAAGACAATGTGTAATAAGAAAGGGATCATTAGACAGCTAACTATCCCTGAAACTCCACAACAAAATTAGGTTGCTGAAAGAAAAAATCAAAACCTTCTAGATATGGTTAGGTCTATGATGGCTCAAGCTAATTTGTCTATTTCTTATTAGGGAGATGTGTTATTAGCTGCAACCTATATCCTTAACCGAATGCCTTCTAAATCTGTTCCATCTACTTTATATGAATGTTGTCAGATTTGAGTAATCTGAGATGTTGGGGGTTAGCTGCCTACGTTCATGATAAGACTTACGAATATAGAAAATTAGGACTCAGAGGTAAGAAGTGTATCTTTGTAAGTTATTCTGATACATCTAAGGGTTATATTTTCATTGGTGAACAACAAGATGGAATTATTTCTGAAATAGAGTCAAGAGATGCTATTTTTCTTGAAACTGAATTCCCAACAAGAGATGAAGTTAATAAAATAATTCATTTATTTGCAATAGGATAATGTTCCTTTATCAACAAACAGGAATTACGAGAGATGCTTGAATCTAGTCAACCCAGTGGGAGTAATTTGGCAAGTCATGAGTTGACTTCTTAATAACTCAACTTATGAAGAAGTGTTCGTAAGATTAAACCTTAGAAATGGTTTGATATTGAGAATGAAGCATTAATGACACTCCCAGTTGACGATGATGAACTTCGAACAGTTGAGGAAGCATTAAGATGCTCAGTTAGAGAAAAATAGAAAGTTGTAATGGATGAGAAAATAGAGTCAATGAGAAAGAATCAAGTTTGAGATTTAGTCGATCTTCCTTTGGGCCGAGGAGCTATTGGGAATAAGTAAAAGAAATCAAATCATGACTTTTATTATAATTTGATATAATAGATAAGGAAAGAAGTTGAGTACATTTTATGAGTAAATATCATTAGAAATCAATCAAAAAGGAAGGGTTTGTTTCAAGAGGCTTATATCACTAAAATGTTACAATGCTTCTGATCCGGTGGTAAGAATCCGGAACCCCATAACGAGGGGCTAACGCCACGGGGAGGTCAAAGGGCCCAGTGGCCCGCCGGAGAAGGACGAGCCGACCGGACTTGGAAGAAAGGGACATCTGGTAGTAAAAAGCACCCTGGTAGGGACCAGGGTTCCGACGCTCAAATGAAACAGTACACAATGACCGAGTGGAAGGACGTGCCGCCCGGCCGGCGCAGGGAATTAAGGCCGTCCGGACGACGTTCTTCGCCCGGTCGGCCGGGACGGAAATTAAGGCCGTCCGGACGACGTTCTTCGCCCGGCCGTCCGGACGTACGTCCCGGCCGGGCGGTGGGTAAAAGACGGGAACATCTTCTAACAGCCGTCAAGTCATATGGCTACGCCACACTCCTAATCTGACAGCAGGGTGTCCTGTTGGCCTATCGAAGGCATGCTCGGACTGTAGCAGTATGGTGTCAGGTAAGCTCTCTGACAAGTGCATACCAAGGTATCGCCCACACGAAGCCCCACCCTCGTTCTCATACTTAGCCCAGCTTCACCTCCTTACTCCTGAACCCCGCTTGGATATACCCCGATCTCATCCACCGCCACCGACTTGGCCGCCGGCCAAAATCGCACGACCGTCCGATTTCTCCTGGCCTGCTCGAACCGTGCGACCACCACCCCTACGTCTACGTCCCCGTCATCGTCGACCACCCTCACCCGCGCCTCCCCGTCGGGAACGCTCCGCATCCGATCGGAAACAATGGACGAGGCCGGACGACAACACGCGGTGACACTTTCGATCGAGGAACTCGACGCCCTGATCGAGATAAGGGCCGCCAAGCTGGAGCAAAAATGAAGCCGCCGTCCGAGCGGAGCAAAGAAGCAACATCGATTCGTGGCCGAGCTAAGCACCACCGCCACCGCCGCGATTTCACCTGCTCGCTCCGCACTCGAGGCCGCACTCAACTCGCTGAGATAGGGGTCTTCTTCGATGAAATGCCTGATTTAGACGATAGAAGGGGAAACCCCGAGCGGAAGCATCGCCGAGCGGATCAATCGCCAATTTTCGGAGGCTATTCTACGAGACCCTCCGCCTAAGCATTGCCTCCGACGATCGGCGAGTATAATGGATCAACCGACCCGGATGATCATCCGGTAAGTTTGATAACACGGCAACCTCCATCAATACAGATATGGAGTAAAGTGCCGAGTTTTCTTACCACTCTCTCGGGATCGGCCCAAGGTTTCGGAGGTTGACGGACGGATCCATCACAAGCTTCATGGACTTCCAACGGCCTTCCTCCACCACTTCGCCAGCAGACGCCAGAAAACAAGTGTTAGCCTGCTCGCCATCAAGCAGGAGCCCGTGATCCGCTCGTAGCTTACATCCAATGATTCAACCAAGTGGCGATGGACATTCCAACGGCCACCTCGGAAACTATGATGAATGCCTTCACACAAGACCTAGTGGATGGAGATTTCTTCCGATCATTATCCGAAAGCCGCCCAGATCACATGTTACACCGGGCGAATGAATACATCAACGAAGAAGCGTGAAGCAGCCGTAAAAGAAACTCACCGAGCGGCCTCCTCCGTCCGAGCGGAAACAACTCGCTCGTCATCACCGCCCAGGACCAAGGGTGAAACAATCCAACCCCCAGCGTTAGGTCCCATGCAAGAGGTACGCCGCTCGGTCCAAGATAAAGAAGAGATGGACCGATGTTCGCCTCCTTCCACCGGACGGATACCCACAACATAAGGGATTGTCGAAGGCTTCCCTTCGTGGCTCATCCTGCGCCCCGGAATGACGGACTTAGTAAAAAACGATAAACAAGTATGAAAGCAGCAAACCCAACCTTCTCTCGTGACGCCAAAGAAGGAGAATCGCCGAAGGCCCAGAGAGCAGCAACCGTCCGGGCCCAAGAAATAATCGATACTCGAGGCGAGAAACGTTATTGCTGGCGGGTCGACCGGAGGAGACTCCAACCGAGCTAGAAAGGCGCCCGGCAGCTCCAGATTCATGCAATCGGCTGCAGCCGAGAACGAGCGGAAGGACCCGAAATTAGTTTCGGCCCGGGACTGGGAGGGAAGTACCCCACGACGACGCTCATCAAAGCGGTAATAGCCAATTACACTATTCATCGCGTATTTGTTACACAGGGAGCTCGGTCAACATCATGTTCAAGAGGGCGTTCGATCACCGGAAATCGATCGAGCCGAAGCTACCCACGACGACTCCGCCTACGGGTTCACTGCAACGGTTCGGCCTACCAGATCCACTGGCTACCTCGCTGAGAAGAGCCAGAGGATAAGAACAATAAACTGTGGTGGTTCGACTCTCCCTCGCCCCACAACGTTTTGGGACGACCGGCTCGCCAAATTCCAAGGCGTCTCGCCCCAACTTTCATCGAAGATCAAGTTCCCGGAGGACAGATAAAGGTGGAGATCAGCTAGCAGCTCGGCGATGTTACATTGAGATGGTCCGAGCAGAATCCACGGAAAACGCCTGATCGAGGTAAACGCCATCACCGAAAAGCCACCCACTTTAATTTATGAAGAAAAGAGGAAGTGCAGATTCACACCCGATCGGAGGCCACAACTTTTATTGCGTTCGATCCGGAGGAGAAGCGAAAGAGGAGTTGATCCATGCCTCGGAAGAAATCATGATGTCTTCGTCTGTCGACACATGAGCTGCCCGGACGCCGAGCATCGCGCAACATGAGTTACATGTCCGACCGGACGCTTGGAAGCAAAGAAAAGAGATTTCATCAATAGAATGTCATCATCCGAGGGAGGTGGAAAAGCTTCCGAAGCCGGTCATATACGCGAGGTGCGGTTCAGTGGCTAGCAAACGTGGTATTAGTCTCCAAGCCGCAACAAATGGAGAGTGTGTAGATTTTCGGATCTTAACAAAGGCCGTAGAAGATTTTTATCCTTCGCCGGATAGATCACTGGTGGACTCTACTACCTGGTCATGAATTAATCAGATGCTCGACGCCTACCGGGCTATCACCAAGTGCCGCGAAGATCAAGAAAAGTCAACCAACGACCGATGTAACGCTATAATGTTATGCCGTTCGGATCAAGAACGCAGGAGCCACATATCAGCGTTTGATGAATAATCAGATCGGGCGGAATCTAGAAGTTTATGTGGACGACATTCTCATTAAGTCCGTCCGTCCGATCTCTTCAAAGACATGGAGGAAACCTTCCGAACACTGGCAAGTACGGAGTCAAGTTAAATCCCGAAGTGCCTGTTAAGGAGGGCGTTTCAGGGGTATATAGTGACCGAACGGGAATCAAGCAAATCGACAAGGTGAAAGCTCTACAAGATACGCCGCCCAAGAAATACAAGGAGGTGCAGTTTGGGTCGGATAACCGCCTGCTCTAGGTTCATCTCCAAAACCGCCGACCGAGCCTTCCTTTTTCAAGATCTTACGCAAAGCTACAAAATTTCACCGACGAAGAACGCCGCGTTCAAGATTTGAGGCATACCGAACTCCCTCCGTGTGTAGCCATCTGGTGAGCCACTTCATATATACTTGTCTTCAACCGAGTACGCAATCGGCCCAGCTTTAGAGGTCGAGCGGAGAAGAACATGTATTTCCTTAGTCACATTTTAAAAGATGAATCTCGCTACACCGGCTCGAAAAGCTCGTTCTCGCCGCTCGCTTCGCCCATACTTCCGGCGACAATCGTTTAAAACCAATAGCCGCTGACGTGCTTCACTAAATCCAGAGGCATCCGGACGGCTCATCAAATGGACCACGGAGTTGAGTGAATTGACATCCAATACCAGCCCCGCTCGGCGATCAAGCTCAATCCTTGGCCGATTTTGTGATGAAGTGCAAAGGCCGGAACCAAGCTATGTGGAGAATATACGTGGATGGGTCGTCCACACGGCTCGGAAGTGGATATTGTTATCTCCCCAAGAAGAGAAGATGCACTTATCCGTCTGGATTATAAAGCTACCAATAATGAAGCAGTACGAGGCCCTCGGTCGGGCGACTTCCGGTCATGGTGGCCGGTCGGGTCACTCTTCACCGGATTCACAGGAAGGGCAACGAACTCTCTGGTACCTTGAAATCAATAGCGCTCGGCTCAAGCTCTGCTGAAGCCTTCGAGAAACTCAAGGCTGATTTTAGAGAAGTTATTGAGAAGATACCCAGAGCGTAAAATCAGCGGTGATGAGTTAACTCGCGAGCTCAATAACGTCGTTCGTCATTCAGAATTAAAAAATCTTTGGGTGGCGCACGTCGACCGGATGGAAGGCCTTACATTTCCAAGCGCGGCGGACACCCATCATAGAGTTCCTCCGCCGGGCGCCACACCATCCAGTGAGTATGAGCACGGCTGCTAAGAAGGAGGGTCGGCGATCAACTCTACAAGAAAGCTTTCTCTCGCCTGCTGTTGACGTGAACTCGGAGGACTCGGCCTACATCCTCCGAAACAGTATCGTCGGGCATGGGCGCGCGGCTCGCCTTGGCAAGAGCATCTCCGTACTTTTGACTTTACGCCGCTCGGACAGTATCTACATGCCTTTCGTGCCAGAAATATCATAACTTCTCCCACCGATGTGCCTTTCGTGCCAGAAATATCATAACTTCTCCCACCGACCGGCCGAAGAAATGAAGGCATCAACCGTTTCATGCCTGTTCGATCAATGGGGAATGAATATTGTCGGTCCATTTCCGATGGCGACCGGGCAGAGGAAATTTTTACTAGTGGCGGTCGACTATTTTTCCAAGTGGGTGGAGGCCGAGCCGCTGGCAAAGATCACCGAACAGATGGTTAAAAAATTCATCTGGCAACACATCGTCTGTCGATTCGGCATCCCTCGCCGATTGGTTTCCGACAACGGGCGACAGTTCACAGGGAAGGTGCTAGAGGATTGGTGCAAAAGCTACGGCATCGAACAACACTTCACGTCCGTGGCCTATCCCCAGAGCAACGGTCAAGCCGAAGTAGCCAATCGGGAAATCCTTCGTATTTTGCGTACTCGGCTCGACCATTTGGGAGGAAGTTGGCCGGATGAAGTGCCGGGCGTCTTGTGGGCCATCCGAACAACGCCAAAGGAAGGGACGGGCGCCACACCGTTCCATTTGGTGTACGGCGGCGAGGCAGTCATTCAGGTGGAAGTCGGCGTTGAGTCCGTCCGGATCCAGAACTATGATGATGGCAACGCCGAATGGAGGGACATGGAGCTGGATTTGGTCGAAGAGGAGCGAGCCAAGGCGTCCGTTCGGCTGATGGCATACCGACAGCGGATGAAGCAGAACTACAACCGTCGAGTAATCCCCAGATCATTCCAGGTCGGCGATCTCGTCTGGAAGAAAGTCAGGCCGGTCGGCGACGTAGGCAAACTGGAGGCACCGTGGGCAAGTCCCTTCAAAGTTATTGAAAAGCTCCGCTCGGGAGCCTATTACTTGGAAGATGAAGCCGGACGACAGCTGGATCGACCGTGGAGTGCAAATTATCTCCAGCCTTATCGAGCTGGATGAAAGGTGCACGAATGTAATCCATTTTTGTGTATATGCTAGTCGCCTATGTACCTGTAATGCAGGAAGCAAAAAGATGAAAACACATTGAGCATTCTCCGCCGAATGACTTACTACGTGAAGGCCCCTGAGCCGATCGGCCGGGAGGTTTATATGTTTAAAGACTTGTAAGCAAATAACCCGTGCTGTTCGGCCGGGCATAAATATTGATTGATCAATCGCGGGATATGATACGAAGGCCCAGTCCGCTCGACATGGTAAGGAGTTAGCCTTGAAAGGCCGACGAGCTCCGTCGTTAAAGATCGAGAGCCGCGCCGACCGGCTATAAATATCCGCGCCGACGAGCTCCGTCGTTAAAGATCGAGAGCCGCGCCGACCGGCTATAAATATCCGCGCCGACGAGCTCCGTCGTTAAAGATCGAGAGCCGCGCCGAACGGCTATAAATATCCGCGCCGACGAGCTCCGTCGTTAAAGATCGAGAGCCGCGCCGGCCGCCTATAAATATCCGCGCCGACGAGCTCCGTCGTTAAAAATCGAGAGCCGCGCCGACCGGCTATAAATATCCGCGCCGACGAGCTCCGTCGTTAAAGATCGAGCAGATAAATTTGGTATGAGGGCCGAACGGCTCAAGGGATATCAGCAGCAGCGATAAGGCGACGACCGCCCATATCCGCGCCGGCAAGCGTCGTTAAAGATCGAGAGACGAGCCGGCGTCTATAAACGTCCGAGCGGAAGACCGACGAGCTCCGTCGTTAAAGATAGAGAGACGAGCCGGCGTCTATAAACGTCCGAGCGGAAGACCGTCGAGCTCCGACGTTAAAGATCGAGAGACGAGCCGGCGTCTATAAACGTCCGAGCGGAAGACCGACGAGCTCCGTCGTTAAAGATAGAGAGACGAGCCGGTGTCTGTAAACGTCCGAGCGGCTCGCATGCGAAAATCCATCGAAAACCCCTTTGAGGTGAGGCGCGAAGCAAAAGATGGTTAATCGGAATTAAAAGGACACACAAGTTAACAAGCGACGTTCGCGCACTGAGCGGCTGCTTAGTCGCATGATGAAAGACATTAAGGACAATTCGCGTGGTGCCTAGCGGAAGAGTTTTAAAGAACACTTGGTTGTGACGAAGGAAAAATTTCTTGCCAAAATAAAAAGTGAAAGGAACAGAAGATTATTTACTATGCAAGCAAAAAAAAGTCATTACAGAGATAAGCCGGGCCGAACGGCGGGAATTCAAAAAAGTTTACAAAAACGCTCCTCACACATCAAAATCAAAAAGAGCGTCGGGGATGGTGTCCATCACGCTCGCTAGATCCTCGGGGGGAATGGTCAGCTCGGCAGGCACATGGCCTTTGGTCTTCAGATAGCCCACCGCCGCCTTGATTGCCTCCTCGAAAGTGAGGGATATCTTGTCGGTAAACTTCTCTCCGAAGTCTTCCGAGCGGAGGAACGCCTTCTTCACTTCATCCGAGCGGGCCGACTCCCCCTCTTGGTATTTCTTGAGCGCGGCGTGGGCGGCATCACTGGCAGCTTGAAGCTCCTTCAAGTCCCCATCAAATCTCTGGAGATCAGCCGAGCGGCTCTCCTTCTCGGTGGTCAGCAGGGCGTCCAAGTCTTTGATGCGTTGCTCCAGCCCCCTGATCTCCACCTTCATGCGATCCATATCATTGATGGCCTGTTGCTTCCGAGTGGTCGCCGTTTTGATCTCCTTATCCCGTTGCTTGAGCATCGCCTCAAGCCGAACGACCTTGCTTGCCAGATCGGACGCCCTTTTCCGCTCGGCATCCAGCAGTTTTTGGGACTTCTCCAGAGCGGCCGTCGACTGCCCATTATATCCCCCGCAGCTTTTAGCATCTTCGTTCGGCCAATCGATCGCTAATAGCGATCTGCTCCTGATTACGCCCGTGAATGTGCGCGGTTAAAACTTAATTCAAATATGCAAACAAAAAGGAGAACATATCCGGTGGCTGTTGGAGTTCTTGTCACCGAGCTGCCGGAGTCATCTTTATTCGGCCGGCGTCTATCCAAGCTGTGCAAGAGGGTCCGTCGGGGTAATCTGCTGCTCGGGGACCAGGCCGATCGGCAGCAGCCATGCCGACGGGAGGCGCAGGACGGTCTTTATTAAGTTCGAGCTGCTCGGCTCGAGAATACCGGCCCGGTGGACGAGGAGGAAGCTAAGCGACGCGTCTGGCGAAAGTTCTTGAAGGTGGAGGACGGCACCTCGGCGGCCCTCGGAGAACCACGAGGGTGGGGTACTCTCGAGGGAAACCGTCCGGGACAGCACCGGTGCACCCGCGCTCCGCTCGGGTTGGGGCTCATCAGTGTAGGCGGGCGGACTGTCGTCGGCGTTTCGAGTGCACGTCATCGGCGACGGCCCTCCACCTCGGCCGGTGGGAGGTTCTATGTGCCGCGGCCTCGTCACGTGAGGGCGTCGAGGCTTCGGGGCAGTTGGTGTCCCTCACCTTCTTCGGCCGGATCAGGGAGCAGAGGCCCGTTCGCGGCCTCCTTGTTCGTCACCGCCTCAATCTGGGCGCGTTTGAGCTTCTCGGTAGCTTTGCGCGCCACATGACTTCGGCAGCAGAAAAATAAATCAGTTAGAACAAAACAAATGGGAAGATAAGGAAACTTACTCATGCTGCAGGGCGGATCGGTGTGGTAGAGGACAGCCGAATATGTGCATTACTCCCGGAGGAGTAGCTTGTCGATATGATAGCGCTGGCGGCTGCATGAAGGTAGGCAGCGTCACCTCTAAATTTGCCGAGCTCGGCATCGCCGTCATCTGCCACTGGTGCGAAAAGTTGGCCGTTCGGAAAGCGTATATAGAAAAATGCTCCTTCGATGTTTGTTGGAGCTGGCGTATTATTCAAAAGGAAGCCTATCCTAGACTGGAAAACAAAGGTGCCCCACCGACTTGCTTGGGATAAAAAGTAGTGGAAAGTTTTGGTTTTAAGGGGATCAGTTCGGTTTGAATAAAATTATCACTCCGCTCGGTAACCTAATAGAGTTGGGAACTACGGCCGAGCGGAATGCGGAAATAATTGCAAACTTAAGAAAAACTTGTGGGGTGGAAAGCGAAGTCCGGCGTAAATTGGTCTCGGAAGAAAACAACAGTCTCGGGCGGCGGATCGTGAGCCGATCGGCCGGTGTGGCTAACACTATTTGGTGGTCGATCGGCAGTCATAGGCTCGGGTGGTAGGCGTCCTCCTCGTCGAAGCTTTCCGTGTTCGATGCAGACCGAGCCCGGTCGGGCTGAGGTGCTAGTCGTGGTCGACAAATAAGGATACGGGACGAGGGAAAGTTCAAGCAAGGAATGGGGAAATCGGTTGAGAGGCGATTAGCGAGAAGAAAGCGTCGAGAAAAAGGGTCTTACAAGCGAGGGAGATGGTCGGAAGAAGCCGTATGGTCGCCGGAACTGAGCACAAGTCGTCGTGAAGGAGGAGCAACAGTGTCTGAAGCGAGGAGGGCCAATCGGCGGAAAGCAGTCGAGGCTTTATATCACGGGAGGCAATCTCCACCGTCCGATCCAGTCATTAATATCGAGGTTGTCATCTAGCCGTCCATTTCAAACAATGTTCGTCCCGGAAGTGACGCAACCGCCGTCGTTGACGCCGCGATCGCCGCGTGTCGACGTTACTAGCCGCGTTTAATGAGCTCCCCTGCAATGCGCGAGCACGTGATGGGTAGTATGGGAGAACAGTGGACGTGGATTCCGAAAACAAGGCACGGACAAGATATCGTCGGACGGATAGATCTGCCGAACGGATAAGCATCCTTAGGCTGGCCGAGCGGCCTAATGCAATGAACATTGCTCAGTCGATCACTCGGGCCGACCGCCTCCTTCGACTAGACTCGAGGGGAAGGCAAGTGATCCGTGGTAAGAATCAGGAACCCATAACGAGGCTAACGCCACGGGAGGTCGAGGCCCGATGAACCGCCGGAGAAGACGGCCGCCGGACTTGGAAGAAAGGACATCGTAGTAAAAGCACCGGTAGGGACCGAGGTTCAAGCCTTCAAATAAACGATACCTGATGGCCGGCGGAAGGGCGTGCCACGGCGAGGAATTAAGCCGTCGGACGGCGTTCTTCGCCCGATCGGGGGACGGAATTAAGGCCGTCCGGACGGCGTTCTTCGCGATCGTCGGACGGACGTCCGGCCGGCGGTGGGTAAAAGCGGGAACATCTTAACGGTAGTCAGTCGTATGCTACGCCACTCTAATCGGCGACGGGGTGTCTGTTGTCCCGTGACGTCTCGGTTGTAGCGGTATGGTGTCGAGTAAGCTCTGACAAGTGCATACCAAGGTATGGGTTGCTGACACGTATGCACCTCGGTGGACGTGCATTAGTTCCTTCCCTGCCCTATATAAGGAGCCTCTTACTTCTCAAAAGGTACGCATAATACAAGCTTGGCAGCCACTTTTTCCACCGCTTACCTGACTTGAGCGTCGGAGGGTCGCCGCCGGGAATCCCTTCCCGGCTCGACTTTTGTGCAGGATCGCCGGAGCTTCATTCGACCAGCCGGAGATCCACTCCATCGACTAGGATCGCGCCACGTGCCCAGCGTCCTTTGGTTCGGCGATTCGGACAGGATCAGCTTCAATATGCTAGATTGTAATATTGAACAAACACGCTCAGTGAAAGGTATTGTTCTAAGCAAAAGTATGTATGCCAAGACTCCTGAAGAAATAGCCGAAATGAAGGAAAAATCATATGCCAATGTTATTGGTAGTTTGATGTACATTATGTTGTATACTCGTCCTAATAGAAGCTATGTTGTTGGTTTAGTTAACCGTTTCTAGTTAAACCCAGAATCGAGACACTGAAAATAGTGAAGAGGATATTAAGATACGTCAAAGGGATAACAGATTATTGTATCTGTTTCTAAGGATCTAATATTAGTCTGAAGGGATATATAGATGCATATTAGGTAGGAGACCTTGATGACAAAAAATTTTCATCTGGCTATGACTTTTTGCTGAATGGTGGCACCATCTCATGGAATAGCAAGAAGCAGACTTATGTAGCCTTGTCAACAATGAAAGCTTTGTGGCTTGGCTTGTGTAGCCTTGTCGACAATGGAACCCGCGGGACTTATGCAGCAAATGTGGCTTGGCTTGTATTGTGACAATCAAGCTGCTATAATTTTTTCTAAGAATCCCAAATATCACAGCAAAGGCAAGCATATAGAGATTAAATATAATTTTGTAAGGGCTATTGTTGATAAGAAATAGATAAGGCTTAAATATATCCCTACACGTACTATACTTGCAGATTATTTTACTAATTCATTGACTAAAGAGTTATTTCAAGGATATGGGAAGTCATTTTACTATCTTATGGAATAACAAGAAGTAGACTTATGTAGCCTTGTCAACAATGGAAGCTATGTGGTTTGGCTTGTGTAGCCTTATCGACAATGAAGCCGTGTGACTTACGCAGCGGATGTGGCTTGGCTTGTACTATGACAATCAAGCTGCTATAACTTTTTCTAAGGATCCCAAATATCACAGCAAAGACAAGCATATAGAAATTAAATATAATTTTTAAGGGATTAAGAAATAGATAAGTTTTAAATATACCCCTACACATATTATACTTGCAGATCATTTTACTAAGTCATTGACTAAAAGTCATTTCAAATATATGAGAAGTCTTTGTGACTTCGTAAAATATAACACATTGTAAAATGTCTTTGTTACATTTGAATAAAGTCTCGATAAGCATGTTTGCAGGTTGAGATTGGTCCATTCACATGGTCAATCATCTTTGTTAAGTATAAATAGAGGTAAGACCGTTACTTATAAATCAGTTTATGTAGTTGTGAATAAGACATACTCATAAGTTAAGGTCGTCTTGATAATTTTGTCAAAATGAGATCATTTATGTAATGATTGGAGTAAATGAACCTATCATTTACTGAATCTGCTTAAGGCCAGATTGAAATTCATGTGTTAAATTCGAGATTAGACATTAGGTATGTATATATCGAAATCTGTACGATGTTAAATTTTAAGCTAAACATACACTCTTTTTAGTAAAGAGAATAACATTGTAGCATTTGATTCATACCACATGTCCTATGGTGATAATAAGGGTAGTAAGAGAATGGATCTCTACTTCTCTACTATGTGAGACTCTTGAGATTATAAGTTAATCTCAATCTTACCCTAAGTGACTATTTAGCTATCTACTTGAAGTTCTAATTAGTGTCTGCTACTTTAGCATGTTTTCTATTGGTTATGAATGATTCAGTTTATGGAGCATAACTAGGAAAGCGACCGATTAAAATGAATAGATTCTATCTAAAAAGGAAGATTAATATTGATTTACATCTTTGGTATTTATTCACTGGTTGACCAATTATATTTTTTTGTTGAGTACTTAAAATGTGATTGTTAATAATTGTATTGATTGGAGATGTGGTACATGTTCTCGACATGATAGTCAATATGTGGGACTAGAGATGCTCATATTGATGTAAATAATTTAATCTGAGGTAAAAGCAAGTTATTGATGTATCTGATTCGTTCTATAGAGCATCTATGTAAGATGTAATGATCTTCTTAGCAATAATTGCTTAGTGTGCTTGCTGTCATATAAACCATTTTCCCTAAAGTATGGATTGGATGTTCTTATTTGGTCTTTGTGACTAATTAATGTTTTGTTCTGGCCTTTATGACTAATTAATATTTTGTTCTAGTCTTTATGACTTGATTATAATATAGTCTATGTGACTAGTTAACCTTTATGGATTGACTTGGACTAGTGGAAGATGTAGGAGTTACGAAGATGAAAGGGTGTCTCTTCCCCTTCTTCTTCCTCCTTTATGAGCACGACCTTTCATCTTCTACCTTTATGAGCGACATTATTATCGCTTGCCTTTATATAAGAGGCGTCCAAGGAATCGAAAGGTAGAAGTGGTGAGCAAGTAATTGATGAAGAGGAACATACCTTTGTGAGATTTGGTTTATGAATCTTGAAGAGCTTTTTGATTCGTTCATGATTGTTCTTCTGACGATAAGTTATTCTTCGATATCTTCTCCGAGCATCACTGTGAGGTTTTCATTTTGTACGATTTTTTTTCTTACAAAGCATCAGGAAGAGGAAAGTTTGGCCATGTTTATCTGGCAAGGGAAAATAGGGTATGAGTTATTGAATCACCCATCACAGTTTTATCTTATGAACCTCCTTAAAACTAATAATAAATATGTGCAAGTTGTGAATAATTCAAGGCTTGAAATTTGCACTGGCATGCCCTCTAGAATTTTGCATATAATGAATTTATTATTAAATACATAGCATTGTAGGGTTTGTTTTGCTGTTTGTTTGATCCTGTTATTTTATTCTTGAATTTTAAATATCAAACTGGTGAACAGAGTAACCATATTGTGGCACTAAAAGTGCTCTTCAAGAGCCAGCTCAAACAATCTTAAGTTGAGCATCAGCTCCGGCGAGAAGTTAAAATTCAGAGCCACCTCCAGTCACCCAAATATCCTACACCTATATGGATGCTTCTATGATCTGGTTTCAGAAAGCTCTAAGCTATAACGTTGTTGTTACATTTTAGTTGGATTCTGTTTTCCCACCATAGTTATCCTAGATTATCATTTGTTTCACAGGCTCGTGTTTAGAATATGCAGCTCATGTTTACCATAGTTCTTTGCTAACATGCTTAACTATTGCTTTGTGTATCTTACAATGAGTGACAGAATAATCATCTACTTACACCATTTTCTCTAACTTTATGTATGTGCACGAGTTCCTCCTCCGTGTTGGCCTAGGGACGGGTTGGCGGGGGCGCTGGGGGCGAGCAAATCACCTTTTGCCACATGTATGTGCACGAGTTATACATTTGTTTATCACTCCAAATTATTGTGG
The DNA here is from genome assembly GCF_018446385.1 of Zingiber officinale. Taxonomy (NCBI): domain Eukaryota; kingdom Viridiplantae; phylum Streptophyta; class Magnoliopsida; order Zingiberales; family Zingiberaceae; genus Zingiber; species Zingiber officinale. The sequence continues at coordinate 100,902,838 of NC_055996.1, forward strand.
ATTCTCACAAACATGCTTATATTTATTATTGCATGAGTTTTGTTTTATCTGTAAATTGACACTAATCATTTATGTTTAGCATTCAGTTTTTAATAAATACACAAGTACGCCTGTGTTGTACATTTCTTAATTAGTCCATACATCTTGATTTCTGGTTCCTCTTTTGTGCCAATTCAGTACATCTGTTTTCCCCCTTCCCTTCTGTTGATTTGCGTATTGTGTTAACTTTTCAGTACATTGCATCGTTAGCACGATTACACAGAGATATTAAGCCAGAGAATTTATTGATTGGTCTCCAGCTAAGTGTAACTGTTATTGTTTTGCCTTGCATGCAGTGATTAAAATTTTTACAAAATACATTCTTGGTGTTATAGGGTGAGCTGAAAATTGCAGATTTTGGGTGGTCAGTCCACACATTCAATCGTAGGCAGACCATGTGTGGAACACTTGATTACCTTCCCCCTGAAATGGGTATTGCATGTCAAATTGTTCTATATTATTGTCTAATAAGTTTTGCCTCAACTTATATTCTTTTCATCCATATACTTTGTCGTAGTGGAGAGTGTTCAACATGATGCTAGTGTGGATATTTGGAGCTTGGGTGTATTGTGCTGAGTTCCTTTATGGAGTTCCTCCATTTGAAGCAAAGTTAATTGTGCTATGAGTTCCTTTATTGCATGTCATTCTTAATAGTGCATGACCTGAAAAATAAAATTCCTTTCTCTTGCGAAGATAAATGCAACAGAAATTAAAAAAAAAAAAAAACAAAACAAGCACAAGCGCGCTGATAATGATTTGTGGTTTGGAACCTCTAGTTTCTACTCCACGATCTATGGACTCTTAAGGTGAGTCACTCCTTGAAGACCTACTATATTTTCTCTTTTTTGAATCCCTTTGAAGTTAGTGAATCCTTGCAGAAAACTGTTTATAAGGATAAGAAAAATCGATAGTTGTACATAAACAAATATGAGCTTAAAGGTAGACTTTAAACTCTAAACATGTAAAGTTATAAAAGAATTAAAATACGACAAAGTGGAGTTGTAGAATGATTGAGAATGAGCTGACTTTGGTTATCCTTTTATAGCCCTCCAAGGGGTCATGGATAAACTCCGATAGTTCTATATTTTATGTCAATTGACTCATTTAAGCCACCCTTCAGCAGAAACTTATATCACAGAATTGATATCTGCCAGCCAACTGTGGTCTCTAGTTGATCTGTCAGTCAACTCAAATCCAACCTAGTTAACTTAAAGCCACATTAGTTAACTCCTGTAGATAAGATCTTCATCAAGTGGTCTTCTTTTTCAAATTCAAATAATAACTCAGTCTACTCAACCAGAGCACATTAGTCTATTGCTCAATCGACTGAGCCTGAACATAAAGCAACCAGAAATATTCTGTTTGCAGTAAATTCAACTTTAGTCGACTCCTTAATTGACTTAGCCCAAGACTTATGCCTAATTTAGAATCTTACTGAACCCAAAGTACAAATCACTCCACTCTCACAACTCACTTAAGACCTTACCATCTGCAGCTTGACTTTACCAAGCGGTCTCCTGCTAGCTCATCTTCCTGTGACCCCTTAGATGTCTCATTCCATCCTTCAAACTTCAATGGACTTCATGAGCTATCAGCCAACCAAGCTCCTACAAGCTTTGTGCACACAAGCCATTTGAACAAAAGCAACTTAAACCCTCTGTCAAACACATTAAAATAATATTTTTGAATACATATCTACCTAGGGCACAAATTTCTCTTGAAATGCAACTAGATTAGTGCACAAAAGGATTCTATTTCCCCTAGCGCGACCTTATTGAAAATTTCACATTAACGATTGCTCGTTTAACTTGATGCAGGATTGTGAAAGTTGATCTCAAGTTTCCCTCAAAGATAACTGTTTCCCCTAGTGCGAAGGACCTTATTAGCCCGGTGTGATTGATGAGACGCTTGTAGTTTTCAGTTAGGGCACTTGTTTATATATATATTCGGTCTTGATTTCTTAGCATGACCTTATGGTGACAAAGAACGAATACGTTCGTCCTCAGTATCCCTGTTAATCCGTCCCAGGGTCAACACAGAAGAGTTAAATTACGGACGGCTACTAACCTTTGGAATAGTGACTAACATATAAGGGAGGTATTTATCTCGGTTTTGTCGAGATTCGAACCCGATACCTCATGGTGGTAACACCTCATGCCGTAGCCACTAGACCGTCCCGAGGGGATCTTAACATGACCTTATGATCTTGTATTAGCCGGTGTGATTGATGAGACACTTGTAGTTTTCAGTTAGAGCATCTGGTTATATATATTTGGTCTTGATTTCTTAGCATGACCTTATGATCTTGTATTAGCCGGTGTAATTGATGAGACACTCTCACCCGACGCTTGACAGTCCGACCACCCGTCCACTATAGGCAGCTTTCGATTTTTCACCCGATCCAAACTATAACTTAGATAAGAAAATGAACTCAAAGAGGGATCACAACCAATTGTAATCGAATCGTGACTGTGATCCAGCTGCAATTACAATGTAACCAGAGGATTCTTCCTCCTCTCGGGGCTTCTGCCTCTTTTATGGACTACACGTTACTTACCTTTTAACAATCAACTTCCACGATGAATTCCTTTGCTTTCCCGTTCCATCTTTAGGGTTAAAATTCATTGCTCTGGTTTTTAATGTCGCCTTATGGTTTATACTCCCCTTCCAAAAGAATCATCTCTATCTCCCCTTAGATCTTAGTTATTAAAAAAAATAAATTAGAGCAATTATTGAAGATTAATCATTGTTGAAGTATTTTTTTTTAATTATCGTGTCCTCCTAATTTTTTCTAAAATATTTGTTTTTAAAAATAAATTCAATTATATAGGACGCCAACAAAAATCAATAATAAACATTTTTTAAAAAAGATTTTTTCTATTAGAAAAGTGAAAACAAAAAAACTCTATCGACGTGGCATGTTTCTTTTGTACCCAGTCACCCGATTCGGCTCCTAGCGTGGTCCAGCGGTATAGGGAAACGGCTTCTTCCTACGGCCCTAGATTATCTCTCCTCCTCGAATCTCTGTTGGGTTTTCTTCCGCAGATCCGTTCCAGTTCCATGGGCTCCGCCTTCTCCTCGGTGTCGCTGTCAAACGACGAGGCCTCCTTCACCCCTGTCGTTCTCAACGTCTACGACCTCACCCCGTTGAACAACTACGTGCACTGGCTCGGCTTCGGCATCTTCCATTCCGGCATCGAGGGTGAGCAACCTAGCGCCTGTCTTGTTCCTTAAAATTTTAATCTTTTTCCGTTTCTCGGGAAATTAGATGGATTGTTTGATTACGCTGTGGCTTCCACCATCGTTTGATGAGATTTGATGCGATTGGTGGAACTCATTCGATGAGTTGTGGATCCGAATTTTTCTACTTTTTAATAGTTTTTAGCAAACTATTTTTCGCCCTTACGCCATAACTTAAATCAGTTAAATTTGATTGTCTTAATGAAGTTGGCTCACCGACAAAATTGAAATGATGAACGGGAAGGATGATAGCAATAAACTGCCTTTCCTCCAATTTGAAATATCTTTCTTATCATTAGGAATGCTGTTTCAGGCTTTCAGCTCATAATGGAAAGGCTACCAGAGGAAAATTGATATATGAACCAAACAGTAAAAGATTTTGATAGTTTCAAAGGGGAAATGAGACTTTAATGACTTATTTTATTTTAGCTTTGGTCATATAATATCTCGTTTATGATTACAACTAGAATATTTATTTTAGAAGATCGGCATAAATTATCTTTCTTTTCCTCTTCACAATTTCCATATGAATGTTAGGAAGAAGAACCTGAGTATAGAACAGATGGCTTATTGGTACATACAAGCAATTCAAGTGAACTTTTGTTGGACACATATGCAAAAAGAGATCTTAACACCTTATTTTGCTTTTCAAAAATGTAAATTTACTAAGTTAAAGATCAATACCATTTTAACATATCTTCACTATGAATGCCAAGGATCATGCTCCTGGTATAAGTTGATTGAATATAATACTTTGAGAGACATGATATTCTAAATTAAGAGCGATAATTTTTTTCTTCTTAATTTTCTTCTAAAACTAACAAAATATTTGCAATAAGTAAATATGTTTTACAATTCTAGGCTCATTGCAGAGCTCGTTACTATGGATAATAATCTCCATTATCATGGAAGAGTAAGAAACAACATTAGGTTTCCAAATCTTCCATTGGATTTGAATATTGTGCTATATCTACTGCATGCTCTTAGATTACTTGGCTTAGGGCATAGTTGCCCAAAGCTAGCGCTTCGCTCGCTTAAGCCCAAAGTGATGCGAGGTGTGAGTAGAGCTGTCAGACGGGTCAACCCGTGGCGGGGCGGGTCGGCTCGTGGCGGGCTAACCATTTGGCGGGGCGGGGCGGGCCAACCCGCCAACTTGGTGGGTTAAGAAATTTCCAACCCAACCCATTCTAAGGCGGGTTGCGGGTTTGGCGGGCCAACCCGCGGGCCCATCAAAATTTTTTAAAAAAATTAAAAAATATTTTATATCTTCAACATTTTATTTCGAAAAAGTTTTCTACAATTAAATGTATACATAAACATGTATTTTAAATATAAATGAACACAAATGAGTACTTATGTTGGATGAAAAGTACTATTTTTATTTTAAAATTATAACAAAGAAAGATAATAAATTAGCCTAAAACTTAACTTACATATGTTTTTCAACCCGCGGGCCAACCCAAGCCCGAGCGGGCCGACCCGCGCGGGTCGCGGGTCTAGGCGGGTTGGCTCACGGCGGACTTGGGTTGATAAAATTCCAACCCAACCCGCTTAAATTGTTTGGCGGGGCGGACCAATCCGACGGGCCCAACCCAAATTGACGGCTCTAGGTGTGAGCCTTGTGCTTTAGAGACTTCGGAAGCGTGCGCTCCATTGTGCTTCACTTTAAAGTGCAAGGCATATGCTTTTGTGCTTCAGAGAAGTCAGAAGACTCGTGTGACCCTGCGACCACGTTGGGAGCATCGCACAACCACCATAGTCACTGTAGAAGGCTCACGGGACCCAGCGGCCGCACCGCAGAAGGCTCACGCGACCCTATCGGCAACGGCAGAGGGGTCGCGCGACATCTGAGGGATCGCACAACTACAAAGGCCGCGTCGGATGGGTCGCGCAATCCTATCGGCCGACCAAGGTCCGCTTGCAGTTTTTTTTAATTAAACAGGATTTTTTTTAATTAAAACTTAATTTGATTATCTCAATCAACTCCTAGCTATGATAAAAGAAAATAATAAACCCAGTTAGCCTCATTGACTATCTCTGGGGTGATCGGCTTGGTCTCACGGAAGTCTCCCACCGGCCACCAGGATAAATCGGGAAGCGCACGCGGGGGCCAGTCCAGAAGCCCAACATCCTTTGATTGCGCTCCCCATTTGAAGGAAAAATTTCTACAAATACGTCATAGTTGGGATCGAACCGCGGGTGCCTGGGTGACAACCTGAATGTCCTACCGGCACCATAGCCCCGGGGACAACTCCTAGCTATGATAGGGATAATCCAAAGAGGCTTAATTAATCCTCAATAAAATTATCTAATTAATTATATATTTTATTTGTTTTAATTTCAAAAATATATAATAAATTGTTTATTCCTCAATTGTTAAGATAGGAGATGACTAGTTGCCCGGAACCGAGAGATTTAAATATTTAGGATCATTTTTGCAAAACGATGGAGGGATTGAGAGAGATGTCTTACATAGAATACAAGCAGGATGGGTGAAATGGAGGGGAGCGTCGAGTGTTTTATGTGACCGTAAAGTACCTCTTAAACTTAAAGGTAAGTTCTATAAAAACGCAGTTAGACCTGCTATGTTATATGGAGCTGAATGTTGGGTTATTACTCGAGCACATGAGCAGAAGATGAGAGTTGCAGAGATGAGGATGTTAAGGTGGATGTGTGGACATACGAGGATGGACAAAATAAGAAATAAGAGCATTAGAGACAAAGTCGAAGTTGCATCCATTGAGGAAAAACTCTGAGAGACACGTTTAAGATAGTACGGACATGTACTTAGACGACCAATAAATGCTCTAGTTAGGCGATGTGAAACTATGATAAACATGCATATCAAACGAGGAAGAGGAAGACCAAAAAAGACTTGGTTAGCAACAATAAAATAAGATAAAATTTATTTAAATATAGATGATGATGTAATAGGAGATAGAGCTCAATGGCGTAAAAGGATTCATACAGCCGACCCCACCTAGTGGGAAAATGTTTGGTTGTTGTTGTTGTTGTTGTATTTATCTCCTAGGCTCCTAGCTAGGTTATTATTCTTTAATGGATCCAGTCAATCCCTAACTTATTTTTTTAATTTATTTTTAGTATTTTTGATTTATTTTTAGTTTTTAAAAATATTTTATTTATCGCATTTTTTCCGTAAAGCGTGCGCTTCGCTTTAAGCCCCCTTGAGCTTTTTTTTGCGCCTCATGCTTTTGACAACTATGGCTTAGGAGATTGTTCTTTTAGCTTGAATTTCCTCAATCTGAATGCACTCCTCTCCATGCTTATAATACAAGTGTTATTCAAATTGTTACTAATCTAGTCTATCATGAGCACACCAAACATATTGAAGTAGATTGTCACTATATTTGAGAAATTGTTAACACATGTTATTTTTCTTCCACATATTTCCACATCTTCACAAATTGTCGATGTGTTTACCAAGTCTCTTACTTGACAAAGTCATCAATTTCTAGTTGGCAAATTGATGCTTCTTTATCGACTAACATCAATTTGAGGGAGGGTGTTGCTATATGTAGCAAACATATACTTTGTGCAACATATTTATTTTTATTATTATCTTTCCTTAATTAGTTTGTATAGAGAAATCGGTCATAGTTAGTTTGTTTGTTTGTATAGCTATAAATAGAGAGAAATCAACATTCAGACCCCTGTAAATTATCCTTTAATTGATGTATATTATCTATCTATTCAAGGAAATGAGAGAAGAAATATCAAGCCATTCAATCAAAATTCTGTTAAGGGAATGATAACTTTTCTTGATAGAATTTTGATTGAATGGTTTGATACCTTTCTTCTCTCATTTCATATACTTAGTGGGGTCAAGGATACTTTCAGCAAGAAATATACCAAAGAATTAGTGTCGGACTAGACAAAAATGTAAGTTTATCAGAAGCTTGGTCTAAAATTCCAGAAAAATTAGCTTTTTATGATTACATTGGTAATAATCTAGCAAAAGGGGGATTATTGAAAGTGGGGTCAATGGATAACGGGGATGGAATAGTTGTTGGATGGTTAGGGCACCCTATCTTTAGAGATAAAGAAGGGTGCGGGTTTTTTGTACGTTGTATGCCTACTTTTTTTGAAACATTTCTGATGGTTTTGGTGGATGGAGAGGGAATTGTGATAGCGCTGATTTTCCTTTTAGGAGAGCAGAATCAAAGTATTATGTTGAACAAGTTCTGCTGTTACAGGCTTAAGTATTAGTCAGCTGTTACAGGCTAAGTGGTCCGACGCACAGCCTAACAAAGTCATTTTGATCAACTAGACATGTTGAACTTTCAAACTATAAGTGCTTATTGTCTCCAGTGCTTGGAGAGAACCCATACATTTTTTATTTTTCTTTATAACCCAAAACTTCTATTCCATGATTTATACCAATCAGCACAGAACCATAACGGTTTTTACTTTTTAATTAAATAGTAATGATAGTAGCCCAAGTTGTCAAGTTCCATTTAAGAATGCTCACAGTAGGGACAATGTATAAATAGGTAGTGCCCACTGATAATTCTATACGTTCAAGGGTGCTATACTCTAATTCTTATGTACATGATAACTTTGCAAATTTTTTAATGATCCTAAGAATATGTATAATCATACTAATGCTTTAATCCTTACATAAGATGGCTTTTATTCCTACAGTAAAAATGGTTTGTCCAATTTGGATTGGTAGCTTTAACTCTTAATAATTTGTTTAATATGAGAGTTAATTCAGGGGATTCATCCCGTGAGTAAGTGACAGGTGACACCATTATTAATATTTCCAGATTAATCTAACAAGATCAGATGTGAGGATGCATATGGATCATCAATATATGTTTTTTCTTTTAAAAAAGTTTTGACAATTCTGTAATTTTATTTCTGGAAAAAAGTGTGCAAGGAAAACTCAATTTTTTTAATCTATTAATATTAAATGAAGTATTAGATGCTGCGTGTTGATATTATTTTCTATCTGATTGATTATTAATAACTTGAAATGACCTGAGACTGATGGGGAACAAGAGAAAATAGATTTAAGGGTCGAACTATTTGGTGAAGATGATGTAGATGGCTATCATATAAAAAACATGATAAAAAATTGTTAAGTGCACAATACAAATGTTGATTAATATTCCCTGCTGTCTCCATCACACTGATGATCAAATGTGACCTTACCTTGTTATTTCCTATGTGAAAGGAGGATAACCATTCAAAAATAAGATCCAATAGTTGATATGGTTCGACTTTGTTGTCATTATCACAAGTTTTGTAAAAATTCACAAAACACTAATTGCTTATTTGTTGTACTTACTATTTATGGTTGAGTGTTTATTGAAATTTACAGTCCATGGGTTGGAGTACGGGTTTGGAGCCCATGATTTTCCCACAAGTGGAGTGTTTGAGGTGGATCCAAAGACCTGCCCTGGGTTCCTCTACAGATGCTCCATCGTGTTGGGTCATACAAATCTGCCTCCAGCAGAATTCCGTACATTCATAGAAAGTGTGGCTTCAGAGTACCACGGAGACACTTACCACCTCATTTCGAAAAATTGCAATCACTTCACGGATGATGTTAGTAAGAGGCTGACAGGTAGACAGATTCCACAGTGGGTTAACAGGCTCGCGGGATTAGGTACTGTAGTGTTGATTCCATAATTTGAATGCCATATTCCCAAATTTGCTTATATTTTGATTGAATATGACTACAAAGGTGCACTTTGTAATTGTCTTCTCCCTGAAAGCCTTCGTTTGCCAGCCGTCAAGCACGAATATCAGGGTTTATCAGGTTAGTTAGGGGAGTTTGACCCTTGGCACTTTTGCTAAGGAAAATTTGTCTCTCTAAGAGAGAATTCTTTGTTTTTTTTCGTGTTCTCTTTTGTATCCTTTCAAGTAACCTCAAGTTTCTCCTGCAGAGGATGGGTCAGAATCCTTTCCAGTCATTACCACAACAATGCATGAACTGCAGGAGAGTGACAATGCCGATCAAGACAAACATCTTTTATCGCCCTCTGGCGGGGAGGTTACTATCATCAAAGAGGTTCACAGGTGAAGCTTTTATGTCTCGATGATGTATTCTTGCCATGTTTGTATGTTTATACACGTATGGGGCTGCTCTCCTGCTGCTACTGGTGATGTGACTCTTCCTTCGCCCTTGTCATTGCCTAGTGATTCTTTTTCAGCTGCTGTTGTGGTTGGTGAATTTTCAACACTTTGCGATTCAAATGGATAATTTGTATCACTTGGTTGTTAAAAGTTTGATATTTTTAAAAGACTACTTGTGCTCTCTCTGCCAGTTTTTCAAGAAATCAAAATTTGATAAGCCCAGAAAATATTCAGTTTAATAGAAGAATGTAGACTATTTTCTGCGCATTCCTTTTGTTTCTAGTGGATTAAACTTCTTGTTTATTTATCATCTATTTCTTCAATGCCCTTCTCCTGTCTTGGCTTGGCGTGCATTATGCATGGCTCAGTGTTTCGATGTTTTTTTTCATAAATAGAATACAAAATATTGAATGAACGAAGTGTTATGTCGACATTGCTGACTTAGTTTGCTAGAGCAGGTCCATTGCAGTCGATCTTTTGATCTCCTGAACCTTTGAATCCATCGATATGTTTGGTAATGGCTCACACCATTTTCATACTTTATCTATCTCTCAAAGGAAAGTGAAGTTAGTGGGATCAAAAATTGCTAAGACATCAAATCGATCCAACTAGCGACTAGATTGGATGCATTATATGAACAGAAAGTGATCGATACACCAAGATATGTTGGCTAGTACTGATGATGGACTAATGCTACTATTATTATTGCTGCTTAACTGGACAGCCCATGCTTGGGCTGGCCACCAGAAACCTTTTCTTATAGATTATCCTGCAAGCCAGCTTGTGTTGAAGACATGGGTCCATTTGATTCTTTTCAATTTCTTTTTTTTTCTTTATTTTTAATAATAAAAATAGTTAAAAATTATATAACACCTCTAATTATCAAAATAGTCAAAAAGCATCCTTGATTTTTAAAAAATATTTCATTATATTTTTATACTGAAGTATTCTTATTACAATGATACACGTGTTAAAAAAATATTTTTCTTATTAGTTCAATTTAATTAAAAATATTATATTTATATTAAAAATTTATGTATCAACTTAATCAATATCATTTAAAGTATTAGATGGCTGCTATAATAATTTTAAACATTTTCAAGTAATTTTGATTAAGTTATTAAAGAATTTTTTTTAATAAGTTGAATTAATTTATTTTAATGTATTATATCAATGATTAGCTGTTATAATAATATTAAAATAAAAATATTTTAAAATATCAGAACGTTGTTTTAACTTTGTTAAAGTATGATTACTTTTTTGATAATTATAGATTCTCTTTTATTTTTATTTGCGTATTATTTCGGTGGAATTAATAGGATTTTAAAAAAAAAATGTCATTTTGGGAATAAACAAATAAATTTATTGTGGCGAAATGAAAATTTGCCGTATTTTTTTACTGCCAAATTTGGGCATATCTCGAAGCTTCTTCGTTGCTAAATGCGAATAAATGTACGAAGCGTGCTAATAAATATCATACCAAAAAGAAAAAAAAATCAGTGGAAATCTATCTCAACCGTTCATTTCACCTAAGTGAGATCTTGTCCGTCTGTTTGACTTAACAAAAATAGCCTCGGATGTTTTTCCCTTTTATTCGCGTTATAAATAAATCCCCTTGTCTCGCTAACTTGTCAGAGAGAGAGAGAGATCAGAGAAGAGAGGAACTAGTAACAGTAGCATCCGGCGAGAGGAAGAGAAGAGGGCGAGAAGGAGATCATGTCGTGGCAAACGTACGTCGACGATCATCTTCTTTGCGATATCGATGGCCAGCAGCTCAAGGCCGCGGCAATCCTCGGCCACGACGGGAGCATCTGGGCCGTGAGCCCTTCCTTCCCTCAGGTATGAACTGATCCGTTTTGGTCCGTTTTGGTGTTGTATGATCTTGTGATTGAGAGGGAAGGCGGCGGAGATCTGGATTCCGCCTCCCTAGATGGCGTGTGTGTTTGATTAGGGATTTTGTTTTTGGATTGGTTTTCTACTTTGACGCGAGTGTTTCTACGGAAAACTGCTAAAAGACGGAAGGTAGCTAAGTCAGTGAGTTTTGTATCATTGATCTTACAGATCTGATTGTTTACTACTTCAGACTTGGATTCAATTGGATATTGAAGGTTAGGGTTTTTTACTTGCTAGTTATATATTTGGGGGAAGGATCATGATACGATCCCAAAGAAAATTTAAAAAGTATTCAATTCAGTTTAGAATTACTAGAATTATTCAAATTACTCATTCAATTTAGAAATACTGTTCTTTGTTATAAAACAAGAGACTAAAATTAGTGCTTTTAATTATTGACAAGACACATCTTTGATAAACATGGCGTCCGTTGATTATCAATTAATCAATAAAATAATAAATAATTTGAATTATAATCTTTTGGGATCGTATCAGATCAGATGACTTCTATTTTATTTTTATTTTTTTATGGACGGATATGGCTTGCTGCAATTTCTATGGTCGCTGTTGATTGAACGTTGGCTTATGATGTCGACTCATCAACAGATTTATTTTTTCTATACCGAAAAAGCAATTGATTTGTTGGGTTTTTGGTTGTGGCAAAAAATTAGTTCCATACGACAAGAATTGATTAGGTGATAGTAAGCAGTGACAATTGAAGGACCTGATTCAATTCTTAAGATGTTTCTAAATTATCTGTATGGAGATCTTAATTATTATTATTATTATTTTTTTGTAATTTTGTAGGTTGGATAGTTATATGGAGGGACCGTCGTCATGATATCTTTTTCTTCCTCATTCTTCATTCTGATTTTGTTTTTCATATCATTGATCTCTGTTTGCATATTATAACATTTCCATGAACAAACCAATACAATTCTGCAAAGGATTGTTCAGGGAACACTATCAAGATCATTCAGACCATATTTCCCAGAATCATCCTCATGTTCATTCTTTTTTGTTTTGACGGATTGGGCACCTTGTATCGGAACAAGGACGGGTTGGTGGCAGCAACGGTGACAGTGAGAGATAGAGAGAGTTGGCCCGCTCATTGGTTGTTGGCAGCAATATACATTGTGATGCTAAAGAGAGATGAGTGAGAGATTTAGATATAGGAGAGATTTTTTACTCTTTGAAAAATAGACTAAGAGAATGAGGAGAGATGACAAAGGTGACATGAGAGACGTAGAAGGGTGGTAGTTTATAGGAATTAGAGAGAAATTGAAGAATTAAAACTTGTTATTATTTAATTTTTCATGCTACATCATGTGTAATTTTTTAGATAAACATACTACTCATTTCTTTTGCATTCCCTTATTGAGGATTGACCTTTGATTGTAGTTGAATCTTTGCATCCTTCCACTGGGACATTTTCCTTCTTGAGCCCTTCAAGATCTTTCAGTTTTTTGACTTATCTAGCTAGATCCAAGTTCTGTGTCCATTTGATGGGTTCTCTTCCTTCAAGAGTAGGTTGCCACTTTCACTTGTGGAGATTGGTTCTCTTTGTTTGCTGAGATGTGCATATATCTCAACCAGTTATGATCAGTTATATAAATTTTCTCCCTCCATTGAGCTCTATCCAAGTTTCTATTGCTTGTAATATTCAAATTCAAAGGGGGCAATATAGCAACTGCTGATGACTTGTGTTTTGCATGTGTAGTTCAAGTTGGCGTTTTGATTTCTAAAGTATCACAGTTATCTGTATAAATTTTCTATTTGCATGTCAGGCTCAATTCTTGCAGTATCGACCATGAGAAAGACAAGAAAAATAAGTGTAAACTATGTCAGATTCTATATAAATCATGCACAAACTTGTTACAATCAATATGGTCAAGGTGTGGTTGAGTGTCCCTCTCATTTTGTTCTCTTATTGCCTCCTTATGATCTTTGTTGTCTCTTAACAGTTCAAACCTGAAGAGATTTCTGCAATCATAGCTGACTTTAATGAACCTGGAACTCTTGCGCCAACTGGATTATTTCTTGGTGGATCGAAGTACATGGTTATCCAAGGCGAGACAGGTGTTGTCATTCGAGGGAAGAAGGTCAGTGGCCCATAACCCATATGATACTACTGTGCTAAAATTTGTTTGTAAACAAGACATCTGATTGCATTTATAATTCCATTTAGAGCATGACATCTTATACGTACAATGACCAACATGCATCTATTGCTAAATTACTGTTTGTTTTCTTGCTATATTCCACAAGAATGGCCCAAAAAATTGAATCTTTTTTCCTTTTTTAATCAATAATTGAAAGTATTTCACACTTTTGTCCCCTGGAAGCTGAGAAATGTTTTATGGAATATTCCATTCTTCAGCTTATGAATTTACCAACTTTCAGGGCACTGGTGGCATCACTATTAAGAAAACCAACCTTGCTTTGATAATCGGTATATACGACGAGCCGATGACCGGTGGTCAGTGCAACATGGTTGTTGAGAGGCTTGGTGATTATCTTTATGATCTTGGTTTTTGAATCAGGTGTTTGATGATGCATCAGGACAACTTATCTTGGTATTTGCCATAATTTTCCTTGCATGGGCTTGCAATCAATCTACTTGTATGGAGTCATGTTGCACAAGAGTCTGCTTTGTTCATGGGCACGATCTCATTACTTGATTTTCCCTACTGCTTCAATTTCCATTTAGGACTTAGCGATTGTTTCTTTCTGTGTGGTCATCTGTATCTTTGACAAGGTTGGCAAATGGTTATGGTGGTTATGCATACACGTATTGCTCAAGGCCTTTTAGCTTGCATTTGGAAATTGTTGCAGAAATCTATTCAAACTAGATGCAATTCCTTAATTATTCCTTGATTACATATGGCTACCAACAATACAAGTTAATCAACGTTCCACAAAGTGGGGAATGCTTATCCTTATTCCTTAGTAATTAACATCTGAACAAGGATTCATCCTCTGAGTACCCAAGCTCCATGTTTAGATCTCATCTACAAGAAAGGCAAAAAAATAAAATTGATGATGTTTTACTTGAAAAATTAGCATTATTCTTTACCGGAGTTGAAGAGATGTTCTCAGCTTAGCTTGTTGAAGTCATTGACTATCAAGGATGAACAAAACACAACGTAATGAGTGTTAAACGAACAAGATTATGATTCATCAAAGATTTTGCTATTATCATGTTGCTTTCTTATCCTTACATGTCTTTCATTCCTGCATAGTGTCTAATGAAGATATATGTGTCGTAATATACATCTTTGAATATTTGGGATGCACAGCCTGAAGCTTGATGAAGTCGATTGTGATGAATCTTATTATGTATATTATTACTCAAGGGAGGAGGACCTTGTTCCTTCGGAACATATTATAACTCTGAAGTTCCATCTCTTAAAAAAATGAACACAAGAACAATATGAGCAAGTTGTTTGAAGTGAATAGCTAGGAAACTCCACAAATGAAATCAGAATACGTTATCCATACCCTTGTCTCCGTGTACTCGATTTCAGCAAACAACAGTTCATTCTGAAACATGGAATTCGATGAATTTTAAGTACTGAAGAAGATACCAGTATTAATTGACATCGAAAATGAACTATTAGATTTAATTTACCTTTTTATTTCTTATTTTGCTGCTACCTTTCTCTAATCTACTTTCAAGCTGTTTAAGATCCCTTAGGTTCATGGAGTGGAGGGATTAGCCCATCAGGTTCCTGTTAGATTAGAACCTCTTTTAAACGACACCCACCTCATTTCAAGGGACATTATTATAGCTTATGCTTTGCGGTAATCAGTACCTGTTTGAACTTTGTATGCCGTTGATTTGTTGTCGTAGTTTCGATGCTTCTTGCTGGTAGTACTGAAAGTGGATGACGATGCATGCATCAAATAAATTCAAGACAAATCTATCTACCATAGCAAATCCAGATGCAAGTGTCCTGTTTTTGTTTAAAATTACTATAATACATAATAAAAAAATTTAATTGGATCAAAATTACAAAATATCAAAATATTCTTAACCAATTTAGTAAAATTTACTCAAACTTCAAACTAGTAGACATTCAATAATTGAATTCTTAATCAGGGTAATTTATAAAATTTAATCGAGATGTATGATATCTCATCTCATCATCCGGAAGCTGAGTAAATGAGCGGCTGATAAAAAAATATATTAATAGAGAAAGGACCTGGAGTTAGAAGTCAAGGACATGTGCATACCATAAAGAGAGTAAACAGGAACGTTAGATTGAGAATTAGGAAAGGGGTCATTGGCACAAGTACTACGACGCAAGTCAGAATCCTAGCCCCAATGAAAAATGGAGAAGAAGATGAACAATAGAATAGTAGTATGGATGTGTGAGCGTGCACGTGTGTGCACTTGGCCAACGGAGAGGACCCCTTTTTACACCGTCTTTCATAATTTTCGTAATAATGAGGTGTAAGAGAATGTCTGGTGTCAAAATATGTCGAGTAGTGGAAGATATACAATAGCCTTCCCCTAAACAGAGAAAGGTTTTGTTGTGTGTATATGCCAAAAAAGTGAAATATTCTCTTGTGAGTAATCGTTATTCTTTGACAGGTGGTTACGATTCTTTGACAATGTTGCCTCCTATAGAGAGTCTAATCGGCTTAGAGTTGATCGGGTTTATACTGGAAGTCATGCCCATGAGAAGTGGAGAGTTGAGCCTAGGAGGTCTGATCGACTCTGGGGTCGATCGGGTTTATGTTGGGTGTCATGTCCATGAGAAGTGGAGAGCTGAACCCTGGAGATCTGACAGGCTCTAGAGTCGATCAGGTTTATACTAGGGGTCATGCACATGAAAAGTAGGGAGCTGAGCCCTGGAGATTCGACCGGCTCTTTGGTCAATCAAGCTTATGCTGGGAGTTATGCCCATGTGAAGTGGGGAGTTAGGCCCTAGAGATCTGACTGGCTCTAGGCTGATCGGGTTTATGCTGGGATCATACCCATGAAAAGTGGGGAGCTGAGCCCTAGAGATCCGACCGGCTCTTGGGCCGATCGAGTTTATGCTAGGAGTCATGCCCATGCGAAGTGGGGAGCTGAGCTCTGGAGAACCGACCCACTCTGGGCCAATCATGTTTATGCTAGGAGTCATGCCCATAAGAAGTGGGGAGCTGAGCCTCGGAGATCCAACTGACTATGGGATTGATTGGGTTTATGTTGGGAGTTATGCCCATGAGAAGTGGGGAGTCGAGTCCCAGAGGTCTGACCGACTCTGGGGTCGATCAGATTTATGCTGGGAGTCATGCCCATAAAAAATAGAGAGCCGAGCCCCAGACATCTGACTAGCTCTCGGGTCAATCAGGTTTATGTTAGGAACAACGTCCAAGAGAAGAGGGAAGCTAAGCCCTAGAGATCCAACCGGCTCTGGTGCCGACGAGTTTATGCTAGGAGTCATATCCATGAGAAGTGGAGAGCTGAGCCACAGAGATCCAACCGGCTCTGGGACCGATCAGGTTATGCTGGGAGTCATGTCCATGAGAAGTGGGGAGATGAACCCCGGAGATCCGACCGGCTCTGAGGCCGATCGGGTTTATGCTAGGAGCCATGCCCATGAGAAGTGAGGAGCTAAGCCCTAAAGGTCCAACCGGCTATGGAGTCGATTGGGTTTATACTGGGAACCATGCGAATGAGGAGTGGGGAGCTGAGTTCCGTTGAAAGTGGTCCGTTCAGATACGTATACATTGACCTTGATTGTCATATCGTCTTGACTATCAACCCCACATTACCTTTGGAGTCACAACGCTGTGTATCATAAGTCTCTCATTTAAGTCTAGTTGAAGGAGGTTTATAATTAACTGACTAGACCCAAGTCCTACTACCATTTGATCATCTGATCGACTGATGACTTTAACTATCACCCCTCAATGTTACCGTTAATGTTATCTTTCTAAAAAAAATGCTTGTCAGGCGCTTGAAATACAAAGGTAAGGTATCGGTCAGGTGGGAGCCATGCTCATGTGAAGTGATGCTGGAAGCCATGCCCAAGTGAATTGGTGCTGGGAGCTATGCCTAATTATAACCCGCAGTTGTGACGAGAGTCTGGAATAGCCAATCGGATGGTCATTGGGCGAGTGGGTTATGCACGCTCATAACTCACAACTGTGGAGAGTCTAGAATAGCTGATCCAATTTTCGTTGAGCACGTGGGCCATGCACTCTTATAACTCGCAACTGTGACGAGAGTTTAGAACAACCGACTGGATGGTCGTTAGGCGCGTGGGTCATGCACAGTTATAACTTATAGCTATGGAAAGAGTCTAGAATAGCTGATCGAATGGTGGTTGGACATGTGGGTCATGCACGTATATAACTCGTAACTATGGTGAGAGTCTGGAATAACCGACTAGATGGTCGTTATGCGCGGGGTCATGCATACTTATAACTCACAGCTGTGGCAAGAGTCTGGAATAATTGACTGGATGGTCATTGGGGGTGTAGGTCATGCACGCTTATAACTCGCAGCTGTGGCGAGAATTTGGAACAGCCGACCAAATAGTCGTTGGGTGAGTGGGTCATGCACTCTTATAACTCACAGTTGTGGCGAGAGTCTGGAACAACATATCAGATGGCCATAGGACGTGTGAGCCATGCACGCTTATAACTCACAGCTATGACAAGAGTCTGGGACATTTTCATTAAATAGAGTTGGTACAAAAATACTTTCAAGTTGATAAGGTTGGAGGTAATTTACGCTCCATGGGCGATCTAACTTCTTACCATTGGCATCTTAAAGATAGTAGACACTGGATACAAGTTTCTTGATGACTTTATAAAGTCCATTCCATTGGGGTGCTAGTTTGGTTACGTCTCCGACTGACTTTGTCCTCTTCTAGACTAAATCTTCTTCTGGGAAGAAGTGAGGAATTACTCGTCGATCGTAGCTTTGTCGCATTCATTGTCTATAAGCTATTAACCGAGTGACAGTTTTCTCCCTGGTCTCACTAATAAGGTCTAGCTCAAGGAGGCACCGATTGACATTATCTTGGTTATATAGTAATCGCCGAGTGGATTCTTCGCCAACGTCGACGAGGGCACTGCTTCACTGCCATAGGCTAGGTGTAAAAGAGTCAGTCCTGCGCTCTCTCGGGGAGTCGTGCGGTAAGCCCATAGGATGCTTGAGAGCTCTTCGACCCGGTCCCCTCCCACATGATCAAGTTTAACTTTGCGCCCCCTGACAATCTCTCCGTTTGTGACTTCGGTCTGGCCATTACTTTGAAGATAAGCTACAAAGTGAAGGCTTGGGTAATACCAAATCCTTAGCACTATTCTTAAATATTGCACCCCTAGAATTGTCAACCGTTGTTTGAGACCAACTTATGAGGGATCTCGAATCAACACAAGATGTTAGTCCACAAGAATTTGATTATGACCCCCTCATTGATTTTGGTCAGGGCCTCAACCTTTACCTATTTGGAGAAATAATCTACTATAACGAGTAAGAACCTTCTCTGAGCCGGGGCGATGAGCAAGGACCCACAATGTCCATTCCCCACTAGTCTAAAGGGCACAAAACTATCAAAGTCTTTAGCAGTTCAGTCAGGCGATGAGATATATTTTGGTGTTTCTGGCAAGAGACACAGATAACTACTAGCTAACCGACATCTGCCTACAGAGTAAGCCATCGGCCAGTAGCACCTTGTGAGCTAACGTCCTTCCTCTTGTTAGGACCAAAAGTAGCTAGAGGGGGGGGGGGGGGGGGTGAATAGCTCGTCGCGTTTGCTCGGTGGTCGGCGTTGCTCGTTCCTTCAAAGATGTGCAGCGGAAATACAAAGAAACAATCACACAACGCTAACACGGTTGGTTTACTTGGTATCCACCTCACAAGAGGTGACTAATCCAAGGATCCACACCAACACACACACCCTCCACTAAGTAAAACTCTCTTTTATGGTAACTACCAAGGGCGGAGAAGCCCTACAAGACTCAATACAAGAAGAGAGGGAAATGATACAAGAAATACAAGCTTACAATAAGTATAAACCCTAACCCTAGCTTCTCTTCTTGGCTTTGATCCGCCTCTTGACTTGGAGAACTTCCAAGATCCTTCAAGAACTGGCGATCTGAGCTTTGTGAGTGCTGTGGAGGAGCTGGCGAGAGATCTGGAGTGAATCGGTGAAGAGATGTCGAAGACAACGTTCGCCTGCGGCTATAAACCCGACGCAACGGTCGGATCCCGATCGATTCGAATGTTCCCAATCGATCGGGGAGGCTTTGGATCGATCCATGGATCGATCCAGAGCGCCTCTGTGCTCTGGGAAAAACGCCTGGATCGATCCATGGATCGATCCGGTGAGTCGCCCAGCGTCCCAATCGATCCATCGATCGATTGGGACATCTGATCGATCCACGGATCGATCGAGCTCTTCTCGTCGAAGGCTGGATCGATCCACCGATCGATCCATCTCTGGATCGATCCATCGATCGATCTAGCACTGGTTTTGCCCAAAACCAAGTCCCAGCATCTCAAACCAACATCCGGTCAACCTTGACTGTTGGTACATCATGCCTAGCATCCGGTCACTCCTTTGACTGCTAGGACTTCCCACCAGTGTCCGGTCAATCCTTTGACCCACTTGGACTTTTCTATTCATGCCAAGTATCCGGTCACTCCTTGACCTACTTGGACTTCCATCGGATGTCCGGTCAATTTTGACCTATCTCGTATTTCCTCGTGCCAAGTATCCAATCCTTTGACCTACTTGGACTTCCCAACACCGGATGTCCGATCATCCTTGATCCATCCGGATTTTCCTTGCTGGCTTCACTCACCAGGACTTTCACCTAGCTTCACTCACTAGGGTTTTCCATCTGCCTAGCTTCACTCACTAGGGCTTTCACCTGACTTCACTCACCAGGAATTTCACCTAGCTTCACTCACTAGGGTTTTCAATCTGCCTAGCTTCACTCACTAGGACTTTTCTTCTGCCTGGCTTCACTCACCAGGACTTCCATTCTACCTAACATCCTAGTTAGGACTTCCCAGTCAAGTATCCGGTCAACCTTGACCTACTTGACTCTTCTTCAATCAATTTCTTATTGTCAAACATCTAAACTCAAACCAAGACTCAGCTTGGTCAACCAGGTCAACCTTGACCTGAGGGATGTTGCACCAACAATCTCCCCCTTTTTGATATTTGACAATACCACAATAACACTTACAATACCACATGTAAGTTAGGCTAATCCTATAGCCTCAATCTTCATGCCACTAGGTGATGAACACATAAATTAAGCTTTTCATTCTCCCCCTAAGAGGGCACACTCCCTCTAGGTAATGAAAGCCTAACTTACACCCATTCACAGGTCCTTTCATTCTCCCCCTATTGGCACACATCAACCCATCTTTGGGCATATATCAACCCATGCCCCAATTTTGGGTACACATCAACAAATCCATTTGTTGACGACTCTCCCCCTGAAGAGTTGCTCATCGTTGTTCACAACATCACTCGTTGTGATCAACACGATAAAGAAGGTCCCATACCCTTCATTTATCCTTAACTTCTCCCTCAATGTAGACAAATACCCAACCTTGAGCATTTTCTAACCACGTGAGTTCCCACTTGAAATAATGAGGATATCCACCCCCCATTTCAAGTTCAAAAGCTCATACATGAGCATTTTCTTTAAAGAAGGTTAACCACCTTCCAAGGTTCATGAAAAATAATTTTTCATGTCTTTAAAGAGTCCCTCCCCCTAAAGACATGGTGGTAACTCGTCATTGCACCAACAATGACTTGGAATCCCTAAACCTTTAGGAAACCCAAATTTAGAAGTTTTGAGGTTCAAATACTCAAAATTTGAAGCAAACCTCAACCTAAACTTCAATGAAGCCTTCCTTAAACCAATCCATCCTTGTTTTCACATGAAAACACCCTTTGTATGTATACAAATATATTTTAGGGGTTTGGAATGGTTACCTAGACTCAAAGAGGTTCAAAGATGCTGAAATCAGGCCTTCCCAGCCAAAATCAGCAACTTGGATCGATTGGAGTTGGGTTCCAATCGATTGAACCTTTCTGAATCGATCCACTGATCGATTCAGACTACCTGGATCGATCGGCTGATCGATCCAGCGAGCTTCTGCTCGCGGGATACTTGCCTTTTGAATCGATCCACGGATCGATTCAGGCACTCCAATCGATCCATGGATCGATCGGAGCTCTGATAGTTGTTGAAATTCCATTTCAGTCAACTTCAGAAACCCCTAGAAAATTCTACAAAAATCCAAAAATCATGAAATTTCGTGTAGACATTATTTAGGGCATATACTATCAAAGAAAAATAGTTTTCTATGAAAATACTTCATATTTTCAAAGATTGACACAAACTTGAAAACTTGCAATACTTTAGTGTTTTCTTCAAGTTTGTGTCTAACTATTTAATGGTGATTACTATCAAAAGATAGCCTTCACCAAGATTTTCCAAAATCATTTTGAAAACATTTTCAAAACCAATATCCCATCATGTTCCTTGAGCATAATGCACATGACTTGTACATTAGCTTTCCCAATGATGGGAAAACACATAACTATGTGTTTTGATGAATTTAAAACTCAAAAGAATGCACTAAATCAACATGTTGAGTTTTGTTCATCATCCTAACATCTCACTTGTATCTATTGTGCACAAAACACATACAAGTAATCTTATAGGTCTTTGTGAGATGTAAATTTTTGGTTTTGCCCTAATCTAGGGATCATGCATATCTATCTAGGCATTTTAGAGATATTAGACATCCACCTAGGATGTCACTTGTTAATAAGTGTTGTTAAATGTCATTTGTCCTTAATTACAAGGAATTAAACTTAATGCATGATTATGTTATGGCATACATCAAAATGAAATAATTTTCAAAAGAAAATATCCTATAACTACATGATGTATGAATGTCGTGACATGGTATTTTTTTTTGGATTTTTCATAATAGCACATGAATGCACAAATAAAACATGATGTCATGGCATATAATGGGCAAACAATCATGGCAAGAATTAGCATAAATAAAATATACCTAGATTATCTATCTAAGTATCCTTAACCACTTAGCTACCTCAAAACCACTTGTTTTAACTTAAACCGTTAAACCTAGATTGCCCTAAATGCTTCAAAGAAATGCCAAAACATAAATTGACATTTCTATTTCTCTTGATTTGTTTATGTCACTTAAAAATTAAGTATGTCCTGAAATGTTGGCATATTTCATTTTTCCTCAAGAGTGATTACATAAATCAAGGCCCGGATTGCCTTAAATTTCCAGGATAATACCAAAATCCCAACTTGGTATTTCTCAAGGTTTTCCCAATTTGTGCCATTTTAAGATAAAATTAATTTTTCCACCAATAGACACATTTTACTCTTTCAAGGAGTAAACATTAGTTCCATTCCATTTTCAAAGGTTAACAAAAACCTTGAAAATGCTTCTTGAGTGTCAATTTCCTCAAAGTTGGGTTAACTACCCTTCTAATCGGAGTTGACACTCTCTGACCCATCTATGGGGTAGAGAAGATGCTCCTAGGAACCCAACACCTATTGGTGCTCCTTGGATGCTCTAGGTACTCACTAGGGATAACTTCCCTAGATACCTTCCTAGTGACCTTGTTGAGCTTCTTAGAAGCCTTGGTCACATTTTCTAGGTCAACTCTAGGGATAGCCTCCCTTGTGACCTTGTTAGTGACTTTCTTAGACTTCTTAGAAGTCTTAGTCACTTTGGTTGCAAAGACACTTCTAGGGATACCTTCCCTTGTATCTTTGACTTGACCTCTAGACTTAGGGTTTGTTCCATAGCTATATGGAACCCTATGATAACTAGGCACATCCTTTTTAGCTTTGGGTTTGTATCCCAAACCTCTATGGCCATTGGATGACCTTTGTGCTCCTAGCCCTAGGTATTGCTCATTTTGTCCTTTTAGGATATTTTCCATCCTTTTTAGGGTCTTTTCTATTTTATCAAGTCTTGACCTCAAGACTTGATTTTCTATCATTAAATCCTTAGGTTTTGGTCCATGAGCATTTTTTATCTTGGGCATGTATCTATTTTCCTTAGTGTTCCCGCCCAAGTGTCTATCTACCTTCCTAACCTTAGGTTGGGTAGTTTTGGCATGCAGGGCCACATGTTTTTCCTTAAAGCCCTCATGCTTTCTATTCTTATGGTAAATTACATTAAAATGATAAAAATTAGAACTATCATGCTTTTTACCATAATGTAAAGGGGTAGGCTCAATAAAAGATACCTTCTTCTTTCCCTTGAAGGCTCCCCCTTGACTAGTGCCTCCTTGAGCCTTGACCACCTTCTTCCCCTTGGGGCATTGACTTCGGTAATGCCCCTTTTGATTGCAAGAGAAGCATATAATATGCTCCTTGCTCTTCCTTTTGTTGGGGATGATCTCCTTGGGCTTCACCTTACCCTTTTGTGCCACTTGACCCTTCTTCTTGGCCAATTTAGGGCACTTGCTCTTGTAGTGCCCATGTTCCCTACACTCAAAGCATATAATATGATTTTTATTATTAATTGAAATATTTATACCTTTGCTTGTAGGGGTGGCATCTTTTCCTTTGGATCCGGAGGTAGAAGCTTCCTCTTGATCGGACCTTGATTCTCCTCCATTTGATTTTTCTTGACTTGTGGAGATAGAATCTTCTTCCTCCTCTTCGTCTCTTGACCCGGATGTAGAAGCTTCTCCTTCTTCTTGATCCGTCGTCACCAAGGATTGCTCCCCCTCAATCCTAGAGGTGGAAGCTTCATCATCTTGAATATGAAACAAGGAGTATGTTCCCTCCTTGTTCCCTTCGTTGCATTCCCTTGAGGATGAAGCTTCTTGGATTTCCTCTTCTTCGGAGGTTGAGCATCTCTCAACCTCGGAGTCCTCCTCTTGGTCTTGCTCCAAAGAGTCACCCTCTCTGGATACTTCTTTCTCTTGTACAGTGGAGGGGATCTCTTCATGAAGCTTGGCCAATTTGCTCCATAATTCCTTTGCATCTTCAAATTCTCCAATTTTGCAAAGGATGATGCTTGACAATAAATTGACCAAAAGCTTGGTCACTTTATCATTTGCCTTGCACCTTTGAATTTGCTCCGAGCTCCATTTGCTTTTCTTGAGAAGCTTGCCCTTGGAGTTTGTTGGAGCTTCAAATCCTTCCATTAGAGCAAACCATTGCTCTATCTCCATCATAAGAAAGTTTTCGATTCTTGATTTCCAAGAATCGAAGCTCGTGGAAGTGTACGGTGGAGCCACCCTTGTGTCAAATCCAAGTCCATCTTGGAATTACATCTTGAAGTTGAGCTTCTTGGAATCTTTGACTTTTGATGATTTTGCTTCAATTTCTTCACCCTCTAGCTTTTCTTGTTATGCTTGACCCTTCCGGCGATGATTCCGGTGAAGAGCGGCCTCGCTCTGATACCACTTGTTAGGACCAAAAGTAGCTAGAGGGGGGGTGAATAGCTCGTCGCGTTTGCTCGGTGGTCGGCGTTGCTCGTTCCTTCAAAGATGTGCAGTGGAAATACAAAGAAACAATCACACAACGCTAACACGGTTGGTTTACTTGGTATCCACCTCACAAGAGGTGACTAATCCAAGGATCCACACCAACACACACACCCTCCACTAAGTAAAACTCTCTTTTATGGTAACTACCAAGGGCGGAGAAGCCCTACAAGACTCAATACAAGAAGAGAGGGAAATGATACAAGAAATACAAGCTTACAAGCTTACAAGCTTACAATAAGTATAAACCCTAACCCTAGCTTCTCTTCTTGGCTTTGATCCGCCTCTTGACTTGGAGAACTTCCAAGATCCTTCAAGAACTGGCGATCTGAGCTTTGTGAGTGCTGTAGAGGAGCTGGCGAGAGATCTGGAGTGAATCGGTGAAGAGATGCCGAAGACAACGTTCGCCTGCGGCTATAAACCCGACGCAACGGTCGGATCCCGATCGATTCGAATGTTCCCAATCGATCGGGGAGGCTTTGGATCGATCCATGGATTGATCCAGAGCGCCTCTGTGCTCTGGGAAAAACGCCTGGATCGATCCATGGATCGATCCAGCGCTTATCGCGCGAAGCAGCCGCGTCCCAATCGATCCACTGATCGATTGGGACATCTGGATCGATCCACGGATCGATCCAGAGTCTCTCTGTTCGCTTAGGAAAGGCCTGGATCGATCCACTGATCGATCCATCTCCTGGATCGATCCACTGATCGATCTAGCACTTGGTTTTTGCCCAAAACCAAGTCCCAAGCATCTCAAACCAACATCCGGTCAATCTTGACCTGTTGGTACATCATGCCTAGCATCTGGTCACTCCTTTGACCTGCTAGGACTTCCCACCAAGTGTCTGGTCAATCCCTTTGACCCACTTGGACTTTTCTATTCATGCCAAGTATCTGGTCACTCCCTTGACCTACTTGGACTTCCATCAGATGTCTGGCCAATCCCTTTGACCTATCTGTATTTCCTCGTGCCAAGTATCCAGTCAATCCTTTGACCTACTTGGACTTCCCAACACCAGATGTCTGATCATCCTTGATCCATCTGGATTTTCCCTTGCCTGGCTTCACTCACCAGGACTTTCACCTAGCTTCACTCACTAGGGTTTTCCATCTGCCTAGCTTCACTCACTAGGGCTTTCACCTGGCTTCACTCACCAGGAATTTCACCTAGCTTCACTCACTAGGGTTTTCAATCTGCCTAGCTTCACTCACTAGGACTTTTCTTCTGCCTGGCTTCACTCACCAGGACTTCCATTCTACCTAACATCCTAGTTAGGACTTCCCAGTCAAGTATCCGGTCAACCTTGACCTACTTGACTCTTCTTCAATCAATTTCTTATTGTCAAACATCTAAACTCAAACCAAGACTCATCTTGGTCAACCAGGTCAACCTTGACCTGAGGGATGTTGCACCAACACCTCTGACATGGTTTCCACAACAACCTTGATGAATTTCTTGCATAATGTAATCGACTTCATTTGGTCCAATGCATTTGAGTAAAGGCTGGGAGAATGCCCGTTTGTACAACTGATCTCCAATCAGGGTAAAGCGACTGACTCTCTTTTTAACTTGTTAAGCCAGCTCAAAGTCGACCGGCAACATTCCTTGTTGTAGGTACAAGATGATTGGAGCCCTCCAGTCGATCGACTCTGCCCACACTGGCTTGCAAGTCAAATTGGGCTATTAATAGATTTTGTGTCACCAAGCTATCCAGGATCCAAGTGGATAGTGAACCGACCATTTTAGCTAACTTATCCGCCTTTTGATTGTCAGATCGAGGTATCTTGACTAAGTGACCTCCACAAAGCTCTCCTTTAGTGTTTCGTAGGATTTTTTTTATATATATATATATTTGTAACCTTTCACTGTTGACCTTAAAATTGTCCATCAATTGTTAAGCCACAAGTTGAGAATCTGAGTGATAGTTACTCAAGCGACTCGTACATGTTTAGCTGCTTGTAACTCGGCTAGCAAAGTTTCATACTCGGCCTCATTATTAGAGGCTCAAAAATTTAGTCGGATGGATAATTGAATGATATCTTCCTGCGGAGATATGAGAAGAATGCCTACATCGCTACCTTGTAGAGTGGAAGACTTATCAACATAAATCTTTCATGTTCCCTCGGGTTCTAGATGATGAACTTCAATTAGGAAATCAGACAGAGCTTGATCCTTGATGGTTGCTTTGGCTAGTACTATCTATCATACTTACTCAACTCGATCGCCCACTTAATGAGCCGACCAGATGCTTCTGGATTGATGAGAACTCTCCTCAAGGAGCTATTGATGAGAACCGTTACCGGGTGTGCAAGAAAGTAGGATCGTAAACGACGAGCGATCAGGACTAATTCATAAGCTAACTTCCTTAATCGCTTGAGGCCCTGCTTTCAATTTAAATAAGTTTATTTAAGTTGATTAAGTCATGTTTAGTCATGTTAACCATCCTTAACCTTAAGAAATTCATTTATAAATATTTAAGAGTAGTTGTCTTGTTGAAACAAGAAATGATTAGTTAAAAGAAGACTAAGTTAGAGTTTAGGATGATGTTTAGTTTCAAAGTTGAATTTTGAACTTCAAAACTTTAAATTTTGGATTTTCTAAAGGTTTAGAAACTCCAAGTCATTGTTAGTGCAATGACAGAAAGTTGGAGCATGTTTTGAGTGGGAGCTACTCCTTAAAGACATGACTTACATTTTTTTTACATTGAATCAATTGAAGGTTGAAAACATTCATTGTTATGAATGCTCAAGGTTGAGCATGGAAGACAATGGAAGATGGAAAATCTTCGTTGTCATGGATGATTAATGCTCAAGGGTGAGCATTAGGCACAATGAAGGGTATGGAACCTTCATGGTGATGTTGTGAATAACAAGTGAAGTTGTGAACAACATGAGATAAATTTTAAGGAGAAGAGTTTTGATGTATGTCAAAGAGGGAAGAATGTAGGGTTTAAGTTAGAAATTTCTCCATGTTCATAGATGGAGATTGTGAAACCCTTATGTTAAGGAGGAGAATGAAAGAGACTCTCATTCATGCTTTGGCATGAAGAAGTTGAGGTTATAGAATTAACCTAACTTAAATATATTGTCAAACATCAAAAAGGGAGAGATTGTTGGTGCAATTTCCCTAGGTCAATGTTAACCAAGTTGACTAAGCTTAAGTTGACTCAAGCTTGAGACTTGATGTTTGAGTTTTAATGTTTGATAATATATGAAGATTGCAGGTGCAATTATTTGTTTGGAGGGATTATTTATGTCATTTTCCTCTAGTCAAGGTTTGACCAGTTTGATGTGAAGAAGAGTCAAGTAGGTTAACGTTGATCAGATACTTGACTGGAAAAGCAAGAGCAAGACCGATAGGATGGTTGGCAGAAGAAGAAGAGTCGAGTAGACTAAGGTTAATCGGATGCTTGAATAGAAAATCCTAATGAGTGAAGCCAGGTGAAAATCCTAGTAAGTGAAACTAAGTGATTAAAAAATCCTGATGAGTAAAGTCAGGTGAAAATCCTAGTGAGTGAAGCTAGGTAATGGAAAGTCTTGGTGAGTGAACCTAGATAGTTTAAAAATTATGGTGAGTGAAGCCAGGTGAAATATCCTAATGAGTGAAATTAGGCAGTTGAAAAATCCTGCTAAGTGAAGCCAGGTGAAAAGCCCTACTGAATGAAGCTAAGCAATTGAAAAATCTTAGTGAGTGAAGCCAGGTGAAAAATCCTAGTGAGTGAAGCTAGGCAGATGAAAGTTCTAGTGAGTGAAGGTAGGCAGTGAGGAAGTCCTGGTAAGTGAAGCCAAACAGTGGAAATCCAGGTGGGTCAAGGTTGACTTGACACCTGGTGTTTGGAAGTCCAAGTGGGTCAATGTTGACTAGACACTTAGCACAAGATGGTAATTCCAAGTGGGTCAAGGTTGACCAGACACTTGGCATAAGAAGAAAAGTCCAAGTGGGTCAAAGGATTGACCGGACACTTGACATAAGGAGGTAAGTCCAAGTGGGTCAAGGTTGACCGGACACTTGGCTCAAGGAGAAATATTCAAATGGGTCAAAGGGTTGACCGAACACTTGATAGAAAAGTCCCAGCAGGTCAAGGTTGACCAGATACTAGGTAATAAAAAGTCTCAATAGGTCACGGTTGACCGGATGTTGGGTGAAAGGAACCCTAGACCTAAGTTTTGAAGTTAGGATTTGGTAATTGATTAGGTTAATCGATTACACCGTGTGTTAAGCAATTAAGTAGTTAGCTTAACCGCTTAAGACTCAAAATCGCAAGAACAAAATAGAGCTGAATCAATTATGATAATCGATTTAGCATAGCTTAATCATTTAGGCTAAGCGATTAAGGCTTTTCTGTGGGGAATAGAAAGAGTCATAATCGATTAGGGTAATCGTTATAACATGCTTAATCGATTATGGTAATCGATTAAGTCAGTTTTCGCGGGTGAACAGAAAACTTTCTAATCGATCAGGCTAATTGATTAGGAAGGCGTAATCGATTAGAGAAATCAATTACGCTTGAAAATATAGCTGTTTGAAAAAAAAAATGATAAACCCAGTTAGTCTCATTGACTATTCCTATGGGTGACCGGCCCGGTCTCATGGAAGTTTTCCACTGGCCATCAGGATAAATCGGGAAGCTCACGTGATGACCAACTCAGAAGCCCATCATCAAGTTGCTGATGTGGTAAGCGATTAAGAAGAGACTTAATTGATTAAGTCGCCAACGATAACCCTAGAAAAGGGTTTTTGTGCATTACTTCATTATCTCTCTCGCCCACTCTCTTCACCGAGCTCATAGATCATCTTCGTCAGTTCTTGAAGCCTCTTGGAGACAAGTGCTGCTGCACTTCCAAGGTCAAGAGGCATTCCCAAACAAAAAGAAGAAGCTGACTGTTGGTGTGGGAAGCATCCGACGATCGAACCTAGGTTTTGATAATGGCAAAGGGATTCAAAGTTAAGATTCCTTGTTATCTAACGTGTTTAAATGAGGTTTCAGGAAAGTCCTAACTGCGGTTAGGCAGGGGAAACCCTTAGGGGGTGGTAACCCTAGGTCATAGGGTTTAGTAACCCTAGGTGGAGAAAACCCCTAAGGGGCGGCAACCTTAGGTCCTAGGGGGTGGTAACCCTAGGTGGAGAAAAACCCTAGGGGGCGGTAACCCTAGGTCCTAGGGGGTGGTAACCCTAGGCAGAAAGTTCAGTCAGTTTGGAGGATCGGACTGGCATCAGGTAATCTCTCATGAGGGGAGTAGGTGAGAACGCGTTCCCCGGAAGAGGGAACAGTAGGCGTCGGTTCGACCTAGGGTTTTCGGTTGGAAATCTGAAGTCAGAACCGGACAGTCCGAAGACTGTTAAACTTAAGCTTCTTATATATTCTGTTTTGTTCTAACTCTGTTTTGCAGGAAACTAACAGTTTTGTGTAGGGCTAGAACTGACCAAGATCGGTCGAACGAACCCCCAAGCCAGCAGATCAGATTTACAGAGATTGGACCAGGCTCGACCAGAGGATCGGTCGACCGAACGGTGGGATCGGTCGACCAAACCAGGGATAGAAGTTGACCAGAGCGAAGCGGAGCGAGCGGATCGGGCGGATCGGATGAGGAGAAGATCGCCTGATCGGTCGACCGAACAGGGGATCGGTCGACCGATCCGCCTCAGGTCAATCCTGATCCCGATACTTGGGGATCTGGATCAGCATCACAAAGACTATAAAAAGGAGCCTCGAGAAGCAGTCGGATAATCGAACTCGAACAGAAGAACTTGTGATCTTGTACGCTGCTCCGAAAGCTTCAACTAGACTCTGCTACTCCGACAATCGACAACCAATTCATTCATCTTTGTATTTGTCGGTATAATCTTTTAAAGTTTAATACTTGTACTTATTTGCTTGTAAAAGATTTACGATATTATAGTTGTTGCCCACCGAAAGCGATCAACGATCGCGGGCCTTGGAGTAGGAGTCGCCCTAGGCTCCGAACCAAGTAAATCTTGGAGTCCTCTGTGTGTTTATTATTTTATCTATTTCTGCTGCTACTTCTCGAGTGTTTTACGAATCCGAAACGAGTGAAAGCCACGAGCGCTATTCATCCCCCCTCTAGCACTTCTCGATCCAACAATTGGTATCAGAGCGGGATAGCGTTGATCTGGTGCAACCACCAATCATGTAATTTTTTTGTGGTGTTTTCTATTTTTCAGAGTCAATTGGAAATTAGCATAATTGCTATTTTCTGATTAAGTTCTTTTCGTTATCATACTCTTTTCTTGAAGTCGGTGCAACACTACTCGAGAACGCAATTAATTATTGTCTTTCATACAACACTACTAATCCAGGATCAAGTCCTGGGATATTTTCTTTCTTTCTTCTCTCTGTGGCAGATCTAAAATGGCCCAACAAGAAGGCTACAACACTGTCCGTCCCCCGCTCTTCACCGGAGAGGACTTCGGTTACTGGAAGGGTAGAATGGAGAACTTCCTGAAGATCCAGTTCGAGACATGGATGATCGTCAAGACTGGATTGGAACTACCAACTGATAAAGACGGCAAACCTACACCCTGCGAGGACTGGGAACCAGCATTAATCAAGAAGGTGGAGGCAAATGCCAGAGCAACTTGTACCCTCCAGTGTGGACTAACAAAGGAGGAGCTCAACCATGTTAGTCCATTCTCGAGCGCCAAAGAGCTATGGGAGAAGCTGATCGAGCTTCACGAAGGGACCTCCGATACCAAAGTAAGTAAGCAAGATTTGTTATTCAATAAATTGTATAACTTAAAAATACAGGAAGGTGAGACAGCTAGCCATCTCCACGCCCGAATTCAAGAACAACTCAATGGACTCCATGCGATCAGACAGAAGGTAGATAACCGGGACATCATAAGGTACTCCTTAAACGCCTTTCCGAGGAACACCTTGTAGGCATCCATGGTAGATGCTTACAAGGTTTCTAAGGACCTCTCTACTATTAAATTAGATGAGTTGTTTTTTGAGTTTGAGCTTCATGAACAGACTAACTCACGTCCGGCCGAGAAAGGGTTGACTTTGATTGCAGGTACAGGAAGAGCACGCGAGTCAAAATCAAAATGTAGAACCGAACAAGAATAAGAAGAGGAACAAGATTCGGAAGACGACAATGAGCTCACAACCGAAATCGTCAACCTGATGAAGAAACTCTACAAAAAGAAGGGCTTCAACAAAAAGGATGTCAAAAAGGTTATCCAGACCAAAGAAGCCTAAAAAGCTCAAAGGTCAAATTCGAGGTGACTTGCTACGGGTGTAATCAGAAGGGGTACATCAAGGCGAACTGCCCGAACCAAAAGGATCCAAATAAACCAAGAAGGAAGAAGACTCTAAAGGCAACTTGGGACGAATCTTCGTCCGAGGAATCCGACGACGAAGAAGTCGAGCAGGCAAGCTTCCTCGCATTGACAGCCCGGGACGACACCAGAAGCGAGGATGAATCGGAAGTCGAGTCCGAGAGAAGCCATGGATCCGCATTCGTTTCCGAAGGGCCAAACCCCTCTGTAAGTAAATGTCGTTTATATAGTTTAATCAATTACTTAATGCATAAAGTAGCTAAGTCCAAAGTTCGAATCAAGTCGCTTCTAAAGGAGGTAACACTCCTTAAAGAAGTGACTAACACCGAATCCTTGACTGATCCAGTTCAGACTGGAACTTCAACTCAAGTTCAAAAACTTGAGGAAGAGAATTCCAACCTGAAAAGTCAAGTCAAGGATTTGAAAACTGCTTTGGAACGGTTTACATTGGGCTTCAAAAATCTTGACTTGATTCTTGGGACACAAAGAGTCGTTTATAATAGAACTGGACTAGGTTTTAAATCCAAAAGGAAATATCGATCCTATCTATCCTTAGTCAACAGACCAAATAGTAAACTAGTTCAAGCATGGGTACCCAACTCCAACTTGTTGGGACCGATTATGTAGCTAGAGGGGGGGTGAATAGCTCAGCGCGATCTCGTGCTCGTCGTTGCTTGTTTCTTCAAAGATATGCAGCGGAAAATACAAAGAAACAACACTCAACGCTAACACTAAGGATTTACTTGGTATCCACATCACAAGAGGTGACTAATCCAAGGATCCACACACTCACGCACCTTCCACTATGAAAACACTCCTTTACGGTAACTACCGAAGGCGGAGAAGCCCTACAAGTTCACACTACAAGAAGAAAGGGAAAGGGAACAAAATACAAGCAAAAGCTTACAAGTTTGCACAAGAAAAACCCTAGCCCTAGATTTCTTCTTCTGCTGTAGATTCACCTCTTGACTTGGAAATGCCTCCGAGAACCCTCAAGATCTGGCGGTGAGAACTTTGTGGAGTTGCTGTGAAGATCGCTGAAGAGAAGAATCGAAGCCATGGAAGTTCTTTCGAGAGAATAGCTCGCCAGCAGCTAAATACGACGCCAACGGTCGGATCCCAATCGATTGGATTGCTCCCAATCGATTGGGGAGGCTTTGGATCGATCGGCTGATTGATCCAGAGTGCCTCTGTGCTCTCAGGAATGGCCTGGATCGATCAGCTGATCGATCCAGGGCTTATCGCGCAGAATCGCACTTCCCAATCGATCCACTGATCGATTGGGGGCTCTGGATCGATCGGCCGATCGATCCAGAGCTGTTCTGTTCACGTGACACTTCTCCCCAATCGATCCACTGATCGATTGGGAGAAGGCTTGTCGTGGGAACTCGCCCAATCGATCAGCCGATCGATTGGATATGAGCCAATCGATCGGCTGATCGATCCAGCTCATGATTTCTCCCAAAATCAAGTCTAAAGTCCCTTAAACCAACATCCGGTCAATCATGACCTGTTGGTTCATCGTGCCTAGCATTCGGTCACTCTTGACCTGCTAGGACTTGCTCACCAAGTGTTCGGTCAATCCCTTTGACCCACTTGGACTTTCCTCCTCATGCCAAATATCCAGTCAATCCCTTTGACCTACTTGGACTTTCCACCTCGTGCCAAGTATCCGGTCAATCCCTTTGACCTACTTGGTCTTTCCAACACTAGATGTCCGATCAGCCTTGATCCATCTGGATTTCCTCGTGCCTGGCTTCACTCACCAGGACTTCCTTCTGCCTAGCTTCACTCACTAGGATTTCCTTCTGCCTAGCTTCACTCACTAGGTCTTTCACCTGGCTTCACTCACCAGAATTTCCTTCTGCCTAGCTTCACACACTAGGTCATTTACCTGGCTTTACTCACCAGGATTTTCAATCTGCCTGGCTTCATTCACTAGGTCTTTCACTTGGCTTCA
Source organism: Zingiber officinale (assembly GCF_018446385.1). NCBI lineage: Eukaryota > Viridiplantae > Streptophyta > Magnoliopsida > Zingiberales > Zingiberaceae > Zingiber > Zingiber officinale. The sequence continues at coordinate 100,936,898 of NC_055996.1, forward strand.
CTCACTAGGATTTCCAATCTGCCTGGCTTCACTCACCAGGACTTTCCAGTCAAGTATCCAGTCACTCTTAACCTACTTGACTCTTCTTCACAATCTCCCTACATGAACAATTTGCACCTGCAATCTCCATGTGTTGTTTATATGTATTGTCAAACATCGAAACCCAAACATCAAGACTCGAGCTTGACTCAGTCCAAGCTCAGTCAACTTGGTCAACCTTGACCTGGGGAATATTGCACCAACACAACTTAGTCAATCAAGTTGGACTTGGTCAATTTGAGTCCCCAAGGATCAAGTTCATTATCTTGATAAACCTTATCGAGGCTATAATCCAGAGAGAGCAAAAAGAAAAACTATCTTAATAAATTCATAAATAAATAAAAACCATCTTAATAAATAAATTTAAAAAAAAAATATAATTCAAACGTTAAATTAAATAAAAGTTATAAAAGAATTTGAAGGGAGGCTCTAGAATAACTGACACCTCCAAAAGGAATCTACCCGACAGGGTAACTAAACGCAACCTACCCGGCAGGGTAATAAAGACTACAATAAAAAGGGCTAAGTTTAACTTGACCCACGGTACTGATGAAGTATTGGATGATAGTACGTTAGGAAAGTTTAGTTTATGCATGTCTAGGAAGATATGGCTTCGACCTGGTGCATTTGGCTAAGTGGAACTGACCGAAACTACCCTTTATGGATCCTAACTAGTTAGACCAATGTTTTGTACTGAGTTCAATGGATAGGACTATTTGGAAAACCTCGAAGGCATGGTTACTTTAATGATGTCCAAGTGACTCACCATAGTCCAGGAGTTTATCCAAAGAATGCATATTTGTTGAGCACAAAGCTAAACCTGAATACATAAAGTTAAAACAAACCCTACAATTGAACCTAATTCATCTCACAAAAATACATAAGGTTCCCTAATTGAAAACCTATAATCGGGTGAGATGGATCTAGGTTGAACTTAGTTGAATTGAATTCAATTTCAATAATTAAACAACTCAATTAACCAAATCAACGTAATCAATTCAAATTAATCTAATGCAATCTTTTAACTTACTAAGTCAAATATGTAATTTTCTTTTAAACCTCATTTTAAAGATTATTTAAAAATCATGTTAAAAATCCTTTTGAAAATCATTTCATAAATTATTTCAAAATCTTTTTAAAAATCATTTTAAAAAACCTTTTGAAAATCATATAAAAATCATTTCAAAAATCCTTTTGAAAATCAATTTAAAATTCTTTGAAAATCATTTTAAAAATTATTTTAAAAATCATTTGAAAATCAATTTAAAATTATTTTAAAATTCTTTGAAAATCAATTAAAAATTATTTTAAAAATCCTTTGAAAATCAATTTAAAAATTATTTAAAAATACTTTGAAAATCAATTCAAAAATTATTTTAAAATCCTTTGGAAATTAATTTAAAAATTATTTTAAAAATTCTTTGAAAATCAATTTAAAAATTATTTTAAAAATCCTTTGAAAACCATTTGAAAAATGATTTTAAAAATCCTTTTAAAAAATCATTTTAAAATTATTTTAAAAATCCATTTGAAAATCAATTAAAAAAATTATCTCAAAATCTGATTTTTTATCATAATTATTTTCAAAAAAAAAATAATGATTATTAATTTTTAAATCATAACTAATTTTCAAATCATATGTTCAAATTATAATTTCAAACTCAATTTTCAAAATTTTAAATGTTTACTCATTTGAAAGGTATACTCAAACTTATTTTAAATATCAATTTAAAATAAAGATATTTCCATCTCATATTCACTCATAAGTTGAACATGTTTGATAACCTAAAATGGATGAGATGGAAAATTAGGAAAATATAAAATACCTATTATGTTTTTATATATTATATGCTTGGACTCTAGTACCCTAGGGATTTATTTTGGCATTAATTAAGGGGGAGTGAGTGGACTCTAGCCAAGTTTTTAAAACTGGGTTACCCAAATCTAATTATTTTAATCCAGAAAAATAAGTTTTTTTTAACAGTTAAACTCTTTGAAAAGTTAAAGCAAATCCAATTATTTTTATCCAGAAAAATAATTTTTTTAATTAAGCTTTAAAACTGTTTATTATCTTAACTAAGCTTTTATCAATATCTTTTTAAAGCCAAATTGTTTTCAAATTTAACTAAGTTTTTTTTCAAAAAGGTTTTTTCGAATTTAACTAAGTTTTTCTTCAAAAACTTTTTCAATTTACTAAGTATTTCTTCAAAAGCTTATCAAACTTTACTAAGTATTTCTTCAAAAGCCTGTCAAAATTTAATAAGTAATTTGTCAAAACTATTTCAAAATTAGCTAAGTTACTCTTCAAAATAAAAAATAGTTTTTCTTAGCTAAAGTATGTTTCAAACTTAATCCTTTTCAGCAATTTTTCCCTTTACACATGTAATGAACCTTCTAATTTCACTTAGCTAAAAAATTTTACAAGAAAATCAATTCTAAAAAGCTAAGTGTTTATCAAAGTTTTTCCCTCTATTTAAAATTTTTTTTTCCAAGCTAAACTTTTTCATCTATCTTCTTAGAGTTGTTATGGATAAAAATTATTATTTCTCAAAACAAGCTAAGGGTTATACTCAACTTATCCTTTACTCCTTCATTTATTTTTGATATATGGCAAAGGGGGAGAGTATAAGAAAATTCAAAGAAAGATTAAGAAAAATTTAAGAATAAGAAATTTTTAAATTTTTTTTTGAATTCAAGGGGAGCTTTTGTTAAGGGAGAGTCTTTATACTTAAGCGGTTTACTAAGGGGGAGCTCTGCACTTAATTTAGCTCTACACTTAATTTTATGCTCGTCGTTTCATGCTTATCTTTTTATGGCATTATTTTCTTAACTTTGAATTTTTTGTTGTCATAATCAAAAAGGGGGAGATTGTTGGTGCGGGAAGCATCCGACGATCGAACCTAGGTTTTGATAATGACAAAGGGATTCAAAGTTAAGATTCCTTGTTATCTAACGTGTTTAAATGAGGTTTCAGGAAAGTCATAACTGCGGTTAGGCAAGGGAAAATCCTAGGGGGTGGTAACCCTAGGTCCTAAGGGGTGGTAACCCTAGGTGAAGGAAAACCCTAGGGGGTGGTAACCCTAGGTGGTGAAAAACCCTAAGGGGCGGCAACCTTAGGTCCTAGGGGGTGGTAACCCTAGGTGGAGAAAAACCCTAGGGGGTGGTAACCCTAGGTCCTAGGGGGTGGTAACCCTAGGCAGAAAGTCCAGTCGGTTTGGAAGACTGGACTGGCATAAGGTAATCTCTCCTGAGGGGAGTAGGTGAGGACGCGTTCCCCAGAAGAGGGAACAGTAGGCGTCGGTTCGACCTAGGGTTTCCGGTCGGAAATCCGAAGTCAGAACCGGACAGTCCGAAAACTGTTAAACTTAAGCTTCTTATATATTCTATTTTGTTCTAACTCTGTTTTGCAGAAAACTAACAGTTTTGTGCAGGGCTAGAACTGACCGGGATCGGTCGACCGATCCGTCGACCGAACCTTGGGATCGGTCGACCAAACCCCCAAGCCAGCAGATCAGATTTACAAAGATTGGACCAGGCTCGACCAGAGGATCGGTCGACCGAACGGCGGGATCGGTCGACCAAACCAGGGATAGAAGTTGACCAAATCGAAGCGGAGCGAGCGGATCGGGCGGATCGGATGAGGAGAAGATCGCCTGATCGGTCGACCGAACCGGGGATCGGTCGACCGATCCACCTCGGGTCAATCCTGATCCCGAGACTTGGGGATTTGGATCAGCATCACAGAGCCTACAAAAAGGAGCCTCGAGAAGTAGTCGGATAATCAAACTCGAACAGAAGAACTTGTGATCTTGTACGCTGCTCCGAAAGCTTCAACTAGACTCTACTACTCCGACAATCGACAACCACTTCGTTCATCTTTGTATTTGTCGGTATAATCTTTTAAAGTTTAATACTAGTACTTATTTGCTTGTAAACGATTTGTGATATTATAGTTGTTGCCCACCGAAAGCGATCAACGATCGCGGGCCTTGGAGTAGGAGTCGCCCTAGGCTCCGAACCAAGTAAATCTTGGAGTCCTCTGTGTGTTTGTTATTTTATCTATTTCCGCTGCTACTTCTCGAGTGTTTTACGAATCCGAAACGAGTGAAAGCCATGAGCGCTATTCACCCCCCCTCTAGCGCTTCTCGATCCAACACTAACTAGGATTTCATTTATGTAAATCTTGTAAGATTTCTATTGTATTAGCTTCTCTTTTATTCTTGCTGTATTGTGAGTTTGTATGAGGTTTCTCCACCTCCAGAATGTTTCCAAAAATGAGTATTTTCATAGTGGATGTGTGAGAGATGGTTGAATCCTTAGATTAGTCACCTCGTTTGAGGTGGATACCAAGTAAATATTGGCGTTAGCATTTTCTTGAATGTTTTCCGTTGCAGCAACTCGTCGACCAAGCGAACGAAGCTAATCAGCCCCCCTCTAGCTCCCAGAGTGACTCAACACAAGTTTCCTCGATGTACGTAATGAGGTCTTCTGTCCAAGAGGATTTGATAAGAGTGTTGTCTACATAGACTTCAATATTTCTCCCAATCTTCTTTTGGAAGATCCTTCTCCTGGTCCTCCCATGCGAGAGAGATTTGGTGATATCCCTTATTAACATCATGAAAATTGATGCAAACCCACCATTTGTCATTGGATTTAGATACCAAGAGGGAAATTGTGTTGGGGTTGCAAGGTTGCAAACATAGTCTCACATTGAAAACACGTGCGAAAGATCATGAGTTTATAAGAGAAAAGATATCTCCATTAGCATGAGGCCTTTTGGGTAGAACCCAAGAGCAAAACCATGAGGGTTTAGACCGTGGAGATATCTAAATTCTATTCGATCCTACAATTGGTATCAGAGCCTGGACTGCCAAAAGGTTTAACCACCGACTGCGCACAAGAGCTATGGTCTGATTGAGCCATGTGGGTGCAATATTTACCTCGAACAAAGAAAGTGGGGGCTCCTATATTCGAATCAAGAGGATCAGACACCAGGCAGGAAGTCCTAGTAGGTCGGGTGGACCGAGGGCAGGAAGACCTGGTGGGTCAAGGATCAGACGTGGGAAGCCTGTGGTCCTTTGTTTGAGGGGAGGATTGTTGGAGTTGTAAAGTTGTAAAAATAGTCCCACATTGAAAACACGTGGGAAAGATCATAAGTTTATAAGAGAAAAGATATATCCATTGGCATGAGGCCTTTTGGGTAGAACCCAAGAGCAAAACCATGAGGGTTTAGGCCCAAAATGGACAATATCATGTCATTGTGGAGATATCTAAATTCTATTCGATCCTACAAATTGCACCTCTTGGACGTGTCCTGCTTCTAGCAACTCGTCGACTTCCAATCAGATAATTTTATTTTGGTCGGCAAGGAAATTTTTTTTCTTTTGCTTGACTAGCCGGGAGTTAAGAACAAGGTGGAGTTTGTGCTCCATCATAGTTGGGGATACCCTTGTCAGTTCTCACGAAGACCAGGTGAAGACGTCCCGGTTTCGAGTTAAACAATCCACCAAGCTCTTCTTGGTCTCTGGTGGGAGGTCGGTCACTATTTTCGTAATGCCCTTGGGTCAGTCGAGATGTATCTGTACTTCCTCTTATTTGACCGGCTCATCAACCAGAGGCAACGACTCTTCCTGGATGGCGTGGACTCCTCCATCTGAATTTTCTAGGCCCCGCCCCTCTGTTTTTATTATATCAATGTAATATTTTCGCTCGGTGAGCTACTCTCCCTACCTCACCAACCTGTCACTCCACTGGAAACTTTACTTTTTGGTGGAAAGTAGAGACAGTCACACAGAATTCATGCATGACAAACCTTCCCAAGATGACATTGTAGACAGATGGAACGTTCACCACTATAAATATGCTCCTTTAGGTTCTCACCAAGGGCTCGGTAC